>NC_137809.1:3389789-3914789 GCF_963383645.1 Muscardinus avellanarius
GTCCCTGCCTTGTGCCATCAGAGGAGTAATGGAAGGGCAAGGCCAGGCTGTCCTGACCCACAGCCTGCTCTACTCCCTAGTCTAGGCTTGCTGTCCTAGACCCACCTGGCCCTTTCCTTCTGCCCTTCTCTTCCTGACACCTCAGACTTGCCCTTTAGCCGGGGTCTGGACTCTGTTCCTGTGGGCCAGGAATACTTGGTATCCCTGCCATTGCCCACACAGGCCTTGGCACCCAAATCCCTCCAGAGGGTCTGGGCTCAGGTCCTGGCCCTGGCCATGGCACCCCAGGGTTGGGGGGATGGAGGAGGACCTCTCCAAACCTGGACTGGAAAATCCCAGTCCGAGGAGGGGCTGCCTTCCCCCCCCCCACACACACACACCTTGGCTAGGCCAGGCTGACCTCTATGCTGAGGAATCTGCCTGGAGGGCAAGTTAGTATTGTCCTGTTCTGGAGGCTTGGAGTGAGAGGTTGGGCGAAGAAGGGACAGAGACCTTGTCCAACAAGCAGGATGGGCCTTCGGGCATCTGGGCTCACAGATCTTAATTTTGTTTACAATCTTACCTTACTTCTATATTTCAATTCTATATTCTACTCTCTTACTTCTACAAGGGGCCTACCTTAATTCTAATATCCTACTTTCTTATTTCTAATAGGTTCCATACACTAATATTGTCAATATCTTATTTCACACCTCATCCTCATTAGGAGAGAAAGTCTTTCCAACTAAACTCTCATGCTGGGGAAGACTCCTCTTCCTGCATCCCTTCACAAGGTTATATTAAAGCAACAATGGATGTGTGTGAGTAAAGCCAAAGGACGAGTCTCAAAGCAACTTTTGTTTTACAATTAGAAGCAAAGAACACCTGTGACTGCTCATAACATCTCAAGCTGTTTCTCATACCAGTAAGTTTTCTGAGAGATGTCTATGCTGGGAAGGACATTCAGAGAGGGGGCTGGAGCTGCTTCCGACCTTGAAGGCAACGTGGCAAGATTCATAGCTCACTGATTACAGGAAGTATGCTTGCCTCCCAGCCTGGCATTCCAAGCTGCTTCTCAGGAGCCAGAGTTGCTTTGTTAACCCTTCAAGCAGGAGCCTGCCTCTCAGTACTCTCACAATGGGAGTCCTCGCGTCTCATTCTTATCTTTGGCTCTGTGATGTGCGAGTCCTTCCCATTCCCAAGGCACTTCAAGAATTTGTGCTTTATGACTCCTTTTAAGCAGTGCTGTTACCATGTGTCTTGAAGGGTGATATTTTTTCATGTTAATGCTTTTTGGATTTTTGGAGTTTTGTTCATCTGTGGACTTGCCTTTTGGTTTTCTTGGTACTGGTGATTAAACTTGGGGGCATTCTATATCCAACTTTTACCTCTAGCACTTCTTATTTTTATTTTAAAACAGGGTTTTCTTAAGTTGCTGAGGGTTTTGCTAAGTTTTTGAGGCTGGCCTTGAACATGCGATCCTTCTCTCTCAGCCTCCTGGGATTATAGGCCTGTACCACCATTCCTGGCTTGTGAGTTTGCAGTTTAAACACATTTGAAAATACTTCAGGTCTCATTTATTATTTATTTATCTTTTAAGTCTTTCCTGCCCTAAGTTTTTTAGACCTATGTGAGATCACCTGATTAGGTCATTACAGTTTCTGAAGCTTTGCTTAAAAATTGCTTTATGATGTATTATACACAATATGTGTCTATCTGTATTATATAGTTAGTATTGTTTGTTCATTCAGAATGAAGTAATTGATCTACCCTCTTCTTGATGACTATTTTCTCCAGTGTGTTTTCATTTAAAATACTGTCATTTTTATCCTTAGATATTCATTTATATCCATTTGCAATTGCTCATCATAAAATCATTCAGACACATGGAAAAATTGTAGATGTGGCACAAAGATATCAAGTGTCCCCCACCTCATTTCTCTAACATTGATACCATCCATAACTGTGGTTGAACTATGTGAACTAAGAAAGTGGTTCAGGATTATTAATCCAAATAAAATAATCAGACCTTAGCAGTTCATCCATAAGATGTTGTAAAATCTTCACTCTAATTTCCAGCTGTTTGCCCCCTCTTGAGTTAACTCTTGTGCAGGGTGAGAGATTGGGGTTTAATTCAATCTTCTACTGAGGAATAATCATTTTTACCAACACCTATTGTGGAAGAGACTGTCTTTTTCCCGGTGTGTGCTTTTGGCAACGCTGTCAAAAATCAGTTGGCTCTAAGTGCATGACTCGTGTCTGTGACTTTAATTCTATTCCATTGGTCTATATGTCTTTACCAGTGCCGACACCTTGCTGTTTTTATTGTGGTAATTCTATCTTATAATTTGCCATCAGGTTTGGTGATGCCCTGGTGTGGTTCAGGGTCAGCTGGGGACCTGCCATTTCTGCACAGTGTGTGCGTGCTTAGCATGGGGCTGGGAACTGCCAAGGAGAGGTGAGAGAAGGGCCATTGAGAAGGTGGGATGGGAGAGTGTAAAGGAGGAGACACGCCTGCATCCCGTGGCCATATGGCAGCCTCAGGTGTCAGATCTTCAGGGCCCAGGGGAATGGCTGGATGCCTGCACCCTGATCCCACAGTACACAGCATGTGGCTTTCCATGGTGAAGCCTGGGCCTGCAGTCCATCTCCAGCCTGCTCACTGTGGCCTCCTTTTCCTCTTCCGCTGAGCCTCAGTTTTATCCTCTGAAGTGGGGACACAGGTTGGTACCCTCACAAGGTCCAGCCTTTGAGGATGCCTCTGGGTCACATGAGTGGGTTGGTCTGTAGTGATCCTGTGACAGATAAATGTTGCTACAATCCACTGGCTGTCTACACTTGAGCACCATGGACAGCTGTAGAGGAGTCAGTCAGTGTAGACAGCAGGCTAATTCCAGAAGCTATCCTGAGTCTCTGCTCCTGCAGCTCTCTGGCTCCCCATGTAGCCAGTCAGAGCTCTTTTATGGATAGTGACAGACAATTGGAAGTGTTGTAGAATTTCTATTTAGAGCCAGTAGTGTTTCTGCATGGTGGGCGTCGCCCAGGGAGCCTCCAGGACATGTGTTGGGTTTGAGCAAGCAGCAGGAGTCTGCTTCCACCCTCCTCTAAAGATCTCTGTGTTCTCTTAAGAGACTCATTTTCCTTCTTGTCAGCAAAAGGGGGCTGCTCATCTGGTACAGTCTAATAGTCAGCACCACGGACAGCGACCATGCCACCCCAGGCTGAGGCCAGGATTGAGTCTAATCCCACCCTTGTGCCTCTCAGTCCTTTGCCTTCATGGCTGGCAAGAGGTCACTCGTACTCAGCACGGTGGCACATGCCGAATTCCAGTACTGGGGAGGCTGAAACAAGAGGATTGCAGGTTTGAAGGCAGTTTCAGTATCTTAGTAAGGCCGTCCACAACTTTAAGTGAACATTTCAAAAATTAGATTAAAACAGGCTTGCGGGGTATAGCTCAGAGGTAGAATGCCCTTCGGTTCTATTCCCAAATGTACCACACTCACACACACAACAACAACAACAACAAAAAAAAAATAGAGGTTAGCCAGGGCAGAGTATCCTGGCTGTGTCTGTGAGCTGCTCTCTCTCCATCCCCATCCCTAGTCTGTTTTTCTGTGGGGTCAGCAAATGCCATTGTTGCCCGGAGGATTGTGGTTTGTGAACAGCCTCAGCAGTGTAGTAAGGTTATTTGTAACTCAGTAAGACCCTGTTTCAAAATAAAGAATAAAGAATAGGGCTGGAGGTGCAGCTCAGAGGTAGAATATCCCTGGGTTTCATATCGAGTACTGCAAAAAAAAAAAAATACCACTGCTGTCCTACATAATCTTTATCAGACTCCCTGTGAATCCCAAGCTCCCCCAGGTCTGATGGTGAAGCCATCAGTCAGGCATAGGGACAAAGGGATGTAGATAGAGATGTTGTGTGGACACTGGGATGGGATTGAAAATGCTTAAGATACACGGGTGGGCTGGAGATGGGACAAGGGACCTGAGGATGGTGTTGGGGATGGTTAAGAGATATGGGTGGGGATGTTGCTGTATACTCAATTGATTAGACTTTATAAAAGTAATTATGTTATGCATAATTGATTTGATTATACATAATTGATTAGATTACACATACTTGATTAGATTACACACAATTGATAAGATTATACATACTTGATTAGATTATTCACAATTGATTAGATAATGCACACATGATTAGATTATGCACAATTGATGAGATTATACACACTTGATTATATAATACATACTTGGTTAGATTTTGCACAATTGATTAGATTATGCACACTTGATTAGAGTATGCATAATTAATTAGATTATACATACTTGATTAGATTATACACACTTGATTAGATCATACATAGTTTATTAGATTATGCACCATTGTTTACATTATGCAAACTTAATTAGATTATGCACACTTGATTAGATTATGAGTATTTGATTAGATTATGTGCACTTGATTAGATTGTTCACACTTGATTAGATCATGAGTACTTGATTAAATTGTGTGCACTTGATTAGATTATGCACATGATTAGATTATGTGCATGCCACAAACTGGCTCAGTCGAGATTGGGGTGAGGCCACTCGCGATCGAAAATCTCAGAAAAGATGGAGGAAGAATTAGGATGCTGTACTGCAGCCACTTATATGCAGCGATGCTTTCCCTTTTAGGAAATAAATTTCTTTAAGTTCCTATTCGTGGTGCTTCTGGAAAGAATCTGATATGGACAAGAACATCTTGAGCTAATAACACTGTATTAAAAGAAGCCAGAAAAATATGTACCCTTCACCAGTAAAGTTAATAATAAGAGAAAAAGAGGGGAATGCAATTACTGTAAAAACAATAGTGAATAACATGTAAACAAAGGTTAAAAAAAAAAACTAGTCCGGTTTTTGGCTTCAAGAGATTAACTCTGGATCTTCTCCCAGGTCTTGCAGACAGGCAGTTACAAAGGGCAATCTTCCAGAAGAAATGGGCATGCCCGAAGCTTGGAGGCCTCTCGGGGAATCTTTAAATTTTTTGGAACCTTTCATCTTTAGGGCTCAGTCCATATGGCAGGCATGGGGAGATGTGGTGATTCAGGTGGATGTGATAGAGTTGTATCAGGTCTCGCTTGCCTTGCCTTCTAAAATCTGAAAGCTTAATCAAACTCATAACACAGTTTGGCAGATAAACACCAAAATATACCATGAAGTTTTTAGATTTAGTTGTCAGATGTATTTCCTTAGCTGCTGAACACTTTTCCTCAAATGATAGGCTTATTAGAAGCCTATTCCTCTTTTAATAACCCATTTTCACATCACAATCCTTCTGCAACCTGCTTTAATCTTTCTAATTTCTTTATTTCCGATTTGGGACAATCTTATGATAAGCTCTTCTTCATACAAGAATCCTTTCTTATTCTCACCATATTTCCTTTCTTTTACACATTTATTATATCTATCCTTGTTTCAGACATATTCATTTCTTAGCCACGTGGCGCCTCTTTGTCTTGGGTATGTTCATACTGGGTGTAAAGGTTAATAATCTTCCTAGCCTTCAGCTCTATTGTATTGGGCAGTATTAGCTGCTCATAAAGTGTATCTTCTCCGTATCTAGGCAGGATTGCAAAGATAAACAGTTACCGGTTGCCTCCCCTTTAGGTCTAATGGTTTCAGTTAACTTAATGCTTTTACTGTGTGTTAATGAAAGTCAAAGATAGAGGGGAAATACGCGTTTGTAATTACTGAATGGAATGCTGTTGCTGCGTCTGAATTCTAAATAGATTTTATTACCATTTAAACAAAGCCGAGGATGTTTAGAGGCTTAGACAAATTACAAGAAAGTTTATTTTCCACGAACTCAGTTTTTCTCACAGTCCTGATCTTACACCACTGGAGAAATTTGTGTAGAGAGTTAAAAGAATCATTACCAAAAGAAAAATAGTTATGAAAGAATATCTAAAAGTGGAGGAGTTTTTGGCCAGAGATGATGCCCTCTCTCTGGGCTAATTGCCAACTTGACTACGTGGGGGATCACACACGCAGATGCCAAGAGAAGTATGAGAAGTATAAATAGGCGGTCTTGGCATGTGCACTTGATTAGATTATGCACACTTGATTAGACTATGCATGCTTGATTAGGTTATAAATACTTGTTTTTATTATACACATTGATTAGATTATGCACTGTTGATTAGAGTATGCACACTTGATTAGATTAAGTGTACTTGATTAGATTATATATACTTGATTAGATTATGAACATTTATTAGATTATACATACATAATTAGATTATACACATTTGATTAAATTATGTGCATTTGATTAGATAATGTGTGCTTGAGCAGATGATATACACTTGATTAGATTATGAACACTTAATTAGATTATCCATACTTGATTAGATTATATAAACTTGATTAGATTATACACAGTTGATCACTTTATGCACCTTGATTAGATTATGCTCACTTGATTAGATTATGCATACTTAATTAGATTATGCACAGTTGATGAGATTATGCACAGTTGATAAGGTTATGCACGCTTGATTAGATATTATACCATTGAGTAGATTATGCATATTTGATTAGATTATGTGTACTTGATTAGTTTATACACCATTGATTAGATTATACTCCGTTGATTATATTATACATATTTGATTAGATTATACATACTTGATTAAATCATACACATAAGCTTGAAACAATTATTTAAGAAAAATATTATCTGAGCCAGTTGCTGGGAGGAGCCCTGGAAGCAGCCTTACCTGCAGCTGCAGGGCAAGGGAGCTGCCAAGGGGCTGCTCAATGCAGGTATTTGCTGGCCACGCCCCTCACGGGCTGTTCTGGTGCATGTGTCTTCTGGCCATGCCCCTCGCAGCTTTCCCCTCTCTTCCCAGCTCCCGGCTCCACCCCTTCCCCTGGAAAGGAAGCTCCCCTGCCTTGCTATTCTCCAGAGTCTTGGTCAGCAGCAAAGCCCTGGAGGAGTGGTCTCACTCAGGAGTCCAGCTGGCCCTGAAGGGGACCTTGGTCCCTCTCAGAGTCACTTGCAGAGTTTGGGGGAGGGCCATGGCATCCAGGCTGGTAGGGGACGCTGGAAGGATGGCAGAGGTGGGGGTTTGTGGGTGTTGGGGATTCGGGGGTGGGGGTGGAGGCTTCAGCAGTGGCCAAGCAGAAAGGTGGGGATAGGAGGCCCCTCAGTAGTGGTCAGGCAGAAAGATGGGTGGGGTGGGGGATCCACTCAGCAGTGGCAGGGCAGAAAGGTGGGGGTCAAGGGCCCCTAGGAGTGGCCAGGCAGAAAGATGGGGGTTGGGGGCCCCTCAGCAGTGGCCAGAAAGAATGGTGGGGGTAGAGGCCCCCTCAGCAGTAGCTAGGCAGAAAGGTGGGGTTAGAGGTCCCCCTCAGCAGTGGTCAGGCCGAAAGGTGGGGTCCAGAGGCTTATCTCAGCAGTGGCCAGGCAGAAAGGTGAGGGGTATGGGGCCCCTTCAGCAGTATACAGGCAGAAAGGTTGGGGGGGCAGGGGGACCCTCAACAGTGGCCAGTCAGAAAGGTGGGGGTAAGGGACCCCCTCAGCAGTGGTCAGGCAGAAAGGTGAGGGGTAGGGGGTCCCCCTTTGCAGTGGCCATGTAGAAAGTTGGGGGTCAGAGGCTCTCCTCATCAGTGGCCAGGCAGAAAGGTGAAGGGTAAGGGGCCCCTTCAGCAGTGGCCAAGCAGAAAGGTGGGGGCAGGGGCTCCCCTCAGCAGTGGCCAGGCAGAAAGGTGGAGGCAGGGACTTGCCTCTGCAATGGCCAGGAAGTGGGTGGGTGCCCATGGTAAGCTGCATCCTCGCACAGGGAGGCTGGCGGTGCCCATGACCATCCCTTTTCCCTGCACAGAGAGGCTGCCCTTGGGAGCTTGGCCACTCTAGGGAGGACTGGGCCTGCGCCTCCAGTTTCCAGGGTCCCTCTAAACTCACTTTCTTCCCTCATCCCCCAGGGTTGGTAATGGTGCACTGGCTTTCTAAATGAGGCTGTGTGTGCCCACATTAGTCCACCTGGCCTGGGTCCTTAGTGGCCTTATTAATTAATGTGAGATCTCCCCAGGCACAGGCATTCCCTCCTTGGTGGTGAGAGCCCGTGGGCACAGGGAGACAAAGCGCCATGGTGGACTGCACTTACAGGGTGGGGACATCTGGTGAGCATCTAAGCTCAGTCTCCCCAGCAAAGAAGAGGGAGTTTTGAGTGGGAAATTTGCCCTTAAGGCTGCTGCTACTTGATGCCTGGCCTGTGTAAGGGCCCTGGCTGGAGTATTTCCCATTATGACCTACTGGAGGCACCAGGTGGCTCCTGCTGGCCTTTGTGGTCTCTCTAGGGGCTTTACCTGCAGAGAGCAAGATGTCTCCTCTTATGAGGCCCTTCCTGAGCCTTCAGTGCATCAAGGGCCTCAGGGCTAGTCATTGGGACACCCAGGCTTTAAAGGTTGCACCTGTGCCTTTGAGGTTGGAGTTCCTTCTTCTCCCTGGCAAGCCCAGTGCACCCTGGCTCTCCAGCAGGCTTTGGCTGGAAGTTGGCCAGGGGCCAGGCTGTCTCTGCACATCTGGGATGTCCGTGGCACCGCATCCTCCTCTTCTCTCTGTGCCTGGTGCCTGAGACCCAGGACAGCAGGGACACTGAATAGGTGAGCCTCTCCAGTCTGAATTGCATTTTCTGAGCTTGGGATCCAGTGAAAAAATCTTTATGGGTGCCTAGGCATTGGACTGCTGGATAGTTTTCTTGTCATTGTAAGGTTTCTGGTGGAATTTCTGTATCCTTAGCTGTCTTTTGCGTGGGGAGAGAGATGAGAGTTTTTTTCTTTGGTGGTCTGCTTATGTGATGAGTGATATTTTGGGGGTAGATCCCTCAAATGGGAAGGCTAGAGGCTTTGGTAGGAGCCTGTTGAATTATTTAAGAAATGGCTGAACTGTTGATCACAATGGTCATTTCTTTACATTCTTGCCACAAAATAGAAAGTTCCAGTTGCATCACCATTTTTTTTCTATCTTATTTAATGTAACTTTGTCAGCATCTCTATGTATATATAACATAACTTGTATTTCTCTGGTATCTGATGCTGTCACCTGCACATTTATTCTCCATCTGTGTTTTCAATTGTTTTGCTCCTAATTTATTCATTTTTAAGAATTGTGTTGTCTTTTTATATAAGCTGGAAGTAGTTTTATCTCCTAGGTTTCAGATATTTTGTTTGATACATGTTTTATTATGAATTCTTCCTGGACCCTTTTTGTGTCTTTTAAGGTTTTGTTTTGTTTCGTTTTGTTTTGTTTTGTTTAAGAGTTTATTTATTTATTATTTTTTTAATTTTTAATTTTATTATTTTATATTTTTTTATTTTTAAACAAAAAATTTTTGAACATAAATTGTATACATTTCAACTATATTTGGTACCTTCTCCCCCCTGCCCATATTTTCCCTTCCCTCCTCCCACCAATGGTTGTCCACGTTAACCATGTCATATTCATAATTTTACATGTGTTCAGATGTAGACCCTCATTAATCAAGATCAGCCTTCCTCCTCTCCTATCTTTCCATTCAAAACTTGCTAATATTTCCCCTCCATTATCTGGAGTCACACTGGTATCCTCTGTGTTTCCTCATTTGGGCATATTAGAGGAAACATATGTACCTTCTCCTTCTGTGCTTGGCTGATCTCACTTAACATAATGTTCTCCAGGGCTTTCCATCTTCTTGCAAATGATATAATTTTGTTCTTCTTTATAGCTGAATAGAATTCCATTGTGTGTATTTCCCAAAATTTTGCTATCCATTCATCTGTTGATGGAGATCTGGGTTGGTTCCATATTTTGGCTATTACAAATTGTGCTGCTATGAACATAGGTATGCATATGTTGCTGAATTTCTCTGAATTCAACCCCTTTGGAAAGATACCCAGGACTGGTAGAGCTCGATCATATGGTGGATCTATTCCCACCTTTCTTAGAAATCTCCACACCGATCTACATAGTGGCTGAACTAGTGTGCTTTCCCACGAACAGTGTAAAACAGTTCCTGTTACCCAACATCCTCGCCAGCATTTGTTGTTATTTGATTTCTTTATGCTTGCCACTCTGACTGGGGTTAGATGAAATCTCAGTGTAGTTTTGATTTGCATCTCCCTGATGGCCAATGATGTAGAACATCTTTTCATGTGTCTATTGGCTCTTTGTATCTCTTCTTTTGTGTAGTGTCTTTTTTAATTCATTTGCCCATTTCTTGATTGGGTTATTTGTTTTGCTAGTGTAGTCTTTTGAGCTCTTTGTATATTCTGGATGTTAGACCCCTATCAGAATGGTGGCTGGTAAAGATCTTTTCCCATTCTGTAGGCTTCCTCTTTAGGTTATTGATAGTTTCCTTTGATGAGAAGAAACTTTTTAGTTTGGTGCTACCCCACTTTTTTATTCTTGATTTAATTTCCTAAGCTTTGGAGGTTTTGTTGATAACGTTACTGCTTGTGCCAGTATGTTGTAGTGTTGGACCTATGCTCTTTTCTACTCACTTCACAGTCTCAGGCCTAATTTCTAAGTCTTTGATCCATCTTGATTTGACTCCAGTGTTTGGTGAGATATAGGGGTTTAAATTCATCTTTTTACAAATGGTTAGCCAGTTCTCCCAGCACAATTAGCTTAAAAGGCTGTCTTTTCTCCAGCGTATAAGTTTGACCCCTTTGTCAAAGATTAATTGACTAAAGATGTGTGGATTTGTTTCTGTATCTTCTATTCTAATCCACTGGTCAGTATATTAGTTATTGTGCCAGTGTCATGCTGTTTTTACTAATATTGCTCTATAGTATAGTTTGAAGTCTGGGATTTTGATGCCTCCTGCACGTTTCTTATTGCTGAGAATTGCTTTGGCTATTCTGGGTCTTTTCTTTCTTCATATAAAGTTCATGATTGCATTATCTAGGTCTCTGAAGAATGTCGCTGGTATTTTAATGGGAATTGCATTGAATCTATAGATCATTTTTGTCAGAATGGCCATTTTGATGATATTTATTCTGCCTATCCATGAGCACAGGAGATCTTTCCATCTTCCAAGGTCTTCTTCAATTTCTTTCTTTAATGTTTTATATTTTTTGTTGTAGAGGTCTTTTACATCTTGGGTTAGGGTTTATTCCTAGGTATTTTAATGGTTTTGAGGTTATAGTGAATGGAATTGTTTTTTTTTGTTGTTGTTTGTTTGTTTTTTTTTTTTGTTTTGTTTTGTTTTTTTGTTTCTTTCATTGTGGATTCATTGTTGGCATAAATAAAAGCCACTGATTTTTTTAGGTTGATTTTGTATCCTGCAACTTTGCTGAGTTTGTCAATCAGCTCCAGAAGTCTTTTGGTTGAGTTCTTTGGGTCTTCCAGATTAAGGATTATGTCATCTGCGAATAAGAATAATTTTAATTCCTCTCTTCCTATGTGAATTCCTTTGAATTCCTTCTCTAGTCTTATTGCTGCAGCAAGAGTCTCAAGGAGTGAGACTATATTGAAAGACTATTTTGAAACTATATATTCAAGAAATGAGTTTCTATATTGAAAAGGAGTGGTGATAGTGAGCATCCTTGTCTTGTTAGTGACTTTAGAGAAAATTCTTCAGTTTTTCCCCATTCAGTATAATGTTGGCTTTGGGTTTACAGTATATTGCCTTAATGATGTTGAAGTACATTCCTTCTATCCAAATTTTCTGCAGTGTTTTTAACATAAATGGGTGTTAGATTTTGTTGAATGCTTTTTCAGCATCTATTGCTATGATGATGTGGTTTTTGTTCTTGGTTCTATTTATGTGGTGAATAACATGTATTGATTTGCATATGTTGAACCAGCCTTGTTTTTCTGGGATGAAACCAACTTGGTCATGATGGACTATTCTCTTGATATATTTTAAGGTTTTTAATGGTTTCAGTTTTGACTGCATGTGAATTTTTCTTTGTGGTTTGTGTGAAATTTTATTAGTGCATGATAACATTTTTGCATCACGATACCATCCATATGCAATTTGGTCAATTTCAGTTCCATGTCCAACCTTTTCCACCCCTCTCACTCCACCATTCCTCCTCCTTTTATGGTTTTTCTTGTATTTACAATGAAGCATTTTTTGTTCTTATTTTCTCTATTTTCTCCATATGTGAGAGAAAACCCATCAACTTGGCACCTTTAACTTGGTGATTTTATCTAGAGTGAGATGAAATGTCAGTGTACTTTGTTTTTCATTTAATTCTCAGTACTGGGGATTCTACTTGGAATTCTTTCCTAATTTCTTTCTTTTTTTTTTTTTTTTTTGTTTTGTTTTGTTTTGTTTTGTTTTGTTTTGAGACAGCCTTTGCTATGTTGCTGAGGCAGGCCTTGCCTGTGACCCCATTTGCTCAGCCTCCAAGAACTGGGATTTTTTTTTTTTTTTTTTTTTGCCATGGACCACCAGGTCTGACTTCAATTTCACTTTGATTTTCATTTTTTGGATTATTAAAAATGTTGAAACTTTTTTTACTTGTCTTTGTTTTTGTATTTGTATTATTTTAAAAAAATATTTAGTTCCTTTCTCATTTTTTAAAAAAAATATGTAGATTGGTTGAACCTAGGAGCTTTCTACTTGTGAACTTCACCCTTAGTCTTATTTTAAAATTTTACAAGGTTTCCATACATTGCTGAGAATCCTGCTAAATTGTTCAGACTGTCTTTAATCCTTTGATTCCCTTGTCTCTGATTCCCAAGTACTGGGAGGACAGGTGTGCCCCACCATGCCAAGTTAGGGTGGTGGTCGTTGTTCTTATTGAAAGGTTCTTTTATTAAAATATTCAACAAAGCTGGACAGGGTGGTGCATGCTTGTAATCCCCGTGCTTGGGAGGCAGAGACAGGAGGATCATGCAGGTCTGAAGCCAGCCATGGGCACTGGCTTAGAAGACCCTGTTTCCAAATAAAAATGTAAAAATAGGTCTGGGTGTGTAGCGCAGAGGTAGAAGGGCTTCCAGGAACCCCAGTACCACCAAAATAAAATAAAATAAAATAAAATAAAATAAAATAAAACATTCAACAATGACTTTAGGTGTTGAAATTATTCCCACAACAAATGTATCCATTCATTGCTTACAATTCCAACAACTTTTGATTCTCTTACATCGGAGGACAAGAAGAAAGATTGGAGAAAGTTCCGTCTCTGAGTGAAATTCACAGTCATGAGCCATGAGGAGAGACATGACTCATATGAGGGACTTGCTGCATTGAACTCAAAATTAACACTGCTTATTAAAATACCCCAGGGTAGGTACCTGTGAACCAGTTTGTATTGGCATTTAGATGTAATTGGCATCTTAGGGACTGGACTAAGTTGGGCTTCAGTCAGCCCCTGGCCCTGCAGTCCAGTTGCAGATCCCCAAGTCTTTTGTCTCAGTATTTTGGCTCATAAGGAGTGAGATTCGGCCAAGAGACAGTTGCTTGGGTATGTGCATTTATGAGTAAGGTAATGAAAGACTTTTCTGGGTGTGATGGTGCTTGGGATCACTGTAAGGAGTGAAGGTGAC
The DNA here is from genome assembly GCF_963383645.1 of Muscardinus avellanarius. Lineage (NCBI taxonomy): Eukaryota > Metazoa > Chordata > Mammalia > Rodentia > Gliridae > Muscardinus > Muscardinus avellanarius. Next base: position 3,403,299 of record NC_137809.1, read on the forward strand.
AATGCTGGGTGACTTTATAATATTAAGAGTTCAGTTTCCATTTCCAGTCTCTGAATTCCAGGTAATGACTTTTCATAGCTCTAAATATGTGAATCTTTTGCTCAGCAGTCCCAGTTACTTGAGAGGTTGAGGTGGGATTTCTTGATACCAGGAAATCTAGATCAGCCTGGGAAAATACCAAACCTTCCCCCTCAAGAGAGGAATATTTTTCTACTCCATAGGTGGAATTAATAGTCCAGTCATATGAGGCAGTATCAAGTTAACCTGATTTTAAGGAGTTATGAGGTAGTAACCATTGTTGCCTCCATTTCTTTAGAAAGGAAAATGAGGTAAGAAGAAGATATTTAATTTGTGTCAGGTTTTAAAACCAGCTGTTGGCAGAACTGGCAGTTGAAGCTACCTAATGTGGTTCCAGAGCCGGCATTAGATGGGTTCTTTATGCTGTGCAGTGCCGCCCTGTGCAGTAGGTGACATTGTTCTCCTGTAGCACAGGGGAACCTAGTGAAGAAACACCTGGCTTCTACGTTTTTAGTGTCAAAGCATTTTTCTTGACATAAAATTCACAGTCAAACGTGTATTGATTTTACATTTTTGGGCCTGATCAATTGAGTTTCAAACCTTTTCCCCATGTGATAAGAAAAAAATGTTTAAAACTTCTTCTGGAATTAAACTCAGAAAAAGTTTCACATGTCAATACACACACACACACACACACACACACACACACACACACATCGTATACACATACACATACATGCATATATACAAATATATATATATACACACACTTATACATTTATTTACTGATTTAAATTATACATAATTATGTATCCATGATAATATATACAGAATTATACATATGGATACACTATATACATTATTAGATTATACACACTTGATTAGATTATGCACACTTGATTAGATTTTGCACACTTGATTAGATTATAGATACATGATTATATTATTTACACTTGCTTGGATTATGCATACCTTATTGGATTATGCATGCTTGATTAGATTATAAACACTTGATTAGATTATGCATAAGTGCCAAAGGCCAGCTAGTTCAATGGGGTGCGAGTTTGCTCGCAGTCGATGGTCTCAGTAAAGGTGGGGAAGGATAGAGTGATTTTCTACAGATTCTTCTCTGTAGCGGTTCTTTCCTAGGGAAATAATCCTATGATCGGCGCTTTAAAAAGAACCTGACATGGATCGATGCTTCTTGTGCAATCGAACACTTTATTTTGGACACAATATTTTTTATATATACCCCTCTCCCAGTGAATTTCTAGTAAAAAGAAGTGCAAAACACCCAAGATACAAAAGAGAGTTACACATGCAAATTACCAAGCCTGAACAAGACAAAAGTAAAGCCTGGGATATTCCAGGTCTTTGTGTTTGAAATCAGTCCCATTATCTCAGGTGGGCCTTGTGCTCCAGAGCCCAGCCCCCTTTGGCCTTGCAGCTGCAGAGGCTTCTATTTGGCTAAAAGTCACACCCAAAAATCACTTGAAGAATCCAGTTTGTTTTTTAAGAGTTTTCTTTAACCCTTTCGGAGCTCATTCCTAGGGCTTAGTCTAATGTCCTCCTTTATAATGGGGGAAGAAGTCTGAGATTCTAGCTTTCATATAGTTATTGTAAGGAAAATCCGTGTTCCTTCATGATGATCTAGGGAATTACGATGAATGTCTGCTGGATTTTGTCTGCAATACTATCCGCTGTCTGAAAACTTAAACAAACTCATGACACAGTTTAGCAGGTAAACACCAAGAAATAACATGAAGTCTTTAGATTTAGTTGTCAGATATATTTCTCTAGCAGCTGAGCATTTTCCTTCTTTTAATAATCCATATTCCTATCACTAACCCTCTGCAACTTTCTTTTCTTTTCTGATTACCCTAATTCTCTCTTTCCCATTCGGGATAAGCTCTTCTTCATACAAAATACTTTCGTATTCTCACCATATTTTCTTTCTTTCTTTCATCTTTACACATCTATTTTTATCTGTCCTTTGTTTTGACATAGCTATTTTTTAACCAGGTGGTGTCCCTGTAACTCCAGGCATCACTATTACTAAACGCCAAGGTCAAAGGTGGAGAATGTTGCTACTGCCTCTAATTACCATTTGAACAAGGCTCATCTAATTACCATTTGAGCAAGGCTGAAAGTTTGCTGGAAAGATTATTTTACATGAATTTAATTTCTTTCGCAGTCCTAATCTTTTTCCCAACGGAGCAATTTCATGTGAAAAGTTAAAAAAATCATTACCAAAAGAATAGTAGTTATGAAAGAATATCTAAGAGTGGAGAATACTTTTTGCCAGCGACCACACCTTCTCTCGAGGCTTATTTCTCACGTTGAGAATCGCCTATGACTAAATGGATTCTCACACATGTAGATGCCGAGATGGGGTGGGCAGCAAAGTCTTGGCACATAAGTGATTAGATTATGCATACTTGATAGATTATGCACACTTGATTAGATTATAGACCATTGGTTAGAGTATGTCCCGTTGATTATGAGTACTTGATTATATTATGCACAGTTGATCAGATTATGCACACTTGATTAGATTATGTACAGTTGATTACATTATGTGCAGTCAATTAGATTAAGCATATTTGCTTAGATTATGCATACTTGATTAGATTATACACAGTAGATTAGATTATGCACTGTAGATTAGACTATGCACAATTGATTAGATCATACATACTTGATTTGACTATACACCATTGGTTAGAATATAAATACTTGATTAAATTATACAAAGTTGATTAGATTATGCATACTTGATTAGATTGTGCTCACTTGATTAGGTTATGAGTGCTTGATTAGATTTATGCACAGTGGATTAATTATGCACACTTGATTAGAATATGCACCATTGATTAGATTATGCACACTTGATTAAAATGTACACACTTGATTATATTATGCACAGTTGATTGGACGATGCACCATTGATTAGATTATATGTACTGAATTAGATTATATATACTTGATTAGATTATAAGCACTTGATAAGATTATACATACTTGATTACATTATACATAGTTGATTCGATTATGCACCATTGATTAAATTATATGCCATTGATTACATTATACATACTTGATTAGATTATACATACTTGATTTTGCAACATTGATTAGATTATGCGCACTTGATTAGCTTATGATTAGTTTAAGATTGCTTGATTAGATTATACATACTTGACTAGATTATACACACTTGATTAAATCATACACATAAGCTTGAAAAATTAACATTAATATTATCTGAGCCAGTTGTTGGGAGGAGCCCTGGACACAGACTCACCTGCATCTGAATGGCAAGGGGGCTGCCAGGGGGTTGCTCAGGTGAAGGTGTCTGCTGGCCATGCCCCTCGCGGGCTGCTCTGGTGCACTTGTCTTCTAGCCACGCCAGGGAGAGCAGGAGCCCGCCCATCACAAGTGGGATCTTAAAGGAGGGAAACAGCAAGTACAAAGGCCCTGGGGTAGAAAAGAGCTCAGCCCAGGTTGTGACCAGGGCCATGCCAGGGTGGGTAGCCCTGGACTGTCTCTTTTCCCTCTGAATGAGGATTTTTGGCTAAAATCCCTGAGGTTTCTCAGAAGTGGGGATTCTAGACCTCGGTCTTTGGAACCTTAAAGGTGTCATGTTAGTGACATGCGAAGGGCATTCCAGGAAGAGGAAAGAGTCCATGAACCTGCGGCACTAGGTGTAAACTGCATGTGGTGGGATGGTTGGGCACAGTGTCTACCCCTCTGGACCTGCGACTCAGTAGGGATGATGGTCATTGGTATCTGCCTAGCAATCTGCTTTCAATGACTCTTCTCAGATAGCAACTTAGTTTTCATTTTGTGTGAGATGAATGAACTGGAACCTCTCATAGAAAGGGTCCACTTCAATTGAATAGCAGTTTGGGGGTCAAGAGAGGAGAGAAGCCAGGCATGGTGGCACATGCTGGTAATCCCAGTATTTGGGAGGCTGAGGGAGGAGGATTACAGGTTTGAGGCCAGCCTCTGCAACTTAGTAAGGCTTTCAGCAACTTAGTGTTTCAAAATATAAAAAAATAAAAAGGAGGTCTGAGGTATAACTCAGAGGTAGAAGGCCCTTGAGTTCAATTCCCAGTACCAAGAAAATGAGGGAGGGAGGGAGAAAGGGAAGGGAGGAAGGCAGGGAGGGAAGGAGAGAGAGAAGAGAAAAAGAAAGAGAGAGAGAGAGAGAGAGAGAGAGAGAGAGAGAGAGAGAGAGAAAAGAAAGAAAGAAAGAAAGAAAGAAAGAAAGAAAGAAAGAAAGAAAGAAAGAAAAGGTGTAGAGATATCTTTAATAGTTAGCAAAGGCAAAGGAACATTGAGAAAATATTTTTTTAGAGGGTCTGGGGATGAAACCCAGGGGCATTTGATATCTAAGCTATACCCTCTGCCTTATTTTTTATTCTTTATTTTGACATAGGGCCTCACTAAGTAGCTAAGGCTGTCCACAAACCATGATCCTCTGGCCTCAACTTCCCAAATGCTGGGATTACAAGCATGCACCACAACGCCTGGCTGAGAAAATATTTCCAAATTAGTTTTTTAAAGATATTTTGTAGCTGGGCATGGTGGAGCATGCTTGTAATCCCAGCATTTGGGAGGCTGAGACAGGAGGATTACACAGCTTCAAAGCCAGCCTCAGCTACTTAGTGAGGCTCTCAGCAACTTAGTGAGACCCTGTTTCCAAATAAAATATTAAAAAAAATAGTTCTGGTAGTGTAGCCTGGGGGTAGAAGCCCCTGGATTCCATCTTCATTAACACACACAAAACTAAAAAGAGTAAAAAATAGGGCTGGAGGTGTAGCTCAGAGATACAATTCCCCTGGATTCTCTTCCTGGTATAGCAATAAAAATAAATAAATAAATAAATTAATTAATTAATTAATTAATTAATAAGATTTGGTTGCCCAATGTGCAGCAGAATTCCCCATTTTCAGTCTTTCTCTCCACTGCTATAGGCAATAGATGCAAGTGTCTAGGTATTTGTGCCTGTGTGTGTGTGTGTCATCGCATGTATGTCTGGGATGAGGGCTCTGTTGAGCTTGATTGAGGCAGAGGCAAGCTGGCTCTGAATGTCCAGTATATTTGAGTCAGAGATTCAATGGCCTACTGCTGTTGAAGCAAAATGTAAACCATGCTATGAACCAAAGGATTATGCAGCACTGTGGTGCTGGACTACAGATATAGAGCTGAGAAATTCGACTTGTGTAACCACATTTAAATACAATTTACAAGCACCCAGGGATGATGCTCCTTGGGGGAGTACTGAGAGCTCTCATCCCCCAGGAAAGGTGGCCGAGTGTCCTCACGGGTCCCCAAGGGATGCTGCCAACTCTGGGGAGATTATAGATGGAAGGAAAATGGGTAAAATTTGGTTCACTTGCAAAATAAACAGTGTCCCTTTGCCCAAAAGAAGGAAGCTGCCCTATCTCTCTGCTGTTGCCATGGGAAAAGTTGTTTTCTTTGGATGTGTGAGAAGCCTGGGACCACCCTGATTTAGTAGCATTTTTTAGAGACATTTCTTCGTGTGTTTATGTGTCGGGGAAAGAAAAATGAAAGGACTCAATGACCAGCTTCTACTTTCTCATGGAGAAAAAAAAATATGCCTATATTCCAGAGAATGGAATAGACAGTCCAAGCGCACAAGAGGTCTGCTCAGATGGGGATGGGAGTCTGCAAACTGTCGCCCTCTGCAGCCCTCCCTGCCCGCTCCTCCACCAACTTTGAAGGACATGGCGGGTCTCCTTTCCTTCTTGCAGATGGATGCCTGTTGGGCCTTTAAAACCCACCGGGGTTGACTTTACAAGGAGCTACATTATACTGCAGTAAAGTCAGGAAGGCTGAGACGGGGACATGGAACTCTGTCCAACAAAAACATGTTTGAAAAAGAAGCACATTCATAACGTTGGAAAAAATCAAACTGAGCCAGACCTTGGACTGGGCCGCTGGAGCCACCTGAAGTGTCTGATAAAATGATTATTGGGCGCTGGCAAGCACCTGCAGTTGTGGCTGAAACATTGACCTGGTCTCTGGAGCAGAGAACAGAGGCAGAGGCGGGGTAAGGCAGCTATGGAAGGCTGGTGTGGCAATGTGCGAGTCTTAGGAAGAACTTGGGGAAAAAGAGCTCAGTTTGTGATGAGACTGTGGAGATGCACCCAGGGACAATGAGCGCCCAGCCTGTCCCCTGCACCTTGCCCTTGGAAACTGCTCACCCACCCCCTCTTCTGTGTGCTGGGGATGGAGCCCAGGGGCATTCTACCACTAGCCCCACCTCAGACCTTTCTATTTTCTTTTCTTTTTTTTTTTTTTTTGTGGTACTAGGGATGTAACCCAGGGACATTCTACTTCTGAGCTACACCCCCAGCCCTATTTTTTATTCTTTATTTTAAAACAGGGTCTCACTGTGTTTCAAAGGGCCTCACTAAATAGCTGAGGCTGGCTGAGAATCTCGATCCTCCTGTCTCAGCCTCCCAAATGCTGGGATGACAAGTGTGCACCACAATGCCCGGCTTTGTTTTCTTAATCTCAAAACAGGGTGTTGCTAAATTGCTGAGGGCCTTGCTGAATTGCCCAAAGCTGGACTTGAACCCACAGTCCTCCTGTCTCAGCCTCCTGAGCACTGGTGTGACAGGGGTGTGCTGTCTTCCTCTGGATAGTGACAGGTCAAGCAAAATAATTTAAAGGTTCTCAAACTTCTGAATAGTGTGAGAATGTCACTACTTGGCAGTTTGCTGCTACCATTCTTCCTCCTCCTTCTCTTCCTCCTCCCCTTCTATTCCTCTTCCTCCTCCTCTTCCTCTTCTTCCTTCCCATCCTTGTCCTCCTGTCCCTTCTCCTCTTCCTCTTTCTCCTCCTCTTCCTCTCCCTCCTCCTCCTCTCCCTCCTCCTCCTCTCCCTCCTCCTCCTCTCCCTTCTCCTCCTCTTCATCCTCTTCTTTCTCCTTTCCCTCCTCCTCCTCCTCTTCCTCCTCCTCTTTTTCTTCCTCCTTCTCCTCTTCCACTTGTATTCAGTCTCTTTCCTCCCTCCCTATCCATGCTCGTGGCATCAGTAGTGAGAACTTGTATTGGTGTAACCTTATTGGAGTTGTTTTCCTTCCAAATATTCGTTTCCACCTTCTCTGCCTCCTCCCCTACCCCGATATCCACTGTCTCTCCCTCATTTGATTGAACTTTCTGTGCTTTCTCTTGTTGTTTTAACTTCACCAGTGTATGAGATAAAACATATCATCCTTTCTGAGACTGTCTGAACTCACTTAGCATAATATTCTCCAGTTTCATCCATTTTCCTACAAATGACACCATTTTGTCCTTCTTTCTTGTAGCATAAAAGTCCATTGTGTGAATCTGCTGGTTTCATTATCCACTCATCTGCTGATGGACACCTAGGCTGGTTCCATAAATTGACTATTGTGAATTGTGCTGCTATGAACGTGGGTATGTGTGTCTTGGTGTAGTACTCACTGTAGTTTTGATTTGCATTTCCCTGATTGTTAATGACAACCAGACATTTTCTCATATATGTATTGCCCATTTTTATTTCTTCTTTTGAAAAAGTTGCTTATTTCATTTATTTATTTATTTATTTATTTATTTATTTATTTATTTATTTTGCAGTTTTGAGTTCTGTGAGTAGCCTGGGCATCAGTCCTTTGTCTGAGCAATAGCTGGCAAAGATCTTCTCCCAGTCTGCGGGCTTTGTACTTCAGTCATCTCCTATTCTGCATCTTATGGCTGCTTTACTTTTACCACGCTTGTGAGAGAGACAACTCCATTCCCAGGCTCTTCCATAGCGAGTTGTAAGCCCTGAATTCATTTCAAAATCATCATCTTCTGTTAGTTCATTAGGGGTGAATGTGTTTGTGTGTTGCCAGAGATGTTACCCACTGTGCTCTTGGTTTGAAATTTTGTGTTGACCTTAGTATTTTTTCTCTCCCCAAGCAGCTGCCTCTTTAGTTTCTCCCCTACCCCCCATAACTTCCTGGGAAGGCCAGGACTCTGTTTACCTTTGTTACCATTTTGTCTCTGATTGCTAGGGATCTGCTAGTCCGTCTTCATTTAGAATGTCGTGTATGGTACTTGGGAGGCTAAGGCAGGAGGATCACAGTTTCAAGACCAGCCTCCGCAATACAGTGAGGCCCTGAGCAGCTTGCTAAGTCTGCAGAATTGCTAAGAGTCTCACTGAGTTGCTGAGGTATTTCTAGGTTGTTGAGGAGCTCACAAAAATGGCTGAGGCTGGCCTCAAACCTGCCATCCTCCTGTCTTAGCCTCCCAAACATTGGGACCACAGGCATGCTCCACCCCGTCTGGGGCCATAAATAGTTTTTTTTTTTTTTTTTTTTAACAACATGTAAGTATGTTTATAAAGGAAATGTCAGTAGGGCACGGGTGACAACCTGTCTCCAGTGCAGCAGAGAAGGTGTTCCATGGAAAATATTTATGCAGGACTTTGCCGGAGGAAGTGCATGCTAAGTTTCCTTGCAATTCAGAGGACCCAGGGTCAAAAATCTAGCTATAGTATTCAGGAAGGACACGGCCCCTCCCTTGGAAGCCCTGTGAGGCCTCGGGGTGCTGGGAGATGCACCGTGGTGTGGGCCACCAAGGACCACCACTACCTCCTCCTGGTACACGTGGCCATCTCTAAGTCCAGACTCAGTTTGTCCATCTGTAAAACGGGTGTAGCCACTGGGCATTCCCAAACAGGAGGGTGCAGATGAAGGGCAGAAAACACACAGGCACAGCGCCCGGCCCAGAGGGCTCTGTGGTCAGCGGGACCGCACCCTTTACCTTCTTCTGTTACGACTTTTACTCCTGCACTTTTTCTGTTTAATGTCACCGGCACCATCACTGATGTTGTCTCTACTACAACCATCCACGCAGTCACAGTGACACTTTTTCTGTTACTATACCTCCTCCTCCTCCTTCTGCTCATCCTTCTCCTCCTCTTTCTTTCCCTCCTCCTCCTGCTCTTCCTCCTCCTCTTTCTTCCCCTCCTCCTCCTGCTCTCCCTTCTCCTCCTGCTCCTCTTTTTCTCTTCTTCCTCCTCCTGTACTTCTTTCTCTTCCTCCTCCTCCTCTTCCTTGCCCACCTCCTCCTCCTCTTCCTCCTCCTGCTCTTCCTCATCCTCCTCTTCCTTCCCCACCTACTTCTGATCTTCCTCCTTTTTCTCCTCCTCTTCTTCCTCCTCTTCTTCCTCTTCCTCCTCCTACTGCTTCTCCTCTTTCTCCTCCTGTTCTTTCTCCTCCTCCTCCTCCTCCTCCTCCTACTCCTCCTCCTCCTCCTCCTCCTCTTTATCTCCCTCCTCTCCCTCTTCCTCCTCCTTATCCTCCTCCTCTTTTTCTTGTATTACTGGAGACTGAACCCAGAGACATTCTACCTCTGAACTACAATCCCAGCCTTTTCTATTCTTTGTTCTGAAGCAGAGTCTCATTAAGTCCTGTTATATCAATTTCGTATTTAATGTCCACTAAGTCCTGATAAGTTCTTAATATCCAGTAAGTCCTGTTATGCCTATAATCTCAGTACTGGGGAGGCTGAGACAGGAGGATTGTAGGATTGTGACCAGGAGTGGCAACCTAGCTGCGGCCCTCATCAACTTAGCAAGACCCTGTTTCAAAATAAATAAATAACAAGACCTGAGGGTGCAGCTCAGAGGAGAATGTCCCTGGATTCAACCCCCAGCACCAAACACACACACACACGCATGCGCGCACGCACACCCGCGCGCACACACACACACACACACACACACACACACAAACACACACACATGCACACACAGTAGACAGTGGCACATAAAGGGTTAATAAAGGCCTGTGGTGGAGACTGCAGCCTGACAGGTTGGGTCCCTCCCCATAGGGGCGGGGCCTTAGCAAAGGAGGAGACTGCTTGGCAGTATCTCCAGACAGGTGATATCTTGAGAGGGGCGGTGTTCCTATACATAGCCCTACAGACAAGATGTAAGCCTTAAAAGGAAGGGCATTTCCTTTCCAGCCATGGAGGAGGTTGGATGTCTCCAGGAGCAGTCCAGCCCCTATGCCTGAGAGAAGACTGCTTTAAAATTATTTTCTGAGTACCCCATTTTTCACCTTTATACTGTGCCTAAAAAACCTAACCTCTGGTCCCGAAACCCGGGACAATTATTTTATTTTGTTTAAATTTAGTTTGTAAATTTTATTTTAAATTTCTTGCTGCCACTGTGCCATGCTCTGGGCAGGCTTGGCGGAAACCTCCACCTGGATCCACTGGGGTGTGGGGACCGCTCCCATCCTGCCCGCCGCTCTGGGCTGCCGCCGCTGCTGCCGCTGCCCCCACCTTCGCAGATGGTAAACCACCTTCTCGCCCTGGCCATGGCCATCTCCCCAGCCCGGCGCTTTCCAGGAGAGTCGGCGGCCATCTTCTGGGCCGAGCTCTGCTGAGAGCCATTGGCCATCTTCCCCCACCCTGTGCTCTTTTCAGGAGAGCCAGGGGCCATCTCCCCAGCTCCAGGCTCGAGCTCTCTTCCACAGGGCTGGCGGCCATATTCCCCCGCTCCCGGAAAGCTGGCAGCCATTTTCACTTGACACCCGACACACGCTCAGAGGCATGCTCAGAGCCGGTGACCATTTCACTGCCCTGCCAATCCCTGGAGGCCATCTTAAATCTCTTCCAGCGCTGATACCAACCAACAGCTCCACAGTATACCCTCCTGTCTCTGCAGCCTCTCAGTGCTTCGGTTTCAGTCAGCATTGGCTGATAATACTGCACTGGTAAGCTTCCCCTTCCTTGGACAAGTGGGTTCTCGTCTTTCAGACTTGGGCTCACAGCTATTAAAAAACCCAAATATTTGGGCCCAAATATTCTCTGAAGGGAGCCAGGCTGCCCCACGGTTGTGTAAAGGGAATGGAGACGTCTGTCTCGAACAGAGCCACATGGTATACAGACATTAGGCAGGATCTTGGGATGCCAAATTCCTGTTTTTGTCTTCACCCACCTACCAGTCAGAGCCCAGCTAGCAGATACTGGCATCGTCCCCTTTATGGCTCCTATAATGACAGTTTGCTTCTCTAGTGGTTTCCCTGTGGAGGGGGGATAGGAAATGTGTAGACTTAGCCCACCGTTTGGGAGACAGAAAGTCCAAGATCAGGTATCCCTGTTGTGTAGGCCTGGAGGGGCATTTGGTGAATAGGAGGGGACACCACGAAGTAGGGGACACTCTATTGGGGGAAAGCATCACTGGGGACTCAATTCTGCCTCTGAGCTTCAGTCCCAGCCATTTTTATTTTGAAACAGGATCTCACTAGGTTGCTGAGGCTGGCCTCAAATCTGGGATCCTTCTGCCTCAGCCTACCAAGTATTGGGATTATAAGCATTCACCAACCACCATGCCCAGCTTTGTTTTTTAAATTTGTTTCTTGAATAACCCCTTTTCTGAAGGCCAGTTCCCCAAAAGCAGACCCCCAGGGGGCTTTGCATAGAGCTGTATTTTGAAGCAATTCAGTGAGACCTGGTTTCAAAATAAAGAATAAAAAAAAAATTGGGCTGAGGGTGTAGCTAAATTCATCCCATGGCTAAATCGTTCCATTTATGTGCCACTGGCCAATCTATGCCTTCCTCCAGCCACAGGATAAACCTTTGAGACAAGTTGGAATGAGCAGACTTCTCTCTCCGGAATCTAACTCTGGAGCTGAGGGCTTTTAGTTGGGATGGATTAGCCAAGGGAGCTGAATCCTAAAATGATTGGCTGTGAGCCAGGGATGATGGTGCATGCATGTCATCCATTACCTGTGAGGCTGAGACAGGAGAATCACAGGTTCAAGGCCAGCCTCAGTGACTTAGTGAGGCTCTTAGCAGCCTAGTGAGACCCTGGTTCAAAATTGCAAAATAGCTAGGCATGGTGGTGCATGCTTGTAATGCCTGCACTTGGGAGGCTGAGACAGGAGGATCATGTATGTTTGAAGCCAGCCTCAGCTACTTAGTGAGGCTCTCAGCAACTTAGTGAGACGCTGTTTCCAAATAAAGTATAAAATAGGTCTGGGAGTGCAGCCTGGAAGTAGGAAAGCCCCTGGGTTCCATCCCCAATAACACACACACACACACACACACACACACACACACACACACACACACACACAAACACACACCAGCCTCAGCTACCAATTGAGGCTTTTAGCAACTTAGTGAGACCCTGTTTTCCAATAAAGTCTGTAATAGGTCTGGGAGTATAACCCAGAGGTAGGAAAGCCCAGTACATTAAAAAAATTGCAAAATAAAAATAGGGTCTGGGGTTTAGCTCAGAGATAGACTATCCTAGGGTTCAATCTCCAGCACCACAAAAAAAGAAAAGAAAGAAAAAGAAAAAAGAAAAGATTGACTGTGGGTTTTCCCCCAAATGCTCACAGGCATCCTGTTCCCTGAGGAACAGGCCTCTTTCTTCTGACAGTTTTCTTCTGACCCTAGGCATTGCTACTCTGATGTCCCTGAGATTCCCGTCTCCAAGGAGACTGCATAGGGAGTGAATAGGTTATGGCCAGGTCCAGCTCACCTGACCTCAGACCCTTACCTTATTTGTAAAATAGTTCTTGGAGTATAGCCCGTAGGTAGAAAAGCCCCTGGGTTCCAACCCCAGTACCACCAAAAGAATGAATGAGATAAATAAAGAAAGAAGAATTAAAAAAGGGCAGGGGGTGCCAGGTCTAGAGCCTAGATCCACATGGGTAGCACACTCTGAGGGTGGCTGGGCACTGAGTCCAGCTGGGGGTGTTTATCCATGGAGAAGTGGGTGCCATACAGGCTGAGTCCTCTTACTGTACTCTCAAGTCATGGGGGCCAATGAATGAAGTCCAAGGACCAATGGAGGATGTAGGAATATGATGTTGGTTGTCCAAGGAAAGCTAGAAAATAGAAACAATTGCTCCTTCACAGCAGAGGGGCTATCAGCAGGGCAGCCTCTGCAGTTATTGCAAGGTGTCAGGTGTGCTTTTATTCTTTCTTATGGTTCCCACATCTCCTTTGTGATTGGTCAGAGTTGGGCGGTTCCCTTCTCTGTTTTGTGTTTGGTCAGAGCTGGGTGGTTCCCATCGCTGCTTTGTGATTGGTCAGAGCTGGGTGGTTCCCATCTCTAGTTTGTGATTAGTCAGAATTGGGTGGTTCCTCATCTCTCCTTTGTGATTGGTCAGAGTTGGGTGGTTTTCATCTTTCTCTTGTGATTTGTCAGAGCTGGGTCTTGAGAGCCCCCTGTCTGGTGCCCAGTTTCCATCCTTAATTTGAATCTGTATCATGCTGGTGAGTGGACTTGAACACCTGGGTAGATGGGGTCTTTGGTCTCCTGTGGACACTTGTCTGCCTCCTTACTATAATCAGCCTGGAAATTTATCTGCATCATTTCTCCTCAGGATGTGGCTCATGGGAGGGGCTAAAGTTTTGTTTGATTTCCATAGCTTTTGCCTGGTCATTATATCTTACCAACTGTCCTTTATTGTGGAAGTATTTTTTAGATGAATATTTGTATAAGTATGGTTCTTATACTTATGGTTTCTTTTAAACCCCTTGCTGTTCCCAGGCCTCTGCCCTGCCTCTGTTGGGGAATAGCCAGTGATCTCTGAAATTCTATATTCTCCCTACTCAATAAATGTAACTTTTTAAAATCTCTGATAAAATCACAAAAACACAAAACAAAAGCCCTGGTACATATATAAGTTAATGATATAATTTTTATTTTGAAAATAAAATAATACTAAAACAGATATTTTAGGATTAATAGATAGCTGGGCATGGTAGCCTTCACTTGTATTCCTAGTACTTGGGAGGACAAGACAGGAGAATCACAGGTTTGCAGCCAGATTCAGCTACTTAGTGAGGCCCTCTGCAACTTAATGAGAGCTTGGCTTTAATCCCCATTAGCAATAAATAAGTAAAAAAGCAATGTGGCTCTGTCAGTATGTCATTCTGATAGAGGCAGAATGTCTACTTTTGTCATCTGGGGGTTTGCACAAATCTCCCTTCAACATCTTTACATTTAAAAATAGCCTCAGAATCTGTCTTCTGAAGGTAAAATATAACTCCAGAGAAAAGATGCTGTTTCAGGTTAGTCTGCTTCTAGAACCCCCAACTTCTGAGTGACATCTCTGACAGTGTAGGTGTACACCACAGTTCCAAGCAGAGTGAGTCAGAATCCAAACCCTTGGTTTTTCCAGTCTACTCTAAGGAAGAGGAGACAGATGAACAGGTGAACAGTGAGCTGGGGAGAAGACCACAATGTCGGGCCAGTAGTGTGTGATTCATGTAATGAAATAGAATTCCTGAATGCAAAATTAAAAAGCCAGGAGATGCTGTCTTAATCACATGCCTTAATGAGAAGTAAGGTATTATGAAGCAGCTTATTAAGATATTTGTAAACCTGTTCTTTGACATATTTTTGCCTGGATGAGCAGTGTTAGTTCAGTGTAAAAATGTTCCTTATCAAAATTGGTTCTGTTGTGATTTCTGGATAAATCAGTTTTAGAGGATTGCCCACATTATTTTTTAGCATGTACGGTTTTTGTTATAATACTTAGGAAATAGGCAAAACATGCAAGCAAAAACTTCAAGGATGCCGGGCGTGGTGGTGCATGCTTGTTATCCCCGCACTTGGGAGGCAGAGACAGAAGGATCACCCTGGTTCAGAGCCAGTAAGGCTGGCTTAAGAGACCCTGTTTCCAAACAAAAAACATAAAATAGGTCTGGGAGTGTAGCACGGAGGTAGAAGGACTTCCAGGGACCCCAGTACAAAAAAACCAAAACAAAACAACAAAAAAAACGTCAAGAACTTCAGGGCAGGGTGCTAGACATTTAATAAATCATAGAAAGTATACTTTGTTTCATCACAAGGCCAGCTTGAACTTAATCTTATATATTTGCCCAAACTAAGGTCATTTTGAACTTAATCTTTGGCCCAAATTTATCCTTGGAAAAAAAGATCCTTGCTGACTCAGTCTCTCACATGTCATTGCCCATCAAATTTAGTTCTAATGCTTATACATAAAATTCCAATTATAAGGCCGGTCATGGTGGTGCACGCTTGTAATCCCCATGCTTGGGAGGCAGAGACAGGAGGATCATGCAGATTCGAAGCCAGTCATGCGCACTGGCTTACGAGACCCTGTTTCCAAATAAAAATGTAAGAATAGGCCTGGGAGGGTAGCCTGGAGGCAGAAGGGCTTCCAGTAACCCCAGTACCACCAAAAAAATAAAAATTCATGGGGCTCTTGTGGTCCCCTGACCAAACTTTGGCTCAAGGTCTACATGAGATGCTATAGCAACCTTCTTCAACTCTTCTGGTATGTATTGACTTGAGTTCTACTTAGTAGGTTGAGAGTAGGTATGAGAGTAGCTACCCCTGTGTTCTTTCAGTCTCCTTTTGTATAAAATATCTCTCTTCAGCCAGGCATGGTGGCTCATGCTTGTAATCCCCATGCTAGGGAGGCTGAGATAGGAGGATGGCACAGGTTCCAAGCCAGCCTCAGCTACTTAGGCTCTCAGCAACTTAGTGAGACCCTGTTTTCAGATAAAATATAAAATAGGTCTGGGAGTGTAGCCTGGAGGTAGAAAGCCTCTGAGTTCAATCTCCAGAACCACAAAAAAATTTAAAAAAAACTCTCTTCATCTTTTTGCCTTTAGTATGTGTCTATCATAGCCTATAAGGTGAGTAGTTGGATTTTTTATTTTTAATCCACATTGCCTGTCCATGTCTCTTATTTTTTATAATTTTAATGGTGCAGTGTAATTACATATCATAGTGTGATTCAAAGCAATACATACACACATGTGCACATCACTTGGAGTGTTTCCTTTGGTATACCTCCAACCCCCCCCCCCACCCCGTACTTGTCAGTGAGATTGGTAATGAAGTCTTGCATGGCCTTAAACTTACTTGAACTGTCCCCTTCTTCAGTCTCGCCGCCCCCTCCCCCCAGCATTCTCTCATTGGACTCAAGTTCCTTCTGCTTCCTGTTTCTTGTTCTAGCTTCCACATGTGATTACATACGACCCTTGACTTGCTGAGACTATTGGATCTCACTTAGCATAATCTCTAGTAACATCTATTTTTCTGCAAATGACATAGTTTTATTCTTCTTTATGGCTGAATAAAATTTCATTGGTCTGTAGACCAAGTTTTCTCATCCGTTCATCTGTTAATGGACATCTAAACATCATAATTTTGTTATTGTGGATTGTGCTGCTATAAACGTGGGTATTCTTACATCACTATAGTATTTTAACTTCAGCTCCTTTAGTGGGGTTGCTGGATCACATGGTGGTTCCATTCCTAGCCTTTTGAACAAACCCCACATTGACCTCCAAAGTGCTTGTACTAATTTACAACCCACCAGCAGTGTATAATAGTTTTTATTTCCACGTCTTTGGCAGCATTTATTAGTAGTTTGTATTCATGACGATTGCCATTCTGTTTGGGGTCAGATGGAATCTCATTATAGTTTTGACTTGCACATCCTTAACTGCTAATGATGTTGGACAGTTTTTCATATTTGTGTTGCCATTTATATTTCTTATTTTGATAAAGTATTCATTTCACTAGCCAAATTTGTTTTGTTAGTGTACTGGAAATTGAACCCAGGAGCATTCTATTTCTGAGCAATACCCCCAGCTCGTGTGTGTGTGTGTGTGTGTGTGTGTGTGTGTGTGTGTGTGTGTGTGTGTGTTACTAAGGATGGAACCCGGGGCATTCTACCTCCAAGCTACATCCCCAGCCCTATTTTTTGTTCTTTATTTTGAAACAGGAGCTCACTGAGTTGCAAAGGGCCTCACTAAGTTGTTGAGGCTGGCTGTGAATCTGTTGTGGTCCTCCTATATTAGCCTCCCGAGTGCTCCAAGGACTTACAAGCATGTGCCCCCATGCCTGGTCCAATATCTTGTTTCTTAATTGGAATTGGGGGGAGCATTGTTTTGAATCTTTATATATTCTAGATATTAGTCCTCTCAGATGAGTAGGGCCGAGTTGTCATTCAAATCTTGGATCTCTATTTAGACTCTCGATTGCTTTCTTTTGCTACAGATGCTTTCAACTTGGTGGCACCCACTTACAGATTCTCTTTGTCATTGCTTGACAAAGAGATTTTCTTGTCATTTCTACAGGGGTCTTGCAAATGTTCTGGTTTAATTTCTACGTCTTTGATCATTTATTTTTTTTAAGGTTCATGGAGTTGAACCCAGGGGCAGTCTGCCCTCAGATGTACATTCCCATCTATTTAGTGTGTGTGTGTGTGTGTGTGTGTGTGTGTGTGTGTGTGTGTGTGTGTATGTATGTATGTATGTATGTATTTTTTTTGAAGCAGAATCTTGCTAAATTGCCAAGGACCTCACTAAGTTGCTGAGGTTTTAAATTCCCATCCTGCTGTCTCAAGCCTCTCCAGTACAGGGATTGCAGGCATGCACCCCATGCCCGGCTTGATCTATCTCCAGCACTTTTGTTCAAGGAACAGGATTTCTTTTCCTTCTTGCATGTGCACTTCCATTTTCCCAATGCCCTTTGTTGAAACGGCTCTTTTCTCCAACATATGCCTTCAGCACCTTTGTCAAAAATCATTGGCCTCATGTGTGAGGATATTTCTCTGTATCATCTGTTCTATTCCATTGGTCTATGGGCCTCTTTTTTTGTGCCTATACCATGCTGTTTTTGTAACTGTAGTCCTGTAGTTCAGTTTGAATTCAGGTATCATGATACCTCATGCAAAGTTCTTATTGCTTAGGATTACATTGGCTATTCTAGGTCTTTTGTTCTTACATGAATTTTAGGCATTTTTCCCCTAAAGAATGACTTTTCCTTTGATATTAGGGATCAAACCCAGGGTCATTCTACCTTCGAGCTACAATCCCAGCCCTATTTGTAATTTTTTTTTCTTTTTTTGCTTTGAAACAGTCTCACTACTTTGCAGAGGCTCAAACTTGTGATCCATCCTCCTGTCTCAGCCTCTCCAAGGACTAGAATTACAGGTGTGTACCATACCTATACCTTCCCAGAGTAGTATGGACTTTTTGATTATTAATTCTACTTCTCCAAGAACACAGCAGGTCTTCCCATCTCTTATAGTCTTATAGTCTTCTGTCTTCTTCAGTTTCTTTCTTTAGTGTTCTGTGATTTTTATTGTAGAGGTTTGTTCCTTTTTTTTTTTTTTTTGTGGTGGTGGTACTGGGGATGGAACTCCACTCCCAGACCTATTTTATATTTTTATTTGGAAACAGGGTCTCTTAAACCAGCAAGGCTGGCTTCAAACCTGCGCGATCCTCCTGTCTCTACCTTCCAAGCATGGAGATTACAAGTGTGTGCCACCATGCCTTTTTGTTAGGTTTATTCCTTTTCTTTTTAGCCTTAATGTGAATGGAGTGTTTTCCAGACTTCTTTTTAGTGGAGTTGTGACTGATGTATAGAAAATCTATTAATCCAGGCGTAGTGGTGCAAGCTTGTAATCACAGTAATTGAGGCTGAGACAGGAGAATTCCAGGTTTGAGGCCAGCTTCAACAAGTAGTGAGACTCTTCACCAACCTAGTGAGACCCTATTTAAAAAATAAAAATAAAATAGGGCTGGGGATGTAGCTCAGAGGTACTATTAAAAAAAAAAAAAAAAAAAAAAAAAGGGCCAGGCAGGCCTGGTGGCGCACGCTTGTAATCCCTGCACTTGGGAGGCAGAGACAGGGGGATCGTGCTAGTTTGAAGCCAGCCTCGCTGGCTTAAGAAACCCTGTTTCCAAATAAAAATATAAAATAGGTTTGGGAGTGTAGCCCAGAGTTAGAAGGGTTTCCTGGACTCTCAGTACCACCAAAACAAAAACAAAACAAAAACAAAAACAAAAACAAAAACAGGCTGGGTGTGGTGGTGCACGCTTGTAGTCCCACCATTCAGAAGGCTGAGACTGGTGGATAGTGGTTCATGGACAGCCTCAGCTACCTAGTGAGGCCCTCTGCAACTCAGAACCCAGATTCAAAATAAAGAATAAAATATGGGGCAGGTCAAATGCCCCTGGGTTTCATCCCCAGACCTGCAAAAAATAAAAATAAAAATAAAAAAACGGAACTGATTGATTTTTTTTAAGTTGAATTTGTACCCAGCTACTTTGCTGAATTTGTATATCTGCTCTGGAGTCTTCTGGTGGAGTTTTCTGGGTCTTCTGAGTATAGAATCATATCATCTGCAAATAAAGATAATTTAAATTCCACTATCTCAATTTATTTCCCTTTAATTTTCTTCTCTTGCCAAATTGCCTGGGCTAATAAGATTTTAATAAACAAATGCCTGGGCCACAGGCAGGGGTTGCACGGGTTGCTTGGGACATGCCCGAACCCTGGAAGAACCAGGACCTGGGCTCCAAGTGGGGGTCACATGGGGCACACCAGACTTCTGGAAAAACCAAGGCCTGGGGTGCGCAGGGCACACAGGATCCCTGGAAAAATCAGGGACCTGGTCACAGGGCCCTGGGCCCTGGGAGGGGGTCATGTGGAGCACACCAGACCCCCCAGGAAAACTGGGACCTGGATTTCAGGGCCCTGGGCTCCAGGCGGGGTCATGCGGGGCACGTCGAACCCCCAGAAAAACCAAGGCCTGGGTCACGTGGGGCATTCTGGGGCCCCGGTATAATGGGCCCGAGTCGCCTCTGAGCTTCGATAGAAATGAGGCCCAGACAAGGGCCTCGGGTGGGGGTCATGGCAGAACCCCCGGAAGAACCGTGGCCCGCTCTGCTCACAGTGCTACTGAATGCCTGATCTCCAATATCAAACCACACATACTGCCTTTTGTTATTAAAAAAGAAAACAGAAGTCTGGGCGTGGTGGTGCATGCTTGTAATCCCCATGCTTGGGAGGCAGACAAGAGGATCATTCAGGTTCGAAGCCAGGTTCATGCGCTGGCTTAAGAGACCCTGTTTCCAAATAAAAAAATACAAAATAGGTGTCTGGGAGTGGAGCCCGGAGGTAAAAGGGCTTCCAGGAACCCCAGTACCACAAAAAAAAAAAAAAGGGAAAAGAAAAAAGGAAAAATATAAGAGAGGGGTCAAGAGTGCCGCGGTCTCTGCCAGGATTCTGGAGATGCAGACAAAACTTACCCAACTGAACTGGAACTTTTGGAAAAATTCCCTGTGAAGGAGGACTGTTTATTCTCTACATCCTTAAGAATCCTGGACATCACCTTTAAGGAGAGAGTTTAACGGAACCTAGGAGGAAGGTGGTGGAGACTTGTATTCGGGAGAGGCAGAAATCTGTTCCTACCAACCTTATCTTCTGGAGAAATTACCACAAACATCAAATGCTAATGTTGTGCATGATTAGAAACACTGGATAACAAAAAAGAGATTGGGAAAGATTTGAAATGGTGGAGGCAGTGGCAATGGCAGTGGCCAGGACTCAGGGGAGGCAGAGATCTGATGCATTACACCTGGAACTTTTTGTAGAAATAACCCCAGAGGCAGAATGCTACCACCACATACACTCGGGAATGTGGGAAAACCTGCTGAATGTCGAGGGTGCTTGGATTGGAGCTTGCTGAGGGATTAGGCTGGTGCCAGAGTCAGCAAGGCTGGGATTGGAGCCTGCCTTGAGGCTAGGCCAGTGCTGGGGCCTCTGAGGCCAGAATCGGAGCCAGCCGAGAGGTTAGGCTGGTGCAGGTGCCAGCGAGGCCAGATTTGGGGCCTCCCCTGAGGCAAGGCTGGTGCTGGAGCCAGTGAGGTCGGGATCAGAGTCTCCCGAGTGGCCAGGCCATTACCAGGGCCATCAAAAGTGGGATCCAAACTCGCAATGTGACATTCACAGAGAAATATCACAGAAAATAAAAACCAGATGCTTCCCATAATTAGCAAAAACTAGGAGAAAAGGGGTAATGGGGAGGTCGAGTTATAGAAAGGGCCCTATAGGTAGCAATTAAGGTGACCAATCAGATGGGATGGGATGGGGGAGGATAAAAACTCTTTAAAAATCAGAGTGTGTAAACGAAGATATCAAAGATAATCAAGCATGGGATCGGGGAGAGGAATGGGATGAGGGCTAATTGGATGGTGTGTGCTTGTATATTCTCTCAAGTATTGTATTTCAGTGTGATGTATGATTACGATGCACCAAAAATATTTAAAAAATTCAAAAATACAGATCTGAATAGTAGGAAAAATATATTATTATTATTATTGTGTGTGTGTGTGTGTGTGTGTGTGTGTGTGTGTGTGTGTGTGTGTGTGTGTGTGGTATTGGGGGTGGGAACCCAGAGGCTTTTCCACCTCCAGGCTATACTCGAGACCTATTTTATACTTTATTTGGAAAGAGTCTCACTAAATTGCTGAGAGCCTCACTAAGTAGCTCAGGCTGGCTTCAAACCTGTGCAATCCTCCTGTCTCAGCCTCCCAAGCACCAGGATTACAAGTGTGCACCATCAACCCAGCTCAAGAAAAATAATATATGTTTAAGCTGGGAATGGTGTGCATGCTTGTAATGCCAGCATTCAGGACGCTGAGACAGGATGATCTTGGTTCATAGACACCCTCAGCTACTTAGGTCCTTTGTAACTCAGTGAGATCCTGTTCCAAAATAAAATAGAATAAAAAGTGGAGCTGGGAGTGTAGCTCAGAGGTCTAATGCACCTGGGTTCCATTCCCATTACAGGAGAAAAAAAAATATTTGTCCATATTTGGGTGTGGTGGTGCATACCTGTATTACCAGTACCTGAGTGGCTGAGATAGGATTGCAGGTATGAAGATGGCCTCAACATAGTGAGAGTTTTCATCTGCCTAGCAAGACCTTGTTTCCAAACAACAACAACAACAACAACAACAACAACAACAACAACAACAACAGGCTGGGAGTATAGCTCAGAGGTAGAATCAGAGGTAGAACATTCCTGGGTTCAATCCCTTGTAGCCCGTCACATACAAAATTAGGGCCTTGGGTTCAATATCCATTACCACAAGTAATGAATCCAACAGAGGGAGGGAGTGGCAGGCCTGGACCACGCGAGTCTTTGGTGTTCTTCTGTGGGTAGCCTGGTCTCATTCTAAGTCTGCATGGAATTCACACAGCAAACCCATCCCCTTACCTTGTTTCTTGCATGTTGGCACCATGTTTCTTGTTTCTTGCATGTTGGGAAAAAATTCAGATTCAGGACTCAATGTCATCTTTCCCTGAAGCAACTCAAATGCTTACTTTGTAGACAGTGTGGTGTGAAGGTAGGCAACAGCTCAGGGATCAGCAGTGAGTGTGTGTGTGTGTGTGTGTGTGTGTGTGTGTGTGTGTGTGTGTGTGTGTGACTGAGGATGTAACCCAGGGCATTCTACCTCCAAGCTACACCCCCAGACCTATTTTGTATTCTTTGTTTTGAAGCAGGGTCTCACTGAGTTGTGGAGGCCTCGCTTAGTAGCTGAGGCCTCACGTGTGCTGCGATTGTGAGAGTGTGCCCCCACATCTGGCTCAAAGTTAGACTTGACACCAGGGTATGTATTGTTTGTATAGCTTTGAGACCACCTGAAACCCCCATCCTGTGTTGACGCTATACCTACGTCAAACCCACACACCCGGCCTCTGCGAAACAAGCAAGCACAGGCTGGAGCCCTGTGTGAGGTTTCAGTTCTCTTGGCCATGCCAAGGAAAAATTATCAGGCTTTGCTCACATAACATGTGGCACCCAGGCACTGTGGTCCCTGCGATGGTCCAGCAGTCTTTATTGTTTTACTGGGGACTTAACTCGGGGGCATTCTGTCTCTGAGCTACACCTACATCCCACCTCTCCTTTTGTTTGGAAACAAGGCCTTACTTAGTTGCTGAGGCTGCTTCAAACTTGTGATCCTCCTGTCACAGCCTCCCAACTACTGGGTTATGGGCACGTGCCACTAACCACAGGCAGCACAGCTTCTGAGTTCGGTGAGGCGGGTTGAATAACTGGGCTAGTGTGGATTGTGTGACTATGAACGTGGGTTTGTGGAAATCTATCTGTACTTCTGGGTGGTTGCTGAGGAGTGGCGTAGCTGGGTTACAGGCTGACGCTGTCCCTGCACATGGCGGGCCTCTTTGGAGCTGATTACAGCCTGCAGCAGTGAACACACACTGCTCCTCATGTCTTTGCCATGCTCGTTCTTGGTGATTGCCATTCTGACTGGCACTGCTGGGCCTCAGTGATCTTCTGACACACACCCCCGATTGGGCTGCTTGGGGTTCAGCTGTGGAACACTACCTCTCAGCTACAGCCCCAGCCCTTTCACCCACCAGCCTATGTCATTTATTTTTATTTAGAAACAGGGTCCCGCTAAGTTGCTGAGGCTGGTCTCAAACATATGATCCTCTTAAATATTGGGATTACAGGTTTTGCCACTCCACCTAGCCTGACTCTTCCCTATCCTTTTAATACGGATGCCAGTTTTTGTATTTAGGAGATTAAACTCAGACATATTCTCTTCATGGGCTCTGCCTCTGGCCCAGTTTATTTGGAAACAGGGTTTGATGAGTCTCACTCCTTGCTGAGGCTGGCCTCGAGCCTGTGATGCTCCTGTGTCAGCCTCCCCAGTTGTGCATTACAGGGGGGCCCAAGCCTGCCACCTTGGGGGGTCCTCACTGGAAGTCTACACCCACCAGACTCCCCTCCTCACAAGCTACCTAACACACTGCAGGCTATAACTTTAAAGTTGAGTTTGGGGGATACATTTTGGTAGAAAACATGTCATTGGTAACCTTTGAAACTTAACACTTGTGATCCATGGAGTCACCCTAGAGTTGGGCTCTTCAGGCCACTCTCTGTGAAACTGGGAGCCCTGGTGCTTCAAGAGAAGTGAGTGATGGCTGTGGTTCCTGTGCTGGAAGGAAAGAGTGGATCAAGAAAACAGGGCGAAGGAGCAGGGAGCCTTTGCAGACATGTGGCGGCAGTTGGAGGCTCAGAAGGGAGCCACAGGCCAAGTGGTGGTGGCCTCAGGTGGTTCCTGCTGGAGGCTGCAGCAGCAGCTGGTTTGGGCAGGCAGCTGTAGAGCAGAGGGACATGCAGCAGGGAAGCTCCCTGCCTTGGACTCAGACTCACAGCCTGGCCAACCCTGGTGGTCCTCCTGCCCACACCTTGAGGCTCCTCCTGCACTTCTGCCCTTTTTTTTTTTTTTTTTTTTTTTTTTTATGCGGGTCTGGGGATGGAACTCAGGGGCATTCTACCTCTGAGCTACACTCCCTGCCCTATTTTTTTAAACTTATTTTGAAACAGGTTCTCACTAAGATACAAAGAGCCTCACTAAGTAGCCGAGGCTGTATGCGAACTGTGATCCACCAGGCTCAGTCTCTGGATTTCTGGGGTTACAAGTGTGCACCCCCACGCCTGGCTTCCTCTGTCCTCTCTTCTCTTCCTTGGTCCCCATGGATGTCTCCCCCTCACTCCCTTCCAGTACAAGAACTGCACTTTGCACTTGCTTGAAGCTCCTGCGCTCCTGGGTTCATAGAGAATGCACCACAGAGATCAATTCTAGGGTGGCATCATGACTTACAGCATTATGTAAGACAAATGGTATCTGTTATAATAAAAACACATCCTCTGAAGCCAGGGCCATTGGTGGTGCTGGATGTGCTTGGCTTCTGTCCTGCCATGCTTCCCAAGGGTGGGTGGCCTCACCTGCTTTCTTCTCTGCTTAGTCACCGCAGCCTATGACTTGATGTTTTCTGTATTGATACCACTTCCTTTAAATAGTTGTTATTGCTCTGTATAATTACATGAAGTAATGACATCCACAGCAGTGCATTTGCGCACCCTCAGCCTGCTGCACCCACTGCAGACAGTTGTGCCTCAGGTTCATGCCCTCACCACGTCTCCTTTGAAGATCGGCTCCAACGCAGTCATCTGGGCCCCAGCCATGGTTGCTGGAAGCCTGAATGACCAGCCATCAGGACAGAAGCCCACTTACATTAAGAAGTTTACATCTAGCAGCTGCGACAACCTCATCAAACTTTGGAAGTGAGCTGAACCTGCCGCCCTGGTCACCCCAAGGTCACCGTCCTTCCCCACACCTATGCAAGCAGCAGAAGATGCTGACCTTGACTCTGCTCTCCACAGGGAGGAGGAGGATGGCCAGTGGAGGGAGGAGCAGAAGCTGGAGGCGCACAACGACTGGGTGCGTGACGTGGCCTGGGTGCTGTCCATCAGCCTTCCCACCAGCACCATCACCAGCTGCCCCCAGGTCAGCCTCACCTGTGTGCTGGCTCAAATGGTGCAGCTTCTCGTGTCTTATCCTGTCCTCCCCTCAGGACTGCCACATCTTCATCTGGACCTGTGATGATGCTTTGGGCAACATGTGGTTGCCCACATTGAGGCACAAATTCAACGACGTCTTGTGGCACGTGAGCTGGTCCATCATGGCTAATATCCTGGCTATCTCCGGAGGGGACAACAAGGTAAGCACCGCCGGCCAAAGCCAGGGCCTGTGCCACATGCTCAGAAGGCTCCGAGGCCTCCATGTCTTCTACTCTGTGGGAACCTTGCTGAAGTGGCGAGGGGGTCACCGAGCCTGGTTCTTACAGAGCTTACCCTGTCCCTTTTCAGCAGAGAGCCCAGTGAAGAGAAGCCTCCACAAAGACTTGACATTGTTTTCATTTTTTTATAATTTATTTTTAAAATTGGTGCATTGTAGTCACATATCAATCACATTGGAGTACAAGACTTGAGAGGATATAGAAGCACACATCATCCAATTAGCCCTCCTCCAGCCCCCATCCCATTCCCTCCCCCTCCCTCCATCCCATGCTTCTTTGGTGACTTACTTTGATACATTTGTTTATGTACCTCCTGCATTTTAAAGAGGCTCCGTCCTCCAGTATTACATACCCTCTGATTAGTCACATTAGTTGCTTCACTATAGTGCCCTTTCTATAGCTCAACCTCTTCCTGTTGCCCTTTTCCTCCTAGTTATTGCTGATTAAGAGAAGCGTCTGATTTATATTTTCTGCGATATTTCTCTGTGCATGCTGCGTTGCAAGTACCGATCCCACTCTTGATGGTCCCAGTAGTGGCCTGGCTACTCAGTGGACTGATCCAGACCTCGCTGGCTCAAGCAGCGGCCTTGCCTCATGGGAGGCCACAGCCTTGCCTCATGACCGGCTCCAACGCCGGCCTCGCTGGCCCCAGCGAGTCTAACGCCTCAGCAGGTTCCAATCCCTGCCATGGAGGCCTCAGTAGTGGCCTTGCCTCACAGCAAGCTCCAATGTCGGCCACTGGCCCCGACGCCCATCCAACCCCTCAGCAGGTTCCGATTACTGTCTCTGTGGTTATTATTTCAAAGGTTCCAGGTGTAATGTATCAGATTTCTGTCTCCCCTGAGTATTGGCCACTGGCATTGCCACTGTCTCCACCATTTCAAATCTTTCCCAGGCTCTTTTTCCACTCTGAATGTTGTCCAGTGTTCCTAAGCATGCGTGATGGTATCATTTGACATTTGGTGTAATTTCTCCAAAAAAATAAAGTTGGTAAGATCCGGTTTCTGCTTCTCCTGAATACAAGTCTCCACCACCATCGCGGAGAACTCTTTCAACACCGCATTTCTCCTTGGTCTCCGCTAAATTCTCTCCTTACAGGTGATGTCTGAGATTCTTAACAACATAGAGAAATAGCAGTCCTTTTTCACGGTGAATTTTTCCATAAGTTTGAGTGCATTTAGATACGTTTTGTCTGCATCTCCAGTGTCCTGGCATCCATAACGACTTTCTTACCTCCTCTCCGATATTTTTCTTTATCTTTTTCTGTTCTGGGCCCGGTTTCTCCAGGAGTCTGGAGTGCTACTCGCAGTTCAGCTGGGGCCCAGAGTCCCGTGACTCGGGCCCCAGCTGGAGTGCCCCACGCACGACCCCCGCCCAGAACCCAGAGTCTTACTGGGCCCGGTTTCTCCAGGGGTCTGGCGTGCTACTCGCAGTTCGGCCTGGGGCCCAGAGTCCAGCGACCCGGGCCCCATCTGGCGTGCCCCATGCGCGACCCCCGCCCAGAACCCAGCGTCTTACTGGGCCCAGTTTCTCCAGGGGTCTGGCGTGCTATGCGCAGTCCAGCCTGGAGCCCAGAGTCCCGCGACCCGGGCCCTGGCTGTGTGCGCTGCGCATGACCCCCACCCAGAACCCCCAGTTTTTTTTTATCACATTTTTGCAGTACTGCAGTGGAACCCAGGGGCTTTCTACCCTAGTGTTCCACCCAGCCTATTTTTTCTTCTTTATTTTGAAACAGGGCCTCACTAAGCAGCTGAGGCTGGCCATCTCAGCCTCCCACATGCCGGGATTACAAGCATGTGATCCCACAGGCTCATACTTTTTTTTTATCCTTTTGCAGTATTGGGGATGGAACCCGAGGGTATTCTGCCTCCAAGCTACATCCCCAGCCTTCTTCTTCTTCTTCTTATTATTATTATTATTATTATTATTATTATTATTATTATTATTATTATTTATTTTGAGACAGGGTCTAAGTTGCAGAGAACCTAAAAAGTCGCTGAGGCTGTCCACAAACCACGATCCTCCTGTCTTAGCCTCCCAAATGCCCAGCTGCATTAACTCATAGATGCACCCTGTGCTCTCCTCAGGGACAATCCTTTTCACTCCTGAGCCATTTACTCTTCAGGCAGCATCCATAGGTACCGTGGGGCACGGCCCTTGTCAGCTGCCCCAGCCACTGTGTGTCTCACTCACGTGTCTGTTCCCTTCCCTACATTTGGTGTTCTGGGGGAACCACGGTTAGTGCCTGACCCACAGCCTGGCAACAGTGGTGTTTGTGCCCTCACCCAGGTGACCCTGTGGAAGGAGTCAGTGGACAGGCAGTGGGTGTGCATCAGTGACATCAACAAGGGCCAGGGCTCCGTGGCAGCTCTGGCGCCTGAGGGCCAGCAGAGTGAGCAGTAGAAAAGAAACTTCAGATCTGTTATTTTGAAATACTTTGCACATTTTTATGTACTGAATTCCGGCATTATCTGGAGACAGGCTGTTTCCAAAGTAATTAAATAAAATCTGCTGTAGGCAGCTTGGTGGCTTGCTTTGTGAGGAAGTCCACACACAGGGTTGCTGCCCAGCCTCTCCACAACATCACTGTGTCAGACTCGGTCCTGGACAGTGTGTGAGATGCCAGCCATAGTGACGCATGCTTTGGAGGCTGAGGTTCAAGGACAGCTTCAGCTGCTCAGGCCCTGTTTCAAAATAGAATGAAAAATAGGGCTGAAAGTGTAGCTCGGAGATAGCATGGCCCTGGGCTCCATCCCCAGTACCACACACCATAAAACAAAGCCTTGGTGGAGCTGCTGTGACCCAGTACTGGAGGGCCTCTGCACACCTTGTTCAGCGTCACGCTCACCGGACCTGCCTGGGCTCTGGCTGGGCCATGCTGGACTCAAGGGCAGCAGTGATGCTCACAGAAGCCTCCCATGAACCCTGAGAGGAGACACCAGGGCCTGACCTGGGAGGTTTGGGTCCTGGCCCTCCACCCACTCTATCTGTTTAAAACTTCAAAATGTTTCTTTTAACAACAGTATATAAAATGTAAGAAAGTACTTTGCAGTGAGGATAGAGGCTAGAATCCATCCACATCAATCCACAAGCTACAAACCTTGAGAAGCGGACATGAGCTTTGCAGCCTGTCACCTGTGCTGCACAGCTCTGGGCACCAAGCATGGTCGGCCCCCTGCTCCATGCTCTGCAGACACGCCTGGGCTTCCTGCAGTGTGCCCCTCTCCACTTTCAGGAAAAGCTTACACGTCATCCCCTGGCTCCTATTTGGCATTCTCCTAGGGGTGATGTCACTGACTCAGGGACTCTACGTAGTGCTGCCTGCTCCCCTCAGATGAACAGTGGGAAGGGACTGATCCTATGTTACAGGTAGGTATCTACCCTAAGAGTTAATGCTTGCATTGGTAACTCTACCTGTAGCAAAGCCACACACTAAAACATTTCTAGATAGACCTCACATATGAATATAGCTCACATTTTAAAAATCAGTGGAGCAGCTTCAAAATACACAGACGATGTAAACTTACAAGGAGTATTAGGCTTAGGCACACGCCTGTAAGCTCAGACCTTGGGAGGCTGATACTGGAGCGTCACAGGCTTGAGGCAAGCCTCAGGAATGTAGTGTGAATCAGTTTGGGGGGTGGCTACTGGGGATGGAACCCAGGAACATTCTACCTTCAAGTTACATCTCCAGATTCTTAATCCCCAGACTTATGTTATTTGGAAATAAGGTCTTGCTAGGTAGAAAGTCTCACTACTTGCTGAGGCTGTCCTTAAGCCTGCGATCCTTCTGTCTTCACCTCCCAAGTACTGAGATTACAGGTGTGCACCACCACTGACTGGGGCTGTTTTTAAACAAAAAATAAGTAGGGCTGGTGGTATAACTTGGAGGTAGAATGCCCCTGGGTTCAATTTCTAATACCCCAAAAACTTAAAAATATTTTAAGCCTTAATAATACATCTTAAATTAGCTTTGCAATAGAGATTGATCTGGACATTTTAAAAGCAAACTTCACAGGCTCAGGCTGACCTACAGTAACTTCAGCCCATGCCAGAAGTCCAATATCCAGCACAAAGTACTAAACACAAAGAAGACAATGGAAGAGTCAGGAGGGAAAGAGCCAGGGCCAGGAGAGAAAGTGAGACTCAGATGATGGACACCATGGAGCTGGTAGATATTGACTTGAAAATAAACTCGGAAATACATATGAACTTAATTTCAGCAAATGCAAAATAGCTACATGTAGAAATTCACAGGAATTGATAGAATAATATTAGTATCTGCAGTAAAACAAAACAAAACAAAACAAAACAAAAAAACACCCTAAGCCAGGTGAGGTGGCACACACCCAGAATCCCAGTACTTGGGAGGCTGAGACAGGAAGGCACAGGTTTGAGGACATTCTCAGCAGTTAGACTCTCATCAACCTAGTGAGACCAGGTTTCCAAGTTTAAAAAAAAAATAGAGTTAGGATGTAGCTTGGAGGTAGAATGACCCTGGGTTCCATTCCCAGTACCACAAAAAATTTTAAATAAAAAAACAAAAATCACCTACCATTTTTGCTTCTAATCTCAATATACTTCTTGCAGGAACAGAACAAGTAGACCTGACAAGTCAGCAAGATAACTTAGTAGAACATGAGCAGGCTCACTGACTGGACCAAATGGCAGTCATAGAGCACATTCCTCCCCAAGTGCCCTAGTCTCTGGCAATAATGAAAAAGTCTTCAGATAGTTGGGAATTTGAGCACAAAGAAAAAAGCCACAACAAAAATAGTTATCCCTGGGCACATGCTTGTAATCTCAGCATCTGGGAGGTGAGACAGGAGGATTGAAGGTTCAAAGCCAGCCTCATCAACACAAGGCCCTCTGCAATTTAGTGAGCCCTTTTTCAAATTAATATATATATATATATATATATATAGCTTGGAGTGTAGTTCAGAGACAGAACACCCCTGGGTTCCATCCTCAGGGCTGCAATAAATAAATAAATAGTTCCCTCCAGGGGGAAAGTAAGAGAGAAAAGGGAGGGAGAGTTACTCTCCGAATGTTCCTATTTTATAACTTTTGTGTGTGGTGGTGGGGGCTACTGGGGGTGGAACCCAGGGGCTTTCTACCTCCAGGCTATACTCCAGGCTAGACATCTGGGGAGTATAGCCTGGAGGTAGAAAGTAGGGAGTATAGTCTGGATATATATATATCCATATTTTTTTTTTGGGGGGGTAAACAGTTTAAGTTGCTGAGAGCATTACTAAGTAGGTGAAGCTGGCTTCAAACCTGTGTGATCCTCCTGTCTCAGCCTCCCAACTCTGGGATTAAAAGTGTGTGCCACCATGCCTGGCTTAGTCTTTTTTATTTTTTGAAACGGGTTCACTGAGGCCTGCTAAGTAACTGTGGCTGCCCGTGAATTGTGATCACCTGGCCTCTGCCTCCTGAATGCTGGGATTACATGTTTGTGTCACCACACCTGGCCTTTTATAACTAACTTTGAAGCCATGATTTAAATGCATTATAGTTAACAAATATGCAGAATCATTCAGAAAAAAATCCCTAGAAACTGAAAAAGTCAAAGTAGTTTTAGTTATATGTCAGGTTCATGACAAAACAAAAAGTAAATGTGGAAGTCTGTTCTGACTACCTCAGCAGGCTGTGTGTGTGGTACTGTTAGTGGTAACTAATACTCTTATTTTGAAAAACAGGCAGCCACCCTGGGTGCTGCCCACCTGTTGCGGTTGCTCTGGACTTGGAAGGGCTGGCCGCAGTCCCCTTCAGGGCAGTCCCGGGCCTGCCCTCCTGGGATCCTGGGGCGCTGTGGCATGGGGCTGCAGGGGCAGCAGCACCAGGCACCTTTCTGTGCCCCAAAGTTAACAGAGCAGTCCCATTGCTGTCTGGCTTATCTAGGATCAACACTGTGGCCATGGCAAGGCATCCATTACAGAGGATCCAGGGCTGCTGTGGGCACTGGGAGGGGGCTAAGGACCCTCCAGTCTCCAGGGAGACTAAGCTCAGAGAAGGACTGTGATGGGAGCAGGAGCCTGCTGTTGGTGCATCTCCTGTGTTCTAGAACTTCACTGGCCTTGTCCTATTGGTAACCCTCACATGTGTGCTGGTGGTTTTCAAAGGCATCCACATTTGGGCCCTAGGCCACCTCCCAGTCTGCCATTATGAACCCCAGTGCCACCTTCCTCCCAGGGACAGGGTGCCCCCAATGCCAGGTCCCAGGGCTTGCACACACTGTTTGGGCCCAACACCTCTGTGTAGCCTGCACCCCAAGATGCCTGTACACCCCCGCACCACCCTGGCAGGCACACATCCCTCTCAGGAGCCCAGGGCGCCTGGGCTGTGGCCAGTCACATGCTGTCAGATGCCAGTGCAGAGGCCTTTGCAGAGCACACGCCCCCCAGCTCCCTCCCTCAGTCCTCCATGGCTGAGGCAGCCCCACAGGGATAAGGGACACATCGCTCCAGGCTGCATCATTAAGCTGGGGATGAGACCTGCTGGGGAATTCGAGGCAGGCCACCTTGTTGAGGTGCCAGGTAGAGAGTGGCTGGTGACAGAGCATCCCTGATGGGCCCAGCCCAGCACCAGGCCACCACATGCAGCCCCTGGCGAGGAGGACATGTAGGGGCAGGCATGACAGCCACTGGCCTCCTGTGGGGTGGTGTGGGGTGGGGGCCAGGCTGGCCTGGTCAGTCATCTCAAGTCACCAGGGGAGGGGGGCGCTGGCAGCTGCCACCTGGCCAACCCAGCAATGCCTGGGTACACTGACCATACTGCTGACATCTGCCCAAAGGACGGGACCATTTTTAGTTTCCAAGGAATATTCAGCAGCCACGTACCTCCTGAGAGGGGTCCTGGGACTAAGGCAAACACTGAGCTTCCTATAAAGGGAGCTCACAGCCAGCAGGCATGATG
The DNA here is from genome assembly GCF_963383645.1 of Muscardinus avellanarius. NCBI lineage: Eukaryota > Metazoa > Chordata > Mammalia > Rodentia > Gliridae > Muscardinus > Muscardinus avellanarius. The sequence goes on from NC_137809.1 coordinate 3,435,690, forward strand.
CCCAGCTGCCCAGGTAGGCACCCGCCTCATGCTCGCTGCCTGCTGCAGCTGCCCAGAGCTGCCCCAGCTTCTGGGTCCTGAGGCCGGGCTGGCTCAACCCTAGGCTACACCAAGGCCTGCCACAAGCAGCCCACCCACCCCCGGGACACCCCACCTGCTTCTTAGCATCTGTTGCTCCCACCGGGCAGAGGGGCTGGGGGTGGTGAGCATGCTGCCCACAGCCTCTCTCTCTACAGCCACCTGCCCTGCCCACTGAAGCCATGCCATCCCTGGGGATCTTCTTCAGCCTGCTACTCCTCAGCATGCTCTGGGTGGACCTGGCTGCCATGGGCTCCAGCTTCCTGAGCCCCGATCTCCAGAACGCCCATGTGCGCCCATCCCTGGAGGCCCAGGAGAGGGGACGTGGCTTCCAGGACATTGAACTTACCTTGGGCAAATAGTCCCAGAGCCAGAGCCTTGCTTAAAGCTTGTTTTAGTCTATCAAATGCTTGTTTAGCTTCAGGGGGCCACTCAGGGAGTTTAGCACATGCTTGACATTCCTTAATAAGGTGGCACAAAAGTCAGGCATTTTTGATATAGCCCAGTATCCACATGCTGCAGTTGCTTGCAACTCCTCAAAATCCCCTAAACTACTGTGGGGTACAGGAGAGAGGGAAGCCAAAAATAGGCTGGTCTGGTCCCAGGGAATGCCAGTCCCCTTCAAAGTCATACTCAACTATGACTCCCAGATAAGTGATTTTAGCCTCACAAAGCTGAGTCTTTTCTATGAAAACCTTGTAGCCTCTCTCAGCTAAGAAGTTGAGAAAGGACTTTGTTGTCTTCTCCCAACTTTCTTCGGAGGGGCTAGCCAGCAGGAGATCATCTACATACTGAAGGATTGTAACATGGGGACTTATTTCTGGGTCTCCTATTCTGCTCCATTGGTCTATGTATCTGTTTTTGTGCAGTACCATACTGTTTTTTAGTACAATGGCATTGTAGTATAGTTTAAAGTCTGGTATTGTGATTCCTCCTGCATGGTTTTTGTGGCTGAGAACTACTTTGGCTATGCTGGGCCTTTTGTTTTCCAAATAAATTTAAGGACTGATTTTTCTATGTCTGTGAGGAATGATCTTGGTAGTTTAATAGGCATTGTATTGAATCTGTAGATCACTTTTGGACGGATGGGCATTTTGCTAATATTTATTCTGCCTACCATGAATATGGAAGATCTTTCCATCTTCTAAGATCTTTTTTGATTACTTTTTTGTTGTTTTTGTTGCCTTTAAGATATTCTCCTTGGCTTCCACATTTGTCATTTTTACAATTACGTGGCATGGGGAACCTCTTCTCTGATCTTGTCTAAAGGGAGTTCTATAAGTTTCCTGGGCCTGTTTGTTGACCTTGTACTCTATGTTTGGAAAGTTTTCTATTAATTCTTTGAAGATATTGTTGATGCCTTTGGTTTAACCTTTTTTTTTCTTTCTGTATGCCGATAATTCTTAAGTTAGCTCGCTAAAGATAGGCCCATATTTCTTCAATGTCCAATAACTGTTGATGAATTTTTTTATGTTATAAACTATGTGTTTGCCAGGCATGGTGGTGCATGCTTGTAATCCCCACGATTGTGAGGCAGAGACAGGAGGATGGCGCAGATTCAAAGCCAGCTGTGCGCGCTGGCTTAGGAGACCCTTTTTCCAAATAAAAATGTAAAAATAGGTCTGGGAGTGTAGCCCAGAGGTAGAAGAGCTTCCAGGAACCCCAGTACCACAAAAAAATTAAATTAACTATGTGTTCATTTTTAGGATGATCATCTTTTAGGAGCAAGCTTCTATTATCCATGTGGTCTAATCAACTGTTTATAGTTTGAATTGATGCCTTTACTTCAGTAATTGCATCCTTTATTTTTTTAATACTCTCTCTAAATTCTTTTCTAAAATTCTGAATTTTTTCTACAGTTACCTTCCTGATTTGATCTTCTGGGAATCTCTGCATTTCTGTGTTATCAGGTTCTGTTACTGTGGAGTTGTGGGAGCTCATTGCTCTGTTGATTTTTTCTCTTTCCCAGGATTTCAGAAGTTTGTACCTGTTTGCATTCACTCTCTAGGTGTGAGCTGGTATATTCAAGGGCAAGTTGTGATCAACAGTGAAGGTTGAGTAAAGAGGGAAGAGAGGGAGCAAATGGAAGAAAAGGGGAAGGTCAGATAAGGTCAAATAGTATGAGTATATGGGTTTGTTAAAGTAGTATATACTAGAGATTAGACATAGTACCAATGTAGTAGAATTATACTAACCAATGTATAGTTTCTGGTATAGTGATACAAACTGGATTCAAAACAGGAGTAGGGAGTGATAAAAAGAAAAAAGATAGATGAGAGAGAGGAAAGAGGAGATTTGTATAAGAGCAGAAGCTTGGAAGAGGATTTAGTATGATGATTAAAAAACAACAAAAACAATCAAAGCAAAACAAAAATCATAAAAACAAACAAAAAAAAAGACCCACAAACACCTTTCAAAAGAAGAAAAAGAAAAAAAAGCAATATGGTATACACACACACAAAAGAAGAATGAAAAAACCTAAACAATCCCACCAATGATTTGATGTGACACTACAAACAAATTCAGCAGTCTCTCTGTATGTAGATACCAATTGCTATGGTGACCTTTCCCACTGTGAGTCTGGTTCTCTGAGTCTTTTCAGTCTATGCAGATGGACAATATCAATGGGGTTGGAATTAATATTGGGTGAAGGTCACCCTCCACACTTTCTACAGACTTGGAGCCTAGGTTTTTCCCATCTCTTTTGGCAGCGTGTGCCTCTGAGACCAAACTCAATGTAGGGGTCTCAATTCTGTACATCTAGGCCTGGGCTATTCTGACTTCTCCCAGTTCCCCACAATTGGAAAGTCTGTGGTGTTCCTGACAATCCTGGTCACAAGGTTTAGAGTTAAGCATCAGATTCCTCCTACACTTTCCACTGGTCTGAGCCTGAGTCAGTCTGGGTTTCTGATATGATCAATAGCAGATCCCACTCCCACCTTCTCTGGGTTTTTCTCCAGTTTACCATGACTTCCCTTATTGTGCTCTGGATATCTGTGGAATGTGGTTATCTCCACTGCCACTGCTCCTTCCCTGAGATGTATTGCAAAATCTCAGACCAAGGGAGTTTGTTGCAGCTGCACCAGACTCTGAGGGCATTATGCTGGGGGCTTTCCTTCAGGGAAATGTGATTATGGTATAATTTCTGTCACCCATATTTCTTCACTGCCTTGAACTGTAAGAACTCAGACCCAGAGAGTTTATCAAAGCTGGTTGAGTACCTGTGGATGCAATGCTGGGATTTCTCCTGTAGGGGCCACCATTTCACTTACGATTTAGTGGTGCTCCACTGGCACTTGTGTTGGAGCTTTTGTGGGCATGGTTAACTCAATGGCTTGCTGGAAATAGGGCATTACTGGCACACCCTCGGCAGTAAGGCTGATGTATCTCCCTTCTGGTTAGAGCTCCACTCTGAATTCCTGGAGATGGTGATGGGCTTGATTGCTGAAACTTTAGATCATCTTCGCGCTGAAAGAAATGTTGAATTACATCCGCCTGGACTGCAACTGGTCATTTCACCTACTTTCCTTATCCTCCCTGGAGTCTGATTCTATGAGGCATGGTGGCATTGGCACAGCAGCCCCCACCATGGCGGGTCACTTTCTTTTCTGCTTCTCAGATTATTTTAGTCTTCTTTTTTCTCTTTTATTTATAGCTTTTATCTATTGATAGTATTTTCTGACTTGGTAAGACATTATTTTTGCCACTATGGAGATCGAGTGTCTGCAGTGCTGATAAAAGCTGCTTTACTTGGTCACCATCTTCCTGTTTATTGAGAACTTGTTTCAAAAAATAAGAATAAAATAAGGCTAACGTGTAGTTCAGAGGTAAAAATTAAAAAAAAAAAAATCTGAGTTCCATCCCCAGTACAAACACATTGAAAAACGAATAAACATCTTTCAGAAGAAGAAATACAAAAGGCCAAAAGATATATGAACAAATTTCAACATCCTTAGGTATCGGGGAAATGCAAATAAAAATGACTAAACTGAGATCTGTCTAATGCCAAGTAGAATGACAGTCATCAGGAATATGATCATACAAGCTGGGAATTGAGGCTTATGCTTATAATCCCAGCCTTTGGGAGGCTGAGACAGGAGGATGGAGCTTTGTGACAGCTCAGCTATTTAGTGAGGCCCTTTGGTACTCAATGAGACCCTATTTCAAAATAAAGAGTAAAAATTAGGGTTTAGAGGTATAGCTCAGAGGTAGAATGCCCATGGGTTCCATCCCCAGCACTGTAAAAAAATATGATTATACATGCTGCTAAGGCTGTGAGAAAATTGGAATTTTTCTACTCTGTTGTTGGGATTTTAAATCAGTACAACATCTATGGGGATCCATATTAAAGTTTCTCAAAAGCCTGGGAATGGAACCACCATAGGACCCACCTATACCAGTCCTTGCTATCTTTCCCAAAGAATTCGAGTTAGAATACTAGAGTGATATAAGCATATCAACATGCATGGCAGTTTAACTTACAATAGCCAAAATTAGGGAACCAACTTGGGTGCCAATCCACAGATAAATGGATAAAAAAAAATGTGTGACATCTGCACACAGTGAAGTTTTACTCAGCTGTGAGGAAGAGAGAATTATGTCATTTTCAGGTAGGTGGATGGAAGTAGAGACTTTGATGCTAAGTAAGATCAGCAGCCTCAGAAAGTCAAGGGTTGTACATGTACTTTCATGTGTTGATGACAGAAAATAGGAAACATAGTGAACTTTCTTGCAGCGCTGGGGATAGAGCTGGGGGCATTCTATCTCCAAGCTACACTCTCAGCCTTATTTTACTTTTTGAAAGAGTCTCATTAAGTTTTGGAGGACCTCACTAAGAATCTGAGCCTGGATGTGAACCTGCAATCCTCCTGTCTCAGCCTCCCAAGTACTGGGATTACTAGTGTGCACCACCATGCCTGGCAGCGGATTTAAATGAGGAGAGAGACCTGTAGAATAGTGGTCAGAAAAGAAGATTGGTTGAAGAAGATGGGGAGGGGAAAAAGGCTCAAGAAAGGAGACAGAGATGCTAGTTTTTTTGTTGCTGATAACTACTCTGTCTATTCTGGATTTTTTTTTTTTTTTGATGTTTCAAATGAATTTAAGAACTGATTTTTTTAAATTTTTTATTGGTGCCCTGTATTCATACATCATAGTGAGATACAAAAAAAAAACCCTTTTGTAGACATAAATGCACACATAGCCCAGTCAGCCCCCACCCGATACCCACCCCATTCCCTCCCCATCTTTCCTTCCCATGCTTGGCTTAGTGGTTGACATCTAGTATTATAGCAATTTATCCAAAATTAAAAATGATAATCTCACATAAGTTTCATTTGTCTGATACCAAGCTTTTGATAACATAACAACAAGATTTCAATATTTCTTTTTGCTTTCTTTCTTACCAGATAATATTTTATTTTTTCTTTTTTTTAGTTGAGATATATATATATATATATATATATATATATATATATATATATATATATATATATATATATATAATTATATATAAAATATATGATATTATATATGATATTATATATGATATAATATGTAATATAATATTATATATATATATATATATAATTTTTTCAGAAAAAATCTATCTTAATATGGAATATGGATGCTAGATACCCAAAACGATCTTGAAAAAGAACAAAGGTAGAAGATATATATTTTCTGATTTGAAACCATATAGAGCTACAATAATTAAAACAGTTTAGTACTGTTATGCAGGCAGATATATAAACTATTGGAGTTAAATAAAAGCCTAGAGACAAATTCTTCCATATATTGACAAGTTATTTTTGACAAGGTTTCCAAGAACATTTGGTGGAGGAAATAATAATCTTTTAAGTAAATATTGTTGAAAAATATTAATTACATGAAAAAGAATAAAACTGGACCCTTACCTAATCCCATATACAAATATTAACTCAAAATAGATAAAAGACCTAAATATAAATCTTAAGACTATAAACTTTTAGAAGAAAATCTGGGTCATAAAACCTCACAACATTGAAATTGGCAGTGATTTGTTGGATATGATTTCAATGGCACAGGCAACAGAAGGGTACACAAACTCCCTAAAAAATACATTAAAAATATTGTATATCCAAAGACAATGTAAACAGAGTTAAAAGTTACTGATAGAATGGGATAAAATATTTCCAAATGCTATATCTGAAGGTATATTAATATTCCAACTAGAAATCCTAAAAATTAACAACAACCAAAGCAAACAATACAATTTAGAGATAGGTAAAAGACTCCACAGATAACTAATCTTAGTTGTCTGTTGGATGGAAAATCTTGTTTCTCTGGTTCTGGTGTGTATTACCTAGTTCTTCTTTGTAATTTATCTCTTTGAGTATTTTCTCTAGCGCTGGTTTTGAATACATAAATTCCTTCAGTTTCTGTTTGTCATGGAAGCTTCTTATTTCTCCATCTAATTTGATAGAAAGTTTTGCCGGGTAGGAAATTTTTGGCTGGAAGTTGTTTTCTTTCAGAGTTTGTAATATGTTACTCCAAGCCCTTCTGGCTCTCATGACTTGGTTTGGGAAGTCTGGAGTGATTCTAATTGGTTTGCCACTGTATGTCACTTGGTCCTTTTTTTTTGTTGCCTTTAAGATTCTCTTCTTGGGTTCCACATTGGTCATTTTGACAAATATGTGGCGTGGGGATCCTCTTCTCTGATCCTGTCTAAAGGGAGTTCTATAAGTTTCCTGGACCTGTGTATCGACCTCTTGCTCTATGTTTGGAAAATTTTCTGCTATTACTTCCTTGAAGAGATTGTTGATCCCTTTGGTTTCACCTTCTTTTTCCTCTCTATTCCAATTATTCTTAGGTTAGCTCTCTTAAAATGGGACCATATTTCTTCAATGTCATATTCCTGCTGTTGGATATTTTTCTAGATTAGAAACTATGCATTCATTTTTGGATTGATAATCTTCTAAGAACAAGATTCTATTCTTCATGTGGTATAATAGGTTGTATTTTGAATTGAGGCCTTTACTTCATTAAATGCATCCTTTAGCTCTTTTTGGCGCTCTCTGAATTCTTTACGAAACACCTCTATTATTTCTACAGTTATTCTCCTGATTTGAACTTCTAGAGATCTCTGAGTATCTGTTTTAACAGGATCTGATGTTGTGGGGTTTGGGCATTCATTGCTCCATTGTTATTTCTTTTTTCCATGATTTCAGAAGTTTGTGCCTTCTCTGGTTTCTTTCCTTGGGTCACTACCACTTCACTTACAGTGCTCTGGATCTCAAGTCTGTGGTATCTCAGATCCCACTACTCCTTTACTGAGTTGTATTGCTGAGTCTCAGAACCAGGGAGTCAATAGAGGCTGCTTTAGACCATAGGGGGTGCCAGGTTGGGTGTTCTCCTATGGTGTGATATCTCTGCCACCACCAGTCCCCCACTGGGTCAAGTCTCTGGGAGTCAGTACTGGGATTTCTCCGCTTGGGGTGGCAATTTGACTCACTGTTGTTGAGTACGCAGATGGAGCTGTAGTGGACTCAGTGAATTCGCTACTGCTGCTGCCAGTGGCAATACGGCGCTGCTGCCACGCCCTTGGTCATGAGGCTGGCGTATTTCTTCTCTGGTTTTGAGCTTTGCTCTGAGTCCCTGCAGCGTCTGCTGAGCCCAGCCACTGGGAGCTTTAGGTGCTTCCTGCGCTGAAAAATCTGCCGAATCCTGCCCAGCTGTTCCGCAGTGGCTCACCTCGGCTCAATGTCCACCGCTCCTCTCTGGAGCCTGGTGGGCTGTCGAGTGCATTCATCTGGAGCTATAGCCGTCCAGTGAATTCGCCGCTGCCACTGGCAGTAAGGCGCTGCTGCTGCGTCCTCGGCCGTGAGGCCGGCGTATCTCCTCTGTGGCTCTGAGCTCCGTTCTGAGTCCCCCTCCTCTCTGGGGCCTAATGACACAAGGAAAGATGGTGCCCGCTGCTCTGCGCCATGGCTTCGGCTGTAGCACTGCAGTCTGGTTTCTTTCTGGTGTCCCATTTTCCCAGCCCTCTTTTTCTTTGTCCCTGCTGATGGTGTTTTTTGGCTGTGAAAGGCGCTGATTTTGTGGTAATAGAGATTGGTTGTTAGTGGGGCTCTTAAGCCCCGCTTTTCTCGGTCGCCATCTTTCTGGAAGTCTCGACTGATTTTTTTTAATGTCAGTGAGGAATGATCTTGGTAATTTAATGGGTATTGCATTGAATCTGTTGATCACTTTTGGAAGTATAACATTTTGATGATATTTATTCTTCCGATCCATGATCATGGAAGATCTTTCCATCTTTTAAGATCCTCTTTGATTTCTTTTTTTCTTTTATAATTTTATTTGTATAGGTCTTTTACCTCCTTGGTTAAGTTTATTCCTAGGTATTTTTTGTGGGAAATCCTGAGTGGAAGTGTCTTCTGGATTTCTTTTTCAATGTATTTATTGTTGGTTACAGAAAAGCTTCTGATTTTTTAAGATTGATTTTGTATCCGGACATTGTGCTGAATTTGTTGATCAGTACTATAAGTCTTTGGTTGAGTTTGTTGAGTCTTCTAGGTATAGTATCATGTCATCTGCAAATAGTGAAAGTTTGAGTTCTTTTCCTATTTTTACTCCTTTGATATCCTTTTCTTGCTTTATTGCTCTGGCCATGGTCTCAAGTACTATATTGATGAGTAATTATCCTTTATTTTGAAACAGCATCTCACTGAGTTGCAAAGGGCCTTGCTAAGTAGCTGAAGTTGTCCATGAACCATGATCCTATCTCAGCCTCCCAAATGCTGGGATTACAAGTATGCACCACCACTCAGCTTATTTATTTATTTATTTTGTTTATTTATTTATTTTTGGTGGTACTGGGGATGGAACACTTTCTGCCTGCAGGCTGAACTCCCAGACCTATTTGATATTTTATTTGGAAACAGGGTCTCTTAAGCCAGGGAAGCTGACTTCGATCCTGCACAATCTTCCTGTCTGCCTCCCAAGTCCAGGGATTACAAGTGTGCACCACCATACCTGGTTTATTCTTTTGTTTTGAAGTGGGGAATCTCACTAAATTGTGGAGAACCTTGCTAAGTTGATAAGGCTGGCCATGAACCTGTGATCCTCCTGTCTTGGCCTCTCAAGTACTGGAATTACAAGCATGAACCACCATGCCTGGTTTACCATCCTTTTAATATCAAATAACCCAAGGTGAAAGAAAAATGAATACACTGAGTGTAGCTATGATGAGCATTGATTTGTGTATGTGTTACTGGGGATTGAATCTAATGCACTCTGCCTCTGGACTACACTCTCAGTCCTATGTCTTCAAACAGGATTTCAGTAGGTTGATGAGATTCTCACTATTTTCTGAAGCTGTTGCCCAATCTATAATCCTCCTATTTCAGCCTTCCAAGTACTGAGATTTCAGGTGTGAGCCAGCATGACCAGCTTATGATGAGGTCTTTAAAAGCCAAAACATACCCGTTTTTTTACAGTTAAATTGAAAAAGCCATTGGAGCTCCCTATACAGTTTAATTTCTGAACAAGTTAGTTTTCATAGCCCATGGAAGCAAAGAAGCTTCTAGAGTTTTTTTTTTTTTTTTCTCATTCTTTTTATTAAAGTAGAAAAGGTCTTGGAGGCCAAAGATAAGACAGCCCCAGTAGGCTATGCCTCACCCTGATTGGGCCATGTCTACCTGTGACCACACAAAGAGCCTCTGTGAGGCATCAGGCACGGGCTACATATGTTGCTGGGCATTAGTCCATTGAGTACAGGGAGCTAGTGTGTGGTGACCTGTAGGACTGCATCTTGGTACTTGTGTAGATTTGGATTAAGCTTGACTTTGACTTCTGAAATTTGGGTTTGACATTGGACATTTGGATTGTGGACCTTTTGGATTTTTTACTTTGGCTTCGTTTTTGGCTCAGGACTTGGGATTTCTGACTTAGGCTATGTCTTTAAGTGTTGGGGACTCTATGGCTGGTAAGAAAGAAGGGAGGCAGGCAAGTCTAGGCATCTCCACCAACAATCACTGGGTGGAGGCCCTCAAGGGCCAATATACCATCATGAAGGAAATCACTGGGACAAAGGTGGTGATAAAAGTTATAGACAAATACAGGCATTGGGTCCCCCCTTAATGCCAGAGGGAGAGATCATGAAGATGGTGGAACATCAACACATGGTCCAGGTATTTGAGGTTGTGGAGACACCACACGCTTTTTGATCATGAAGTTCATGAGTGGAGGTGAGCTGCTCATCGGCCTGGGGGAGAAGGAAGCCCGGTGACTATTCAGGCAGATCCAGTGGGCAGTATATTATCTCCACCATGAAAGCATCATTCACAGGGACCTGAAGCCAGAGAACATGTTGCTGGACTGGGAGGGGAACACTACGATAATCAATTTCTGGCTGAGCCATAAAGTCAAGGCTGAGCAGAAGCTCATAACTTTTTGTGGCACTCACCAATTCTGCACCCCTCAGCTCTACCAAAATCTTCCAAATGGCCCTAAGGTGGACATCTGGGCCCTGGGCGTTATCCTTTACCTTATATTGAGAAGCACTCTCCCTTTAATGGAAATACCAAAGAGGAGCTGAAGGAGCAGGTCGTGCGGGGAAGTTATAAGGAGCCCACTCACCTTTCTACCAAGGCTCAAGGTCTCATTAGGCAGCTGCTGACATTAGTCCCAGCCCAGAGGCCAATAGCTGAAGAGATTCTAGGGCACCCATGGCTGTTCCAGAGAAAAGTCATACCACCTCCTTCGAAGTATTTCCCCAAGGATCTGAATGCCTCGATTTTTAAGGGTCATGTGTTGCCTGGGATATGATTCACACCTCACCTGGATGTCTGTGTCAGACAGACGATTTCCCACCTACCTCAAGGTACAACAGAGGGTGAGCCAGGGTGCAGTGCAGGTGAGGCAGAAACAATATCAGGGCAGCGCACCACCTCCAACAAAAGCACAACCTTCTGCTCTTCCCCTAGTGCAGAGAGCTAGTGAGCCTGCCTGTCCCACCAGTCCGTTGCTCTCTGGGCATTCCCTGGACCAGGAGGACTCACAGGGCAGAAGGGGGACAGAAGACACAGCCTGCCACACATTCCCCTGGTCAGCATGGGAGGGAGTAGTGCCAGCCTGACAAAGAGGGCTAACAGCTTGCCCAGTGAAAGCTAACACAGCCCTGAGGGGAGAGGAGAGAGCCAGCCCAGTAAAAGTCCACCCAGTAAGATCCTGCTCAGGGAGAACCTGCCCAGCAAGATACTGCCCAGAAAGAGCCGGCCCAGTATTCACCTACTGAGGCCCAAGGGTAGAAGGCACAGGCTCACTACCATACATCACTGGTTCCAGAAGAAAGAAAAGAACAGCTGGGCCCCCTCTCTGCTGAACATCGCAGAGAGAAGAGAACATGCCATTGCCTGAGGTGTCCACCCCTGAGCAGAGTGAACAGAGCCTGCACAGCCCCTCTCTGCAGACCATCACACAGAGAGAGAACGTGCCAGTGCCAGAGGTGTGCACCCCTGAGCAGCATGAACAAAGCCTGTGCAGCATCAGCGAGAAGACTCTCCGCTCCCAGCATGGCATCCCCCCCCCCACAACCTTGAGGCTGCAGTCCCTGACATCACCCAGGGCTGGAGGCAGGCTGGCAAGAGATTTCTGGGCAGCATAATGAGAGCTTGCTGCTACCAAGAGCTGATGACCAAGAAGATTCATCCTGGATTCAGCAAGGAAGCAAAGAGGTGCCCTAAAAAATTCAGAGCTAGCCAGGCGTGGTGGCACACATTTGTAATTCCCATGCTTGGGAGGTGGACACACGAGGATCATGCAGGTTCAAAGCCAGCCACACGCGCTGGCTTAGGAGACCCTGTTTCCAAAGAAAAAAGTATAAAAAAATAGGTATGGGAGTGTAGCCTAGAGGTAGAAGGGCTTCCAGGAACCCCAGTACCACAAAAAAAAAAAAAAAAATATCAGAGCTAAGGTGTCTCTATCTAAAGCAGGCCAGTAAGCAACATCAAAGGGCACAGAAGACACAGCCGGCCACCATTCCCCCTAGCAGTAACAGCCCACCTGCCACTCCACAGCCCAACGTGGAGGAGAGTCCCAACAACCTGCCCAGCAAGAGCTGTCAAGCAACACCAGCCCAGCGAGAGATGCCCAACAAGAGCTTGTGTAGCAGAGCTCACCTGCTGCTCCACATCAAAGACATAGGGAGCAAAGACAGAGCCAAGACCCCCTTCTGCCGACCATCACAGAGAAGACAGTGAAGAACCTGCTGGTGACTCACAGCAGAGTGGACAAAGCCCACCTGCTGTTCCTCTTTGTGGTGATTTACCTGCCTGTACTACAGCAGAGTGGACAGAGCCTGGCTGCCATTCCTCTGGTGATGTACCTGCCTGTACCACAGCAGAGTGGACAGAACCCGGCTGCTGTTCCTCTGTGTGGTGATTTACCTGAACCCCCTTCAGCAGAGTGGACAGAGCTCAGGTGCTGTTTCTCTGTGCAGATCTGGTGAAAGGACACCCACTCCCATCATGACACTCAGCACAGACTGAGCCTTCCCAACAAGAGCTTGTGCAGCAGAGCCCACCTGCTGCTCCACATCAAAGACATAGGGAGCAGACACAGCCCAGTCCCCCTTCTGCCAAACATCACAGAGAAGACAGTGAAGAACCTGCTGGTGAATCACAGCAGAGTGGACAAAGCCCACCTGCTGTTCCTCTTTGTGGTGATTTCCTGGGGTGTCCTCCCAGGAACTATTGGCAGAGGCAGACCCAGCCTCTACCTGGTAACCCCATGTGAGTCTGCAGCCACCACCCCTGACCACATGTGTGGTGAGTGAGCTTCAGAGTTGGGACCAGGATCACAAAAGCCTTTGCAGTTGCCTGATGGCCCCAAATGTCCACCCTGGATGCATCCAAGGAGCTGAAGAAAAAGGTGAGCAGAAGTGCCCTGGACTGCTTGGTAATAAGGTGTCTCCAGTGAAAGCAGGTAGACACCACTAAGTAGGTAGGACATGGAGTCAGGGCAGGATGGGGCAGGAGACACAGACTGATTGTCATTCCCCTGGGCAGTGTGAGTGGTAGTAGTAACAGCCCACCTGCCCAACCCCTGCCCAGCCTGGAGGAGGGGAGGGACTCTGGGAGCAAAGACACTGCCAGGCCCCTCCTGTCCCCAGCCCCACCCAGGAGGAGATGCAGAGAGAAGGCCTGCCATTCTTCCTCACAGCTCAGAGGAGAGGAGACACAGCCTGCCTGCTTTTCCTCTGTGCAGCCCCAGTGAGAGCACCTCACTCCCAGGACCATGGCCTTGAGCCGGCTTGTCCTCTCAGGAGCAACTGACATAACAAGACACCCACTGTATGTAGCAACCCTGTTGGGAACCTGTGGCTACCACCATGGGCAACAGTCACAGCTGGACCCAGGTAACACAGAGAATAGTGACCCAGATCACAAGGACATGTTGCTATTGCCTGCTGGCCCCAAAGATTTGCCCTGGATCCACCCATGTAGATCTAGCAAAAGAGGAGCAGAAGTGCCATGTAGTATAAACTTAGAAGGTGTCATCTGTAGCGAAGCAGGCCTCTGTAATAGACTCAACCAAGTAGCAAGCACACTACATTTTCATTTGCTTGTGTTTGTATTTTGTCATTTTTCAATTGATAAATCATAATGCATTTTTTGTGGCTTAGCATGATGGTTAGATGACTTTCTTCACTGAGGGATTACTAACATCTTAATTTTTTTATGGTACTGGGGTTCCTAGAAGCCATTCTACCTCCAGGCAACACTCCCAGACCTATTTTATATTTATTATTTGGAAACAGGGTCTCTTAAGCCAGCAAAGCTGGCTCCAAACCAGCATGATCCTCCTGTCTCTGCCTCCCAATCAAGGGGATTACAAGCATGTGCCACCACACCCAACTATCATCTTAATTATATCTCTTAGCTCATGGACCCCGACTTGGACCACAGTGGACCCTGACAGTCAGCAGCTGCAGTGAGATGATCTGACTCATTGACGTTGGGCTGAGCAGCAAGATTTCTACCAGGCAGCAGCTCCAGTCCTCTTGTGACATTCTCCATCTCTGCACCCTGACTTCTACCAGGACCAGATATTGCTCTGAGACAGACATCTGTGACCTGGGCATCATCTTCCACTATTTGCTCATGAACTCCCTCTCCTCAAGACACCACCTTGAGGAGATGAAGGAGAAGGTCCTGCAGGAAGCTATGAGATTCCCCCTCACCTTTCCACAGATGTGCAAAACATCATCCACCACATTCAGTGTAGATGCAACCCAGAGTCTGTCAGCCCAACCAATCCTGGGTCACCTGTGATTGAGCCAAGTTGAGTATTCTACAATTTCTCACATGCCACTCCCCATAACCAAACCCCTTGATCATGAGAGGCATGTGTTGACCCAAACCCAACCTGGCTGTGTCCAGAATATTTGACCTCACAGTGGCCACCTAACAGTACAACAGGGTGAGCCAGGGTGCAGTCTAGGCTAGGCAGGAGCATCAAGGCATCGAACAACCTCCATCCCCATAGAAACTTGCCTTCTCTCTTTCCCAAAGTGGAGAGTCAGTGAGCGTCCACTTCCCTCCAGCATGACCCTCCTCCCCCTTCTTGCTATCTGAGAATTCCATGGGCAGGGAAGACACAGAATTAGGGCTGAACAGTGGCAGGAGACAGAGCCCATCTGCCACTCCCCTGCCCAGCCTGGAGGAAAGCAGAGAGAACCTGCTTACTGTTTCCCAGTGGAGACCTGGGAACAAAGACATAGCCCAGGCTCCCTATTTTTCCAGCCTAACCCAGAGGAGACTGCAGACGGCCAGCCTGTCATTCTTCTGCACAGCTCTGATGCTTTGAGCAGAGTATAGAGAGCCTGCCTGATGTTCCTCTGTGAGGCCTCAGTGAGAGCACACCTACTCCTTGCATGGTCCTCCAGCATGACCTGGAGGCCTTCCATACAACCTTGTCATCTGAGAGAAATTGGCAGAAGAAGACTCACCCTCCACTAGGCAACTCTGTTATGCACCTGTGGCCACCACCATGAACAACAATCAGAGCTGGCAGGTTACTATTGCCTGCTGGCCCCAAAGATTCATCCTGGATCCATCCAAGTACATCCAGTAAAATGGAAACATAAGTGCCCTGTTGTATATACTTACAAGGTGTCTAGCAAAAGCAGGCTGCTGAAATCTTTCATATATGCCTGTATTATGTTGCTTTCAACTGATAAATCAGAATTGAATGCATCTGTGGGTTATAGTGTGATGGTTAGATAACTCTTTACACTGTGGGATGGTTAACTTCTAATTGTCCTATTTCTCAGCTCCCTGGGCTCTGACTTTGGCCACAGTGGACTCTGATAGACAGAATCTAGAGTGAGATGTTCCAACTCATGACTTTGAGCTGAGCCACAAGATCACCGCTGGGCGGCAGCTGCAGTCCTTCTGTGGTGCTCCCCACACTTCACCCTGAACTCTACCAGGACCAAGCATAAGCCTCCAAGATGGACATGGAGGGCCTGGGGTCCTCCCCCACTATTTGCTCAAAAGCACCCTTTCCTGCTGAAGGAGCTGGACCTTCAGGGTCACCTTCAGGTGGCCCCAGCTCACCCTTCTGTAGATGTGCAAGCTATCATCCATCACATATTGACTGAGACACAACACAGAAGTCATTGGACAAACTAATCTTGAGGATCCTGAGGGGGGTGATCTAGGGTGAGTATTCATGAATTCCTTAAAGCCACTCCCCAATAACTGAACCCCATGATGATAAGCATCATGCACAAAACCTCATGTCTGTGTCCAACAGAATATTAGGACACTCAGACTATTAGGCCACACCTGCCAGATAGTGCAAACTTGGTGAGCCTGGGTGGACTCCAGTTTAGGGGGAACCATCAGGCCAGATCCATCCCCAGCAGATCCTTCTGCATTCACTCTTCCCCAATGTGGATAACATCTAAGCGTTCTCTTTTCTCCTCCTTGTCTTGCTATCTGAGCTTTCCCTTGTCAAAAAGACCAAACAGTAAGGGAAGAAGCAGAGCATAAGACACAGCCTGCCTGCCATTCCCCTGTGCAGTCCACAAGCCTGCCTGCCACCCCCCAGCCCAGCCTGGAGGAGAGTGAGAGAACCCACCTGCTGTTTCCTAGAGGAGACTTTGGTAGCAAAGCCACAGCCAGGCCCTCTCCTTTCTCCAGCCCCACTCAGAGGAGACTGCAGAGAGCCTCCCTTTCATTCCCCTGAGTAGAAGAGCCTGCTTGCTATTCTTCTGTAAGGCCCCAGTGAGAACACCTCCACTCTCAGCATAGCCAAACAACATGGCCTTGAGGCCCCCAGGCAAGCTTGTCCTGTGAGGAGAAATTTGTGGAAAAAGACTCACCCTCCACCAGGCCACCCCATTGCCCACCAGCATGGACAGCAATCAGGGCTGGAAGCATGTAACATAGAGAACTGTGGCCTAAATCATAAGAACCTGTTGCTGTTGCCTGCTGGGCCCAAAGATTCGACCTGGATCCACGCAAGTAGATCCAGTAAAAATGAAAGAGAAATTTCTTGTTTTGTGCACTTACAGATGTCTTCAGGCTGATGAGATGGACACCAACAGGCAATGTGCTCTAGCATTTTCTTTCATATTTGCTTCTATTCTGTTGCTTTCAGTTGATAAATCACAATTGGATGCATCCATGGATTGTAAGGTGATGGTGGGATAACTCTGAACACTCTGGAATGACTAACTTCTCCTAATTATTTCTCTCAGCTCCCTGGGCCCAGACTCTGACCACTGTGGATTCTGACAGACAGCAGCTACAGTGAGAAGCTCATGACTGGGCTGAGCTACATGATCACCGCTGGGCAGCAGCTGTTGTCTTCCTGTGGTGCTGTCCACTCTACACCTTGAGCTGTACCAGGACCAAACATAAGGCTCTAAGATGGACATGGGGAGCCTGAGGTCCTTTCCCACGCTTTACTCAGAAACTCTCTCTCCTCAAGACACCACTTTTGAGAAGCTGAACAGCAGGCCCTGCAGGGAAGTTGCACGGTGTCCATTCACCTTTCCCTTTGCACAAAACATCATTCATCTGATCTTCACTGTAGACCAGATCCAGAGGCCATTGACCAAACCCATCTGGGGTACCCTGGATGAGCCTGGGTGAGTAATCTTCAATTCTTTATGAGCCATTTCCCAAATGCCTGAAACTTAGAATCTTAATGATCATATGTTGACGGGTCCAAGGCAAAATGGCTACCTATGTCCAAAACAACGATCGATTCCCCAATGACTGCCTACCAGGGAGTAAAAACGAGGTCATCCAGGGTGTACTGGAGGTTAGGAAGGAGCATCAGGGCGTCAGGCCACCTCCATCCCCACAGGTACTCTTTACTCTTGCGCCAGTGTGGAGAGCCAGTGAGCATTCCCTTCTCCCCTCCCCCTTCTTTCTCTCTGAGCATTCCCTGGCCAAGCTGGGCACAGAATCAGAACAGAAGTGGGCAAGAGACAGCATCCCTGACATTCCTCTGTGAGGTCTGAAGGAAGGTAGAGACAGCATGCCTGACACTCCCCTCTCCAGCCTCGAGTAGAATACTGGTAACCTGCCTGCTGTTCCCCAGTGGAGGCTTTTAGAGCAAAGACACAGCCAGGCCCTCTTCGTTCCCCAGCCCCACCCAGAGGAGACTGTAGAGAGCCTGCCTGTCATTCTCCTGAGCAACTCCAAGGAGAGTAGACAGAGCCTGCCTTCAGTCCTCTGTGAGGCCCAGTGAGGACCCCCACTCCCAACATGACCTGGAAGCATGGTCAACAGGCCCCAAATTCAGCATGTCCTCCCAGGAGCTATTGTAACAAAAAGACTTTTCTACCAGGTAACCCTATTGTGAACCTGTGGCCACCACCAGGACAACAATCAGGGCTGGAAGTAGGTAACTCAGGAAATTGTGACCCAGATCATAAAAACATGTGCTGTTATCTGTTGACCCAAATAGTCAACCTGAATCCATCCAAGTAGATCCAATAAAAAGGAAACAGAAGTTCCCTGTTTTATATACATATAAGGTATCTCCAGCAAAAGCAGGCTGCTGAGATGACACCAACAGGTAATGCTCTTCAGGGTTTTCTTTCATATATGCCTATATTGTGTTGCTTTCAATTGATAAATGGATGCTACTCTGGGTTTAGTGTGATGATTAGATAACTCTGTACACTGTGAGATGACTAACTTATCTTAATTGTCATATTTCTCAGCTCCCTGGGCCTGACTTTGACCACAGTGGACACTGACAGACAGCAGCTAGAGTGAGATGCTCCAACTCATGACTGGGCTGAGCTACATGATCACAGGTGGGCAGCAGCTGCCATCTGGTTGTGGCGCTCTCCGCTCTACACCCTGAGTTCTACCAGGACCAACCATAAGGCTCCGAGATGGATGTCTGGGGCCCTGGGTCCTCCCCTACTATTTTTTCACAAAGTATCTCTCCTCAAGACTCTACCTTTGAGGAGCTGAAGGAACAGGGAGTGCAGGGAGCGATCAGGTGCTCATCCACCTTTCCACCAATGCAAAAAACCATCATTGACCTGCTGTTTACTGTAGACCAGACACAGAGGCTGTCATTTAAACTGATCTGAGTGTTATTACATCTAAAAGGTGTCTCCAGTTAAAGCAGACCACTGAGATGGACAGCAACAGGTAATGCAACCAGTTATTTCTTTCATATATACTTGTATTATCCCACTTTTAATTGATAAATCATAATTGGATTCTTCTGTGGGTTTTAGATAACTCTGTACACAAAGAGATGCCTAACTCTTCCTAATTAACATATCTCTCAGCTCTCTGGGCCTGACTTTGACCACAGTAGACTCTGACAGCAGCTAGAGTGAGACACTCCAACTCATGACTGGGCTGAGTTATAAGATCACTGTTGTGCAGCAGCTGAAGTCCTCCTGTGGTGCTCTCCACTCAGGTACACCCTGAGTTCTACCAGGACCAAGCATAAGGCTCTAGAATGGACATCTCAGGTGCGGGGTCCTCTCCACCACTTACTCATAAATCTGTCTCCTCAAGACACCACCTGCGAGGAGCTGAAGGAGCAGGCCCTACAGAGAGCTACAAGGTAGCAAATTGCTTTTCCATAAATGTGCAAACCATCATTCATCATGTGGTTACTATAGGCACAACCCAGGTGTCATTGACCAAACCAATTCTGAGGAGCCCAAGACTGAGCCAGGGTGAGTAGTCACAATTTTTTTTTTTTTTAATGAGCCACTCCCGAGTAACAGAGTCCCATGTGTTGCTTGGGGGGTATGTTGTACCCTGGACATGGCTGTCTGTTTCTACAAGAATATTAGGCCCCACAGTGGCCACCTACCAGATAGTGCAAACGTGGTGATCCTGGTACACTCCAGTTTAGGGGTTACCTCCATCCCCACAGTTTTTTCTACCTTTAAATTTTCCCCCAAAGTGGAGAGCCAGTGAGCATTCCTTTCTACCTCCTCCTTGCTCTCTGAGCATTTCCTTGCCAAGGAGGATAGGGAATCAGAGCAGAAAGGGGGCAGAACACCCTGCCCACCTGCCACTCCACTTTCCAGTATGGAGGAGAGAAGAGAAGCTGCCTTCTGTTCCCCAGGGGAGACTTTGGGAGCAAAGACACAGCCAGGCCTCCTCCTTCCTCCAGCCTCACCCAGAGGAGACTGCAGAGTGCTTGCCTGTTATTCTGGAAAGATCTGAAGAGAGGAGACAGAGCGTGCCCTTCCTCTGAGGCCCCAGATAGAGCAGTCCTACACCCTACAAGACATTACAATGTTGTCTTGAGGCCCAGCAATCAGTTGTGCTCCCAGGACAATGGTCACAAAAAGACTTTCTTCTCTACCAGGCAACCCTGTTGTTAACCTGTGGCCACCACCATTAATAACAATTAGGGCTTGAAGCTGGCAACCCAGGAAATCATGACCCATATTGCAAGGACCTGTTGCTGATGCCTCCTGTCCCCAAAGATTTAACCTGGATTCATCCAAGTACATCCAGAAAAAAAGAAACAGCAGTACCCTGTGCTATATACTTACAAGGTGTCTCCAGTGAAAGCAGTCTTTCTTTGAGATGGACACCAGTAGGTACTGCACTCCAGCATTTTCTTGGATAGATGCTTTTGTTTTGTAGCTCTCTATTGATAAGTCACAATTGGATGCATCTGTGGGGTTTAGTGTGATGGTTATATGACTCTGTACACTGTGAGATGACGACCTTATCCTAATTATATCTCTCAGCTCTCTGGGCTCTGACTTTGACCACAGTGGACTCTAAAAGATGGCAGCTAGAGTGAGACACTCCAACTCATGTCTTTGGGCTGAGCTACATGATCACTGCTGGGCAGCAGCTGCAGTCCTCCTGTGGAGCTCTCCACTCTGCACCCTGAATTCTACTACAAACAAGCATAATGCTCTAAGGTGGACTTCTAGGGCCTGGGCATTCTCCCCAACTATTTGTTCACAAAATTCCTCTCCTCAAGACACCACCTTTGAGGAGCTGAAGGAGCTTGTATCTGCAGAGAGATACAAGGTGCCCACTCACCTTTCCACTAATGTAGAAAACATCATTGATTGAATGTTCACTTTAGATCAGATCCAGAGGCTGTCATTCAAACCCATCTGGAGCACCCCTGGCTGAGCCTGGGTTAGTATTCACCAGTTCCTCATGAGCCCAAAACACCTGATCATGCTTTGCCTGGGGTACAACCCACAAAATATTGCCTACCTATGTCTAAAAGAATAATTGACTACCCAATGGCCATGTGTCAGATAGTGCAAATTTGGTGAGCCAGGGTGCAACTCCAGGTTAGGCAGAAGCATCAGGGCATCCAGCCACCTCTATCCCCACAGTTACTTCTGACTTCACTCTCACCCCCAACATAGAGAGCCAGTGGGCTTGCCCTTCCCACCTCCCTTTCTTGCTCTCTAAGGATTCCCTGGCCAATAAGGGCACAGAATAAAAGCCAAAGGGAGTCAGGGAACACAGCCTGCCTGCCACTTCCCTGAATAGTCTGTAGGAGGGTAGAGATAGGCTGCCGGTCATTCCCCTGCCCAACCTGGAGGAGAGTAGAGAACTTGCCTGCTGTTACCCAGTAGAGACTTTTGGAGCAAAGATACAGCCATGCCCGCTCCTTCCTCCAGCCCCACCCAGAGGAGACTGCAGAAAGCCTGCCTGTCATTCTCCTGCACAACTCTGAGGAGAGTAGACAAAACCTGCTTGCTATTCCTCTGTGAGGTCCCAATGAAAGCACCGCTTTCCCAGCATGGCCTTGAATCCCAAATATAGTTTGTGTTTCCAGGAGCTATTGGCACAAAAAGACTCCCCCTCCACCAGGCAACCCTATTGTGAACCTGTGGCCACCACCATGGACAACAGTCCAAGCTGGAAGCAGGTAACAAAGAAAATTGTGACCCAGATCTTAAGGTCCTGTTGCTATTGCCTGCTGGCCCTAAAGACTGGCCTTGGATCCACTTAAGTAGTCCAATGCAAGGGGAGCACAAGTGCCCTGTATC
The DNA here is from genome assembly GCF_963383645.1 of Muscardinus avellanarius. Classification (NCBI taxonomy): domain Eukaryota; kingdom Metazoa; phylum Chordata; class Mammalia; order Rodentia; family Gliridae; genus Muscardinus; species Muscardinus avellanarius. The sequence continues at coordinate 3,457,285 of NC_137809.1, forward strand.
ATATACTTATAAGGTGTCTCCAGTAAAGGCAGCAGCTGAGATGGACACCAACAGGTAATGCATTCCAGCATCTTATGATATTATAAATATAATTTTATCATGTCATTTCAATTGATAAATCCTAATTGTATGCATCTCTGGGTTTAGTGTGATGCTTTGTTGACTTTGTATACTGTGAGATGACTAACTTCTAATTATCAAATCTTTCAACTCCCTGGGCCCTGACTTTGACTACAGTGCTCTTGAATGATACCAGTAACAGTGAGATGCTCCAACACACCACTTTGGGCAGAGCTGCAAGAACACCGCTGGGCAGCAGCTGCAGTCCTCCTGTGGGGCTCTCTGCTCCCTGAAATCTACCAGGGCCTAGCATCATGCTCCAAGATGGACTCCTGGGGCCTGGGCTTCCTCCTCCAATGTTTTCTCGCAAACCCCCTCCCTGCTGAAGGAGCAGGATCTGCAGGGAGCTATGGGGTGCTCGCTCGCCTTTCCACCAATGCACAATACTGTCTGGTCACTGTAGACCAGACCCAGAAGCCATCAGCCAAACCCATCTGATGTCTCCAGAAAAATCGAGCTGCTGAGATGGACACCCAGCAGGTAATGCACTCTAGCATTTTCTTTTATATATACTTGTATTATGTCACTTTCAGTGATAAGTCACAATTGGGTGCTTCTCTGGGTTGTAAGTGTGATGGTTAGATATCTCTGTCACTGTGGGATGACTAATTTCTTCTAATTATCCTATTTCTCATCTCCCTGGACCCTCCCTTTGACCACAGTGAACTCTGACAGACAGCAGCTGGAGTGAGATTCTCCAACTCATTGAATTTGGGCTGAGTCATAAGATCACCGCTGGGCAACAGCTGCAGTCCTCCTGTGGGGCCCTCTACTTTGTATCCTGAATTCTCAAGCATAATGCTCTGAGATGGACATCTGGGCCTGAGTGTCCTCTTCTACTATTTGTGCACAAACTCTCTTTCCTCAACATACTACCTTTGAGGAACTGAAGGAGCAGGCCCTGCAGGGAGCTATGAGGTGACACTCACCTCTCCCTTTTCACAAAACATTATCTATCAGATGCTCACTGGAGACCTGAACCAGAGGACATTGGCTAAACCCATCCAGCATGCCTGTGGCTGAGCCAGGGTGAGTATTCCTCAAGTCCTCATGAGCTGCTTTGAAACACCTAAACCCCGGGATCTTGAGGGTCATATGTCGCCTGGACCTGGCTCTGTATCCAAAGAATATTTGACCTCAAATGGCCACTTACCAGATCTTGCCAAATGACTGAGATGCACTCCACGTTAGGTGGGAGCATCGGGGTGTTGGACCATCTCCATACCCACAGATACTTCTGCCTTCGGTGTCTCCCAAATTGGAGAGCCAGTAAGAATTCCCTTCCTGCCTCCCTGTTCTTGCTCTGTGAGCATTCTCTGGCCACATAGGGCACAGAGTCATGGCAGAATGGGGCCAGTAGGCACAGCCTGCCTACTATTCCCCTGTGCAGTCTGCAGGAGGATAGAGACAGCCCACCTACCACTCTCCTGCCCAACAGCAAAAAAGAATGTCAGCTCCACTTTTTATAAAATATCACTTTTAAGTACCACAGTAGCTTCATTCTGACACTTTGGGATTGGCACTACTCAGGGCTACATGCTCCCTTGACAGCTTGTTCTGCTTGTGTTTCTATGAGTCTTGCCTTCATTTTAGGAGCATTATGTCAAGAATTTGGTCTTTCAACAGTTCTGGCGTCTTTTTTTTTGTGGAGGTACTGGGGTTCCTGGAAACCCTTTTAACTCTGGGCTACACTCCCAGATAATCCTCCTGCCTCTGCCTCCCAAGCACAGGGATTACAAGCATGCGCCACCACGCCCAGCTCAGTTCTGGCTTCTTAAAAAATGCATTTTCATAACACCAAAAATTATGAGAGATAATTAAGACAATTTATTTCAAGCCAGACATGGTGGTACATATTTGTTTTCCCGGTACTTGGGAAACTGAGAAAGGAGGATCGAAGGTGCCAAGAAAGCCTCAGCAAGTCATAAGACTTTCACCAACCTAGAAAGATCCTGTTTTGAAATTTATAAAGGAAAATAAAATAGGGCTGTAAGTGAAGCTCACAGGTAGAATGCCCCAAGGTTCAGTCCCCAGTAAACAAAAAAAAAAAAAAAAAAAAAAAAGTTAATCCCAGCAATTCTCATAAAACACATTACAAAAGACAGCATAGAAAAATATCTTGGACAGTATCTCCAAATTCAGCTTTACAAGGTATGCATAATCTGGCAATAAGTATTTAAAAAGTCAAATTTGAAAATAAAGAATGTTACATAAGCTGCTTTGGTGGCATATGCTTGTAATTTTAGTACTTGGGAGGCTGAGAAAGGAGGATCATGGGTTCTTGGCCAGCCTCAGCTATTTGGTGAAAATCTCTGGAACTTAGTGAGACTTTTTTTCAAAATAAAGAATAAAAATAAGGCTATGGTTATAGTTCAGAGGTAGAATATCCCTGGGTTCACTCCCCAGTACCTCATAAAAAGAATGCTACAAATAGCTATGTATTCATAAGTAATTTATGATCTAAGCAAAGAAAAACCTTAATTATTTTTTTAGTACTGGAGTTGGAACCCAGGAGCATTCTACTGAATGGCTCCATTTAGAAGAAAGATCATAAGCCCCTAACAGTCAGCTAATAGTTAAAACAGCCAGCTAATAGTTAAAAAGAAAATTATGTTTTACTGCAGCTTGCAGCTTAAGAAGTATAGCTTTAGAATGAGAAATATGCAATAAGCCCACCCTGTTCCAGGAACGTACCTAGCATCTTATTCTATACTGACTGGGTCAGTGTGCCCTGTGCCGGGAACCTGCTGACTACACCTGGTATCTTATCTAACACTGGATTACAGAATGTTCTTTTTCAAATGATTCTGTAATATTTTGTAAATGCATGTAACTTGGCCCAAACTCCCCTAACTGGTGGTCTTTTCCCTATAAATATCCACACTTTCAGTTGCTTGGGGCCGAACTCCTCTGCTCTTAAGTGAGATACGAGTCGGCCCCAGTGCACTGGCTCCTTAATAAGTCTTTACTTTTTGTTCATTGCATCAAGGCATATAAAGTCTCTCGTGTGTTCTTGATGTCGCTTATCCCAAGGCTGATTGAGGGTCTCCCCTCAGTGGGGGTCTTTCACTACCTCTGAGATACACCCCAGCCTTTTTTATTAATCTTTATTGAAACAGGATTGCACTTGGTTGCTGAGTATCTCACTATTTTGCTAAGTCTGTTCTCACACCTGCGATTCTTCTCTCTCAGGCTCTCAAGTACTGGAATTATAGGTGAGCACCACCATGCCCAGATAGAGGTGATCATCTTGAAACATGTTAGATTCTATACCAGCCATGTAAACACTGCCCAGGGTGAGATGGAGTTGGATTTTACAAAAACCTCTAATCTAGATTAATAGCCTTTATCGTTACCTCTTGACCTGAATTTACAACAGTTTTTTTTTCTTGTTTTTGTTTTGTTTTGTTTTGGTGGTACTGAGTATGAAACTGAGGAACATTCTACTCCTGAAGTACAACCCCACAGACCTATTTTTTTTTAAATTTTCAATGGCCATTTTAATGATTTAGTGGTAAATCTTTTAAATACTTAGTGTATTTTCAACCAGTGCCTATTTATTAGAAAGATGGACCTATGCCCTTCTCTAGAATTTTAAAATCTCTGGTCTAATTTCTAGGTCTTTGCTCCATTTGGAGTTGACTCTTGTGCAAGATTAAAGGTGGGGGTTTATTTATTTTTTCTAAAGAAAACCAGTTTTCCCAACACCATTTGCTAAAAAAGGCTGTCTTTTCCTCAACATATGTTTTTAGTTATTTTGTGTAAATTCAATTGCTCTGGCTATTCTAGGTCTTTTCTCTATATAAATATATATTTTTTTTGGTTGTACTGGGGATCCTGGAAGCCCTTATACCTCCAGGCTACACTCCCAGATCTATTTTTACATTTTTATTTAGAAACAGGTTCTCCTAAGCCAGCGTACATGGCTGGCTTCGAACCTGCATGATCCTCCTGTCTCTGCCTCCCAAGAGCGGGGATTACAAGCATGTGCCACCGCGCACAGTTTATATAAAGTTTAAGACTGATTTTGCTAGGTCTGTGAAGAATGACAGTAATTTAACAGAGATTGTACTGACTGCGTAGACCATTTTTGGTAGAATGGACATTTTGATAATATACATTCTGCCTACCTGTGGAGTGGGAGAGCTTTCTATCTTCTAAGGTCTTCAATTTCTTTCTTTAATGTTTTATAAGGTTCATTATAGAGATCTCCTTCCCTCTGTCCATTGTCCTAATCTTTACTCATAGTAAGAATGGAAATCCAGCCTTTCCAACACTATTTGTTGAAAAGTGAGAATATTTGTTGAAGTAGTAGGAATGTAAAGGCAATTAAAACTTAAACCTTGAAAATACATAGAGACAGTTCATGTGGCACTGGAAATTGAACCCAGAGGCATTCTCCCTCAGAGCTACACCCCCAGACCAATTTTATTTTTATTTGAAAACAGGGTCTTGCTAGGTTGGTGAGAGTCGCAGTACTTGCTGAGGCTGTCTTCAATCAGCAATCCTCCTGCCTCTGCTTCCCAAGTACTGAGATTACAGGCATGTGTCATAATGCTCCACTTCGTTTAGATTTTATATGGAAAAATATCGTGTGTGTGTGTGTGTGTGTGTGTGTGTGTGTGTGTGTGTGTGTTACTAGGGATTAAATCCAGGGGCATTCAACCTCTGAGCTATACCCCCAGGACAGTTTTTATTTTTTTATTTTGAAACAGGATCTCACTAAGTTGTAGAGAGCCTCAATTAGTAGCTGAGGTTGGCTTCAAACCTGCGATTCTCCTTTCTCAGCCTCCCAAGTACTGGGATTACAAGCATGCAACACCAAGCCTGGCCCTCTCTTTGTATTTTATGTGTGTCTGTGTATGTGTGATATTGTCCATGAATCCAAGTAGATCATTCTGCTTTTGAACTGTACACCCAGCACCTTACAGTTTTTATTTTGAAACTGTGTCTTGCTAGGTTGCCCAGGCTGGCCTCAAACATGCACTATTCCTGTTAAATTTCCAACACCTGACTCCAGACCATCCCTCTGCTGGAAGTGTGGTTTTAACTTCTTTGAGGTGCTAAGTTCACATTAGAGAGCAGATGGAGCCATAACTCTACTTAAAAATTTGCTACCCCCCATCTTTTCACTGACGTGGTTATTGAAACTTTATAAGCAGCCTATATTTTTCAGATATTATATATATTAGATGACTAATACTAAGAATATATAAGGAGCTTTTTTTATTTGGTGGTACTGGGGTTCCTGGAAGCCCTTCTACCTTTGGGCTACCCTCCCAGACCTATTTTTACATTTTTATTTGGAAACAGGGTCTCCTAAGCCAGCGTCCATGGCTGGCTTTGAACCTGCATGATCCTCCTGTCTCTGCCTCCCAAGCATGGGGATAACATGCATGTGCCACTACACACAGCTTATACAAGAAACTTTTAAAACTCCACTAAAAACAATGCAAAATATCCGGCAAGACAGAAAATTATACTGAATGAACACTGCCTGACTTGAAACGCAAATGGCCAATAGATGTGAATGAATGCTCATCATAATTAACAATTGGGCAAATGCAAATCCAAACCATCTTGATATTTATTCATATGACTGCAGTTAGAAGGCCAATCCTCAACATACAGACAATAATCAGTGTCTCATTTTCTCCAGTCCAAGGGGACAACAGGACCTTCAGCTGGTCTTCATCCAGCTAACTGGTCACCACAGTCACCATCATGCAAGTGATGACCACCCCCAGTGACACTGGGCTCAGAGTGATCCAGGCATATGATGTCCAAAATCTGCCCCATTCTGGTGAGAGGAAGGTGAGACACCCGGGCTGTGTGGCCAGGGCTGCGATTCAGCTGCCCCTGTCACCAGACCTCAGGCCTCATCAGAGTCATCTTTCTGTGTTCAAGCCTGTGCCCAGGGTTGGTGGCACATGATGGGGAGGGTTTCAGCCCCAGTCATGACCTTTAAGACCCCGCAGCCCCAATTACGAGGTGGACACAGGACCAGATGGGCAGCGCCCCCAGAGCAGAAGGTTCTGGAGGGGTGCCCAGATCACAAAAGATGCAAGAGAATCATAGAGCAGTTCAGAAAGCCCAGGCTCAACCCCAGATATATAATCTTCAAGCTGCAGGGGCACTGAGCACTGGGTTGAATATTCACAGTGACAGAGGATCCAGGGCTTCCAGAGACTAGCCAGGCTCCTGGGTACACAATAGCAGATATCTGGGTGCTCCCCTATTCCCCCAAGTAATCAACCTCTGGGTGGGGTGCCATCCCAGCCCCACCAACCCCCTGCTCTGCAGTGGAGCCCACCATGGTAAAAGCTCATCTGTATCCACCACCCAGGTTGATTCTAATGCCTCTCTACTCCAGAACCCAGCTTGACCTGTCCTATTCCTGGTGTAGCAGAACAAGCTGGTGGTGAGTGTGGGTGCTCTCAGGGACAGAGGGATGCTGTACCCTTGACAGCCAGCCCTGGGACTTTTGGCTTTTACTCATCTTACCAGGCCTGGAGAGGAGGGATGGCTAGCCAGAGTACAGCTAGTGCAGAAGGTCCTGACTTACAATGGTTCTACTTAACACAGAAGGTCCTGACTTACAGTGTTTCTACTTAACAGTCTACTTTACAGTGGTGTGAAAGCGGTGTGCACTCATGGGAAGCCACACTGGGAATTTTGAGTTATTATTTTTGCCTGGTTAGTGATATGTTGTAGGATCCCCTGATGCTAGACCCTGGCTGCCCATCTCAGCTCCACTCAGCCCCATATAATGAGAGGGACAACCAATGCACTACACTTAGTCACCCTGTCAGTATCAAACATAGTTTGGATTCGGTGGTTTCCTAGCTCTAGGCTATAGGCTATAAGCTATAGGTTGATGTTAGTGTTGGGGCCCTCTTCAGGTGGGTGAGGCTGAGCTGTGGTGTTAGGTAGCTTGGATACAGGGAATCCATTTTGAGTCAAATGCAATAGAATATTCCTTTCATCCCAGCCATGTGGGAAGCTAAGGCTCAGGCATTTGGTGGCTAGCCTGGGTAAATTAGCAAGATGTTTTCTCAAAAAAAAATTAAAGGAGTTGGGGATGTACCTTAGTGGTACATTATATTAGAGTGCTCCAGGTTAGATCTCCAGGATCTGCCATTAAACACATAGAAAACAGCCAATTCAGCTGGGCATTGATAGTGCAGGCATGGCACAGGGGTATAATTTCACTCTTCCACATGTGGGTTTCCATTATCCTCAGCACCTCTTGTTGAAGCAACTGTTTCTTACCCATTACACATTCTTTACTACCTTTTCAAATATCAGCACAATGTGCGTGTCTGTACGAATCCTGGCTATCTTTTCTGTGTTACTGGCCTGCCTGTTTCCTATTATTTCAAAGACTGCAATGTTTTAAGTACTATCACTTTAGAATATTTTTTGTGTGAGGCTGTTACTGGAACTCAAGGGGATTTTACCTCTAAGGTACAGCCCTGTCATATTTTTTATTCTTTATTTTGTAACAGCATCTCCCTGATTTGCAAAGAGCCTCACTAAGTAGTAGCTGAGGCTGTACACAAACCTCAATCCTCTGGTTTCAACCTATCAAATGCTGGAATTACAAGCATGTGCCTTCATGCCTGGCTTGGAATGTGTTTTAAAATCAGGAAGTGTGGTGCTTCTAGCTTTGTTCTGTCTCAAGATTGCTTTGGCTGTTTAGGGTCTGTCTTAGTCCCTATTTGCTGCTTTACCATAAGGCAATAAACTGGGTAATTACACAAAACAAAATCACTTAAAAAATAAGTAGCTTTTCTACACCCCAACCATGAATCTACTGAAACTGAAGTCACAAAAACAATTAAATTCACAATATCCTCAAAAAATCACTAAGGAATAAATATCATAAAGGAGGTAAAGGTCTAATATAATGAAAATTATAGTACCCTAAAGAAAGAAATGAATATCTCAGAAGCTGGCAAGACCTCTAGTGTTCCTGCATAGGCAAAATTAATATTAAAATGGCCAAACCACCAAAAGTGATCTATAAATTTTATGTGATCCCTATGGAAATCCTAGACAAAACAGTCCTAAAATTTATATGGGAAGAACAACAGATCCAGAATACCCAAAGCAATTCCAAGCAATAAGAAGCATGCTGAAGGCAACAGAATACCTGTCTTCAAATTATACTCAAAGCTATAGTAATAGAAACAGCATGGTATTAACACAAAACATACACAGAGACCAATGGAATAGGATATAGAGACCAGTCGTCATATTCATAGCCAGTTGTTTTTTGCCAAAGAAACAAACAATGCACTGGAGAAAAGCTAGTGTTTTCAGCAAATGGTGCTGAAAAACTGGAGATTCAGAATATAATACATACACAGAGTTATATTATTTCAGAGCTGTCTTTATTTTGATTGCTTTATTGCCAAACCAAATATTCTTTTTGGGGGGGGTTTACTGGGATTTAAACACAGTGGCATTCTACTTTCAAGCCATACCCCAAAACCTATTTTTAATTTTGAAACTACCAGTTCTTGCTAAGTCCCTGAGGTTGGACTTGCGCCTGTGATTCTCATATCTTAGCCTTCCAAACATTGGAATTATAGGCCAAATATTCTCCATATATTAAAAGGACAAATATTGATCAATATGGGCAATGAGATCCGGACATGATGGAGCACACTTTAATTCCAACATTTGGGAGGCTGAGACAGGAGGATTGTGGTTTACAGCCAGCCTCAGCTACTTAGGCCCTTTACAACTTGGTGAGACCCTGTTTCAAAATAAAGAATAAAAAATAGTACTGGGGCTATAGCTGGGAGTTAGAATGCCCCTGGGTTCCATCCCCAGTACCTCAAAAACAATACGGGCATTGAACTCAGACTTTGCTGTGATCTGCCTTTTACCAGGTGTGTAATCTTGAGTTGTCTACCCAACGAGCTGTAGTCATCTTTTCTGTGAAATATGCACAGCACTATTTTATTTTTTAATTTCGTTTTTACATAATGTGTTTTTATTGGTGCATTAAAAACAGACATTTTATATAGTAGACATGGGATAAATAAAGTTTACCTATATGTACCAAAATGAGAGTGTTTCTGACATACTCTAATCTCTACAGAAATGTTGATTCTCATTTTTATAATTATACAGTTCCTCATATATGTATCTTGGGACACTTAGTATGGCTCTTTTAAAAATTGATGACCTCTGTCTCTGCCAAAAGAGAGAAGACAAAAAGTTATCATATTAGGATAGGTTCACTATCCTAGTTAGGAGAACACTAATAGAATTTTAAGTCTTTATCTCATTTCTTCAAGAAAGCTGTGTGTTTTTTTATCCTTATGCCAGAATAACTAGCCTATTTGATCAGGTTATCACGTAGTAGAATTACATGCCATTTTTTTTACGCATGTAGAATCAAGGTTTTAAATATAACTACATTTAAAATAGAGTCAAATTGCCAGGCATGGTGGTGCATTTTTATAATCCCAGTACTTGGGAGGCTGAGAAAGGAGGATCACAGGTTCACAGCCAGCCTCAGATACCCTGTTTCCAAATAAAAATATAAAATAAGTCTGGTAGAGTATCCCAGAGTTAGAAGGGTTTCCAGGAACCCCAGTACCACACACACAAAAAAAAATTCTATATAAACAAAAAATAGGTTAGGGTATATAACTTGGAGGTAGAATGTCCCTGGGTACAATCTTCCAGTACCACACACAAAAGAAAGAAGAAAGAAAGAAAGAAGGAAGGAAGGAAGGAAGGAAGGAAGGAAGGAAGGAAGGAAAGAAAGAAAGAAAGAAAGAAAGAAAGAAAGAAAAAGAAAGACAGAGAGAGAAAAAAAGAAAGAAAAGTTTGGAGCCCAACTTCATGAAGGCATACTCATGTAATAATCCCAGTAATTGTGAGGCCAAGACAGGAGGATCACAGATTTTTGGACATCCTCAGCAATGTAGTAAGGCTCTCAATAGCTTAGTGAGACTCTCTTTTCAAATAGAAAACAAAATAGGGCTGACGGCATATTCCAAAATAAGAAGTACTCTGGGTTCTCTCTCCATTTAATGCATGCGCACACACACACACACACACACACACACACACACACACACACACACACACACACTGAATGAAACTGATTCTAAATTACTAGTTGCCACACTAAAAATTGCCATGGTTGGTCTTGAACCTTGAACCTCCCACCTCCACCTTAATTTCCCAAGGACCTAGATTACAGGTATGTTCTCCTTTTGCATAGGAGAAAATTTGCATTAAGAGCACAGAAGTTTACATGTTTCTACAGTGCCAAAAATGTGGTGCAATTTGATGCATTGATGAGTAGTCACTTGTATTAGCCCCCTGAAACACCAAGAGAGACCACAGAAAATATGGCCCTAATCACCCAACAGTTTCCAAGTTTTGTGGACCTCACACCAGTGTATTAGTGAAACAAATACATGTGTAAATATACAAAGCTAAGGTATGTAGCAATTTTTGTGCTACATTATTTGCTGGGGTCCAGCCCTAGCAAGAGTCGAGGTTTGTGTGTTGGTGAGAAAAGAGCCAAGGTCAATGAGAGAATTGTCACACGAGATCAATTTTCTCCATTTTATTCAGGATTTGTTACAACTTTTATATCTTCATTTTTGGCAAAAAAGCAAGGGCATAGCCATACAAGCAGGATTTCCAAAGATGGGAAAAAGTTACTATTTACATACTTTAGGGCAGGGTGTCAGACATTTAAATAATAATAGTATGATTTGTCTCACTTCACAAGGCTGAAATAGGATTTTGCCAAGTTGCCAACAGCCTCCCTAAGTTGCTGAGGCTGACTTCAAACCTGCAATCCTCCTGTCTTCAACATCCCAAGCACTGGTGTTGCAGGTGTGTGCCACCATACCGAGCCTTAATAAATTTTCTTAGGCACAGTGTACATACCTATAATTCCAATACTTGGGAAGCTGAGCCAGGAGGATTACAGGTTCCAGGGAAGCCTCAGGAACTTTGCCAGACCCTCAGCAACTTAATAAGGTCCTGTTTCAAAGTAGAATATATAGACTAGCAATGTAGTTAAAAACTGGAATGTCCCTGGTTTAGTCCCTAGTACCAAACACACACACACAGAGAAGAGAGAGAGAGAGAGAGAGAGAGAGAGAGAGAGAGAGAGAGAGAGAGAGAGAGAGAGAGGAGAAGAAAGAAAACAAAAGAAAAAGAAAGAAAAAGAAAGAAAAAGACAGAAATGAATTAAAGATAAAGTAACATGGATGTGAAACAGGTCCCATATGCAGAAGCCACCTCAGGAGAGAAGAAGGAAAGGCCACCTGGGCACATCAGGAAAATAAGACACACAGGGAGAAAAGTACATCATGGAAAAATCTGAGCAATCCTTGATTAGAGGGGAGAGTGGAGGCTGGGACTGTCTGAGGAAGGACATTCTGGTCAAGATGCCCTTATTAAGGTAATCAAGGAGGCAGACACAGCGGACACCCTGTGTCACAACCCTAAGGCTCTGACCAGCAGAGCCTAGGGAAGAAAAACACGAACGCCGACTTGCTGATGAAGCTACTTCCTCTTTATTCCCCGCAGCAGTTTCCTTATATACCATACTAAGCCTGTTCCCAAAATATCCACCAAACCCATTCCGCCCATGTCCATCCCATGCTCCCTAGAAGGTATCTCATAGGTGTAATGGCCTAACCACGAGGCATTATGTCACAGTCCATGCATGAGGCACGTGATACTGACAACAATGCATGCGCCAGCCAAGACTAACTGCATGTGCCAGCCAAGACCACCATTCTTGGCAGTCAGCCCGGGTGCCATCTTGGGCTGACATGCCACACCCTGGCTTCCCACAGCTCCCCCTTTTTATTTATTTAATAACACAAGGCTTGGGATTGTGCCTGTCTTAGGTTGCCGCTTTCAACTCACTCATTCTTACCCATCATCAGCTCAGCAACATCATGGTGGCCTGCCTGTTTTAGGTTGATATGAGGATGGAGAAGTCTTACCCGTCCTTGGCTACCAATCCAGCAAGCTAAGCCAGACATTGGGGGAGCTACCAGCCTCCAAGGCGGCCATATCTTGGACCAACATGTGCTGCTGTGTTGCCATGTTCCTCTTCATGCACCACATACAGATAAATAGCATCCCACATGCTGTCAGTAGAAGAAATGCCCAAAACACCTTTCCTCCCCAGTCTTTTAAAAACTCTACTGTCCCATGAATCATGTACATCCATTGTTGATCTGTGGCCACCTCTACTCTGGTATTTTTTACAGCAACAATTGACAAACGTAAGTCTTGTATGGTCTTTTTGAAGTCTTGGCTCCAGTTTCCGCATCACAACAGATTAAGGAAAACAAAGATTCATTCCAACACCAGGAGAAGTCTCAGTATTAGCTTCAACTCTAGGCACTTTGGCGGAGGCATTTTCTTTTCCTTCAGCTGGTCATGTCAAGCATTCTGGGACCCACACCGGGTGTTCTTGGTCCTGTGGGAAAACACAAACCGCTCCTCATGTCATGTTAATACAGGGTCCGGCCCTCGCCATGCTCCTGTAAGCACATCCTTCCAGAGAACGGAAACTTGGCCTAAGGCCTTTAGTCCGCTATGCCGTTCAGCCACAGAATGGCCCTCAGAATCCAATTGTAAAAATTTTAAAATAAAAAGAATGAGATTAAGTTTGTCCTTGGGAGACTTCCAGTGTGTCCCAATTCCCCCTTTTTGTTTAATTAGAGCACATTTTATGTTGTGATTGGCCCTTTCTACTATTCCTTGTCCCTGTGGATTATAGGGTAGGCCATGGGAAAACTTAATGCCCATCTGTTTACAAAAATTTGTAAAGCGTTGAGATGTATATACTGGACCATTTTAAATTGTCTAGGAATCCCCCAAGCAGCAAAAGCTTGTAAACAATGAGAAATAAATTGTTGGGCTTTCTCAAAATTATGAGCAGAGGCAAAAACAATGCCTGAACAGGTATCTAGAGAGACATGAATGTATTTAAGTGTTCCAAACTCACTAACACGGGTAATATCCATCTGCCAAATCTGTAGAGGCTTCAAGCCTCGGGGGTTTACTCTCACCCAACACTGGGGCAATAGGGGCAAGCATTTAGTGCACTTCAGGACTATGTCTCTTGCCTGTTCTTGAGTGATCTTAAATTTCAATCTGAGGGTAGTAGCGTTAACATGAATATAAAAGTCGGCAGCTAACTGAATAGGCTTTGAAGTTACAAAGGGAAAAATTGTTCAGGTATGCAAATCAGCCAGAGCATTCCCCTCAGCTGTGGGCCCAGGGAAGCCTGAGTAGGCACAAAGATGAATAATGATAAAAGGTTGTTTCTGCTTCCAAATCAAGTGCTGAACTAATTGTAGCATTTGAACAACTGAGGAGGAGGCTTTAATTTGACCTACAGTTTCCAACAGTCGTACAGCTTGCACCACGTAATGACTATCAGAAATTAAATTAAAAGGCACCAGTGCAAATTTCTTAAATACTTGCAGTACAGCACACAACTCGACTGCCTGGGCAGACGTAAAGGGAAACATAGCTTCGTGGATCCTGGCCTTCAACATAAATGACTCCCGTCCCGCCTTTGGATCCATCTGTAAATACATTCATAGCTCCTGCTATAGGCTGAGAACAAGTGCAGCTTGGAAATAACAAAGGCTGTTTTAACATGAATTGTAACCAGGGGTGTGAGCGCTAATTATCAAACTGCCCTATCACTGTAGTGCACAGGATGGCCCAATCATCACTAACCCCAGCTACGGTTTTAATTTGTTTAGATGTGTAAGGAGTAATAATGCTATCAGGTTGTCGCCTGAGTGATGCAACACTAAGTTTAATGCCTTTCAAAATTACTTGTGCCACCGCAGCAAGGTACCAAGGCAACACTTTACTTGGGGAGTGAGATAAATATACCCACATCAACGACCATTTTGCCAAAGTACCCCTGAGGGTGACAAGTCAGATGTGATGACACACAAAAGCAAGGGCTTATTTAGATCCATACAGTCCACTTGTGCCTCAGCCAACCGTTCTTCCACCAGTCTAAGACATGATCGGGCTTCCGGGGTAAGTTTTTGTGGGGACTGTAAATCAGAGTCATCTTTAAGCAAGTCAAATAGAGGTTGTAGCTCTGCATTAGTTAATCTACAATACAGATGAATCCAATTTATGTCCCCCCGCAACTTTTGAAAATCATTAAGAGTATTGAGTGAATCAACCCTAAGGGTGACCTTTAAAGGTTGTATAATGGTATCAGTTAATTTGGTTCCTAAGTAAGTTTTCACTGAATTTATTTGTATCTTCTCTGGGGCTATGTTCAAATTCCATTTTTTAAGTTCTTGAGTCACAATTACCAGCATATGTTCCACTTCTTTGGTAGTTTTTGCGCACAGCAGAATATCATCCATATAATGGTATATGATGGCTGACCTAAAATTGTCTCTAATGGGCTGTATGGCTTTGCCCACATATAGTTGACATAATGTGGGACTGTTTGCCATACCCTGAGGTAACACTGTCCATTGAAAATGGGCATCCAGATAAAAATGATTAATAGCTGGCAGGGTAAAAGCAAACTTATCTGTATCATTAACATGCAAAGGAATTGAAAAGAAACAATCTTTTAAATCAATCACTACAGATGGCCAATCTTTAGGGAGGGCAGAAATCATCAAAAGGCCAAGCTGCACCGGGCCCATAGGTTCCATAACTGCATTGACAGCCCTCAAATCATGCAGCAATCTCCATTTACCAGATTTCTTCTTAATAACAAAAATTTATTCCAGGGGGAGGTGGATGGTTTGAGGTGGCCAGCTTTCAATTGTTCATTTACCAGCTGGTTGGCAGCATTAAGCTTTTCCTTGGTGAGGGGCCACTGAGATACCCACACAGGCTGATTGGTCTTCCATTTGATTGGAATTTGCTCAGTGGCCCCTAGAAAAAACCCAATACCCGGCGACCTGGATTTTCCTTAGCTGGTACCAGGGATTGCCTGCCCTGCCCTCTAGGCCCAATCCCTTCTGCCATTATATCCCATTTTCATCTTTATATTTTTGCTCTGAGGACTATAATTCCCTTCAGTGGTAAGCCTAACTCCAATATGTGTCATGATGTCATGTCCCCAAAATGATACAGGGATATCCAGGATGAATGGTTGAAAAGTCCCAAAATGCCCTTCCTCATCTTTTCAATGCAGCAGTGCAGCACTGCAATGAGGGTCATGTGAATAACCAAGACATATCAGCAGCTGGCTGGTTTCCTGAATAGGCCATTTTTTTGGCCAGTCAGTTTTGTTTATTATGCTGCCAGAATATGTTTATTATTCTGCTCCAGAATCTAAAAGGCCCCACAATATTACCTGTTACCGACGAGCTCAGTCCTTGTGGGGAGGCAGGTCCACTCATGGCCAGGAGCCTCAGAAAGATGGGGCAAAAGGCAGGTGATATCCTGCAGAAACTTATCTGCAGCGATTCTTTCCCCTCTATGAATTCCCTAAGTTTTTAGGTACGACGTTTGGGAAAGAATCTGAGGTGGACAAAGGCTTCTTGAGCCAATGACACTTTATTACAAAAAACCCCAAAATTTATACCCTTCACCAGTAAAGTTAATAATAAGAGAAAAGGGAGGTGGGTGAAATCATTGTGAAATAATAATGAATGACATGTAAACAAAGGTAATAAAACTAGTCCTTCAGCTGGCTGTTGGCCTTCGAGAGATTGACTCCGGATTCTTTTCCAAGGTATTTGCAGATAAGCAGTCCCAGGGGGCCACTTCCCAAAATAAACAAGCATGGCCAAGGCTTGGGGGTTTCTCCCGGAATCTTCTTTGGCTTTCTTGGAACTTTCCATCTTTTGGGCTCAGTTCATATAGCAAGTGTGGGGAGATGTGGTGATTCAGGTGGATGTGATGGAGTTTCTTCAGGTGTTGGCATCTTATCTTCTAAATCTGAAAGCTTAAGCAAACTCACAACACAGTTTTGCAGACAAAATACCACAAACAACACCACAAAGTTCTTGGTTTTAATTGTCAGATGTATTTCCTTAACTGCTGAGCACTCTTCTTTAGACAATAAGCCTATTAAAAGCCTACTCATCTTTAATAATCCATCTCTCTGTCACAAACCCTCTGCAACCTGCTTCTAACTTTCTAATTCCTTTCATTCCCAGTTGGGACTTTCTTATGATAAGCTCTTCTTCATGCAAAAATGCTTTTCTTACTCTTACACGGTATTTCCTTTCCTTCATACATATATATTTAGAACGTCTGTCCTTTATTTTGTCATATTCATTTCTAACCATGGGTCAGTCTCTGTCTCCATGAATGCTCATACTGAGGTAAAAGTCAACAATCTTTCTCCTTGAGTCTATTGTATTTGGGCAACTAAGTTGTTTATCAACTAAATTGCTTTAAGGTCACACACAAGGTTTTTATCTTCTCTGTCTCTAGGCAGGATCTCAAGGGTAAACAAAGTTACCTTAAACTGAGCTACCTTACTGGGGTTAATAGCTTAACCTAAATTAGTGATTGGAATGAGGGTCGGAGGCCATTTGTGATTGCTGCAGCTGGAGTGCTTATCACAGCATCTGAATTCTGGCCAGTTATTATTATTATTGAGCAGAGCCAAGGACGTTTAGGCAAATTATTAGAGATTTTATTTCCACGGACTCAATTTCATCATAGTCCTAATTTCACATCATTGGAGCAATTCGTGTAGAGAGTTAAAAGAATAATAGTAAAAGTGGGGGGTACTTTGGCCAGAGACGACACCTCCTTCTCGGGGCTTTTTGCCAAATTAACTATGTGGAGTGGGGTCTCAACACATAGATGCTGAGGCAGCAGGATGTCTTGGCAATTACCCCCTGTACTATCAGTTTATGCATGGGCCTTTGACTCATATCCATGGTGAGCCAAGCGCCCAGGATTCCCAAGGAACCAAACCCCTGTTTCCTCGGGACAATGCTCTGTAAGGAAATCTTGCATGGTGACTGGGATGGAGCAAAATTCGGGCTATTCTATATTCAGAACTTATGGCAGAAATGCCTCTCAGGGAGGACACCATAATCTTTACTTCTCCCTCATAGTCTTGGTCTATAACCCCTGGGTGTACTATCAAGCCTGACATCGCAGTGGAACTGCGGCCTAGCAAAAGGCCTACTGCATCTTTAGGGAGTGGTCCTCTGAAATCAGAGGCCACTGTCTGGACTCACATCTCTGGGGTCAGTATGAGTCTGGAGGTGGCACAGATGTCCAGTCCTGCGCTGCCGGCTGTGGCTCTCCTTGGAGCTCCAGTGGTTTGTGCACCTGGGTAATCTGATGCAGGATGGACAATGGGGTCAGGGATTGCTGCATTACCCCATATATTTTGGGCCCTGAGGCGAGGGGCCCTGGCAACCATTTTTTGGCCGAGCTTCTGTCTGATTAGGTGACAAGGGATTGACATCTACATCCCATTTGGAATGACACTCTCCTGCACAATGATTGCCTTTCTGGAAGTGGGGGCACAGCCGCGGTTGCTGGGCTGCTACTTGGGGTGGCCCTAATGCCTTGTGACTGACTAATATCACTTAGCATAATGTCCTCCAGTTCCATCCATTTCCCTGAAAATGATGTAATTGAGGTTTTTTTTTTTTTTGGTTGGCTGAGTAAAATTCCATTGTGAACATTTCCCACAGTTTTGTAATCCATTCATCTGTTGATGGACATCTTGGCTGGTTCCATAGTTTGGCTATGGTGAATTGTGCAGCTATGAACATAGATATACATGCATTAGTTTGGTAGTTTGGTTTCTTTTCTTTTCGGTAGATACCCAACAGTGGTATTGCTTTTTAAATGAAAGATAATATAGAGAAAAAGATTATTGTACACCAATATTAATATTCTTCCCCAAATTATTAGAAATTGTATTTCCAGGTCTTTTGAAGTCATGGAATGCCACACAACTATTATCCCTTGTTTTTTAAATCATTGAATGTATTTTCAACCTTATAATCACTGCCCCCCCCTCCCCTGTCTCTCATCTCGTGGTACTGAGGATTAAACCCAAGCTGATTTTACTCCTGTAATTCTAGGATTTTTTGTTTTGTTTTGTTTGTTTGTTTATTTATTTATTTATTTTTTATTCATTTATTTATGGTAGTACTGGGGGTGGAACACAGGTGCTTTCTACCTCTGGGCTATACTCTCAGATCTATTTTATATTTTATTTGGAAATAGGATCTCACTAAGTTGCATAGAGCCTCACTAAGTAGCTGAGGCTGTCTTTGAACCTGTGCGATCCTCCTGTCTCAGCCTCCCATGTGCGGGAATTACAAGCATGAGCCACCATGCCTGACAAGAACTTTTATTATTTATTTATTTATTTATTCATTTATTTATTTATTTATTTATTGTTCGTGGTATTGGGGTTCCTGGAAACCCTTCTACCTCTAGGATACACTCCCAGACCACATATATATATATATATATATATATATATATATATATATATATATATATATATATATATATATATATATATATATATATTTTTTTTTTTTTTTTTTTTTTTTTTTTTCAAGCCAGCTGGCTTCCAACCAGCACGATTCTCCTGTCTCTGCCTCCCAAGCTTGGGGATTATAAGCATGTGCCACCATGCCCAGAGACCATTTACTTTTAAAATGGGACATGGTCTTGCAAAATTAATACCTGCTAGCCTTGAATTTGTGACCCTTCTTTCTAGCCTTCCAATCCTGAGATTAAAGGTGTATGCCACCAATACCTGGCTAAAACTAATTGCTCAAACTCTCAAAGTCACATATCAGCACTAACTCAGTTTGTTTAGTGAAGGCAACAAACAAATATGAGTATGTTTATTAGAACTATTGGAATCAAATTAATTTATTCATACTATGATCATATGTGAAGTATTGATGATGTTTAAAATCTCTAGATAACACACTACTTGTGGCTTGAGGACTAATATGACCAGCCAGTGACAGACATTTAATTCAAAACAATAAGTGCAAACCTGGGGTCAGTGGATATTTTCTATAAAACATGTATGAATTTTAATATCTGAAAGTTACAGAACTAGATACCCAAAGAAAATGTCCTCATTGCCATAAACAGAACCCAATCCTTTTCACTGGACACAACCTGTTAGAGCTGGATGTCTCTTCTGCAGCTGCTGAGAACTCACTAATAAGCCCCATCTTCCTCCTTCCTCTCCCCAGGATGCCAGGCTCTCTGTGATTCTGCACCATGGATGCAGAGGCACTTACCAAGACAAATGAGGTGGGAGGACTCTGAGCACCTGAGATGAATCTGCAGATTCACAGAAAGTGTGTCTTAAACTCATGTCTCTGCACGCCTGTGGTTTTATTGTCTGGGAAATGATTAAAAGAATCCTGGGGAGCCAAGATCCAAAGGGTCCTCAGTGAGCATGTTACCCCCACACAAGGACCATATGAGACTGGTAAGCAAGAACCCTGATGTTAAGCAGAGACCCTGACAACTTCCTTATTTCGCAGAATTCTGTCCTTGCAAAACATCTCCAAAGCTATTCCTATTTCTAAAATTTAACAAAATATTAATAGAATATTTTATTTAAAATGTCAGATCATTAAGCATTAGAATTTCTTTGCTTACTAATAAAAGCAATGCTTATATTATTTTAATGTAAAGTAGAAGTTTAAAGCACTCTATTTTTGCCTTCATACAAAATAATAATTGTACCAGTATTGGGAATGGCCTAGGAAGATTTGAAAAAGCTCGGATTATTAATATATTTCAAAAATAGTTGTGTCAAAATGGCGGCAGACCTGGAGAGAGAAAGGCTTGGCTTTGGTCAGGAAGCAAACAACTATTGAAACTTAGATTGACTTAGCTAAATGCAATTAGAAAGTCAATAGGAGAGGGGAACTAGGCCTTTATCTAAAAACAGATCTACATAATTAGATAAGCTATCTAATATGTTAGGAGGGGTCTACATTTAAGAAAGGAGACACCTTGCCACGCCTTTCTGGGGGAGTTACCTTACAGAGAGGTTCACTATGTCGGAATTACATAAACATGATGGAGGTCATGGGTATAAAAAGTCCCATCCACGTGCTGTATCTTGGGGTATTGAATTGGCCTGGACCACCCTCCCTCCATGCCATTCTGGCATGGGGCTGTAACTATTTTCTGTATTTCTATCTTTTTAATAAACTTCTTTAAATCTTCAGCAACTGTCCAAGCTATGTATATTTATCCTTAGCTAAGGACAAGAACCACGTTTTTTTGTTTTTGTTGTTTTTTTTTTCTTTCTTTCTTTCTTTATTTTTGTTTTTGGTTGCTTTGTGTTTTGTTGTCGTTTGAGGGAAATTGTGTCTAGGATCCTAATAGGGGTCCCCAGGAACAGTTGCCCACAACCATACTCTCCCAATCTGTAACAATAACCACCTTTAATGAAGCAAGTGACTTAGAAAATGAAACCCATTCCATTTCCTTGGTCTGACTAGGTGATTTACACCAATAATAAATATTTTTGAAAATTACAAAACAATTTCTATGTTAAAAAAAAACAAAACTTCTCTTGAACTAATGGTGAACTATCTATCTTCATTTTGGGTGTGGAATTACAGGTGAACCCTGATTATATATTAAAAAAAAAAAAAGCCTGACTGTCTGAATTCAGCCTTCGGGGTTCCTTTCTTGGAGACCAGGTTGTTAGACCCAAAGTCCCACAACACAGGAAAGCAGAATTAAGACCTGATCACTACACCAGTATTGGGAATGGCCTAGGAAGATTTGAGAAAGCTATGATTATTAATAAATTTCATTTCTGAGAGGGCTAAGAATCCCAAGCCATCAGAGGCCTGGCTTAGCCTCCTACTGAGTTGCCTCCTCCCTGAGGGATTTTTCCTGAGGGCTTTTCTTATGCAAATGGAGCTGTAGCTGCCCCTTGACTGTCAGACTATGTCCCCCAGGTGTGGCCATCACCTAGCAAGATCTGCCTGGCTAGAACTTTTACTAGGTTTTTTTTTTTTTTTTTCTTTCTGAGCTATTGGAAAAGCTTACCCATTATGGCTTCCACTAGTTGCCAGTGACTATGACCTGCCATAGCAACCAACAGGACACACACGGTCACAGTTGCTAATGGCCATGCTTCCTAGACGCTGCCGCTAAAAACAAACTAGCTTTTCTTCTGAGAACCTGTTTTTAACCACCGGGAAAAACAAAAACCAAACAAACAAACAAACAACAAAAAAAACGTACTTCCATTTGTTGGCTTGTGTCCCCTGTTTGGGGGTCTTTCTCTATCCATTTACTCTCCTTTAGCTTATCTCCTTACAAGCTGTTTCTCATTGTTGGGGAAAAAAAAAAACTTACTGCTGTTTAGAAATGGGTGCTGGCCAGAGTCTCCTGTTTAGGAATGTTTCTGGAGATGGGCCATGGGCATTTCTCATAGATTTAACCTTGGATAGGGCTTGTAAAAGTGTCCCATCTGTGATGTGGGCAGAATGGATGGGCACTCATTGGGCCTATCAAGCCTACACTATTTAAAGGGGTTTCTTAAGCCAGGCATGGTGGCACACGCTTGTAATTTCTGCATTTGGGAGGCTGAGACCAGAGGATCCCGGTTTGCAAACAGCCTCAGCTACTTAGGCCATCTACAACTCAGGGAGACCATGTTTCAAAATAAAGAATAAAAAATAGGGCAGAGGGTGTAGCTCAGAAGTCGAATGCCCTGGGTTCCATCCCCAGACCCACAAAAAAAATAAAGGGGTTTCTTCCTGGAGGGAATTCGACCTTGGGCTACTTCTTTGGTCGGGGGTTCCCCACGAACCAGAATTACCTCCCAGATGCTGGATGATCACGATCATTCTGGGGAAACTCCTTATCACTCCAGGAAGTTACATACCTTTTGGGGTGCAGTGGTACTAGAACCACCGACGGGATGCCCTGAAAGTCACTTTCAGAGTGCCATTGCCGTGATATAAATGCTGCTCCAGAGCTGTTTTAAAACTCAACAGCTCTACAGCTCAACAGCTGGAGCTAAAACTACTGCTGCCCATTGACCCACAGGTCAAAAAGTCCCGTGAAAAAAATACAGAGCCACGTGCTGCAAGTTTGCCTCAAGACGTTGGGCGCCAAATATGTTACAATTTTGACACCCCTAGAAAAAGAAAGCTAGAGCTTACAGTAAAGCACCACACCACAAAGTGACATCGTGGGATGACCTAGAACAAAGTTAGCCCCACATGGGCGCCAAATATGTTACAGATTGGGAGAATATGGTTTGAAGAAACTGTTCCCCAGGAACCCCTGCAAGGGTACTGGACACACTTTCCCCCAACCCATAAAATCAGCCAAAATTACCCAAAATAGAAAAAACATGGGTTCTTGTCCTAAGCTAAGAATAAATATGCATAGCTTGGACAGTTGCTGAATATTTTAAAAAGTTTATTTAAAAGATAGAAATACAGAAAATAGAAATACAGAAAATAGTTACAGCCCCATGCCAAAATGGTATGAGGGGGGTGGGTGGCCCGGGCCGACACACCACTCCCCAAATACAGCACATGGACCAGAATTTTTATAACCATGGCCATCTTGTTTATGTAATTCTGACGTGGTGAACATCTGTGTAAGGTACCTCCCCTTATCCTGTAAGGTACCTCCCCCCAGCAAGGTGTGGCAAGGTGCCTGCTTTCATTAAGGTCGACCCCTCCTACCATCTTAGCTAGCTTATCATGTAGATCTGTCTTTAGAGAAAGGCCTAGTTCACCCCTCCTATTGACTTGTTAATTGCTTCTAGCTAGGTTAATCTACATTGGAATAGTTGCCTGCATTTAGGCAGAAACCAAGTCCTTGCACAGATTTGCCCCTCACCCATTTTTTAAAATATATTAATAATCATAGCTTTCTCAAATCTTCATAGGCCATTCTCAACACTGGTAAACTCACCTATCTCTGTGTTTTTGTCCCTTTATGAATAAACTCTTGTTGTGAGCCTTAGTGATGTGGGAATGGATAATTTCATTCAATGTCTTGTCCTAAAGCAGAGAAAGCATTTGAAGGGTTAAACAACAACATTTGCATCACTGTCCTGCTCCACAGGCAGGCAGAAGCTGACTTCTCAGCATAAGATAATTTTAAAACCTCAAAGTTATAGACCCACAGATAAGTAAAAGTGTTAACAAAGAACTCTTTACACCTTCTTATGAAGTCATGGATGATATCAGACCAAAGAAAAGACCAAACAAGCAAAACTGGCCTAATGATGAATTTAGTAACAAAAATAAAAAATGTTGAAACCTAGGAAACTGATCTTGGAAAGATTATGCTTTTATGTAAATGATGACAAAGTGAGATAAGACAGGCACACACATTTTATGCTTGGATAACCTAGATAGATGTGCAAAGATAGCAACTTGGTGGCCATTGTGTGCATTATAATTCTGTTGGACAGAAATATCCAGATCCAGTATGGGTCATGTTACAGGTTTGTGAAGATGATATGGTTTTGGGGAAACTCCCCGAGGAGCCCATTTAGGGTTCTTTATATAATTTCACTCAAAATACACACACACAAAAAAAAAAACAAAACAGAAAAAAATGCGGGTTCTTGTCCTGAGCTAAGGGTAAAAATACATTAGCCCTAACTATTGCTGATGATTTAAAGACATTTATTAAAAAGATAGAAATACAAAAGACAGTTACAGCCTCATGTAGCCAAGGGTAACACGAGGGGGTGGTTTGAATGAATTTGCCAAAAATACAACATGTGGTGCTTTCTTATAGGCAGCCTGATCAGATCTGGGCAGGTCCTTATATATATAAATGTGCTGATCTATATCTAGCCTAGGTATCTACTCTGTCCCCATCCCAGGCAGATCCACCCTCTCTGAGGCAGGATGGGGAGGATGGGGTGGGGGCAGCTCTGTCTCTGGCACAACCCTCACACCATTTGTTACACTCTAAAAGGTGTTAAGTTGTTTCTCTGAAATCTGGAATTTTCTCCCATCCTTGAGGAACTCTGTTTCTCTTTAGAAATATAAAAATGCTTATTTTATTCTTTTGCTAATTATCCATGGAGAAATCTGCATGCCCTCTCCCCACAGATCCTGGTTTTCTTCACTACCAAAGATATATATTTTAAAATTGAAAATCTTTCCCAATACTGGTACATTAATATCTTTTGAAACATCTCCCCAATACTGGTATAAGTCATACTTCATGCAACGCACGACCCTTAAGATTCTGGGGTTCAGTTTTTTTGGGGAGCAGCTTGTGAGATGACTAATATTCACCCTGGTTGAGCCAAAGGCCCTACAGATGGGTATGGCCAACAGCCTCTGCTTCAGTGTTGGCATTTATTTAGTTCACTTACCCAATTTTTTATTAGATGATTTGTTTTTTAGTGTTGAGTTTCTTGAGTTTTCTGTATATTTTATATATCAGTCCTCTATCCGATGTAGGTGGCAAAAATTGTCTCCCATTCTGTTGGCTCTTGGTTGAGGTTCTTGACAGTTTCCTTTGCTCTTCAGTTTTATCCAATCGCACGTATTGATTCACTTTTTAATTTGTTGTGCCATTGAGGTCTTGTTGAGAAAGTGTTAATCTGTGCCTATGTGTTGCATGTTAAACCTATGCCCTCTTCAAGGAGCTTTAGGGTCTCTGGTTTGATTTCCAAGTCTTCGATCCATCTTGAATTGACTCTTGTGCAGGGTGAGAAAGTGGGATTAATTTCCAATTTTCTGCATGTGGTTAACCACTTTTGCTAGCACCATTTGTTGAACAGGCTATCTTTTTTCCAGTGTATGTTTTGGCCCCTTTGTCAAAATTCAATTGGCTGAAAGTGTGTGGACTTGTTTCTGGATCTCTATTCTGCTCCATTGGTCTATATATCTGTTCTTGCATCAGTACCATACTGTTTTCATTTCTAGTATATTTTAAAGTCAGGTACTGTGATTCCTTCTGCATGTTTTTTGTTGATGAGGATTACGTTGGCTAATCAGGGCTTTTTGTTATTCCAAATAAATTTAAGGACTGATTTTTCTGTATCTGTGAGGAATGATCTTGATAGTTTAATGGGCATCTTGTTGAATCTGTAAATAACTTTTGAAAGAATGGTCATTTTAATAATATTTACTCTGCCTATCCATGAACAGGAAAGATATTTTCATCTTCTAAGATCTTCTTTGATTACTTTTTTCAATGTTTTTATAATTTTCTTTGTAGAGATCTTTTACCTCCTTGGTTAAGTTTATTCCTAACTATTTTATTTTTGTGTGTGAGATCTTCAGTGGAAGTTTTCTAAATTTCTTTTTCAGTGGATTTATGGTTGGTGTACAGAAAAGCTTCTTATTTTTAAGATTGATTTTGTATTCAGACACTTTGCTCATTTTTTTTTTTGAGTTTGTTGGGCTTTCTGAATATAGTATCATGTCATCTGCAAATAATGAAAGTTTGATTTCTTCTTTTTCTATTTGTACTCCATTGATTTCCTTTTCTTGCCTTATTGCTCTGGCTAGAGTCTCTAGTACTATGATGAAGAGAAGTGGTGATAGTGGACACCCTTGTCTTGATCCTGTTTTTATGGGGAATTCTGGAAATTTTTCCCCATTTAATATGATGCTGGCAGTGGGCCTATTATAAATTGCCTTTATAATATTGAGATATGTTCCTTCTATTCCAATTCTCTGCAGTTTTTTCTTATCATAAATGAATGTTGAATTTTATCAAATGCTTTTGCAGCATCTATTGAAATGATCATGTGATTTTTGTCATTAATTCTGTTTTTATGATGAACTACATGGATTGATTTTCATATGTTTAACCAGCCTTGCATCCCTGGAAGGAACCCTACCTCATCATGGTGTATGATTTTCTTTATGTGGTTTTGAATGTGTGTTGCTAGGATTTTTTTTAATAGTTTTGCATCCAAGTTCTTCAGAGATATAGGCCTGTAGTTTTCCTTCCTTGACTGTGTTTATTTGGTTGGAATATTAGTGTTATGTTGGCTTCAAAGAATGTATTTGGGAGAATTCCAGTTTTTTTTCTATTTCATGAGTTTCAGGAATAATAGGGTTAGCTCTTCTAAAAAAGGTTTTATAGAATTCACTTGGGAAACCCTTTGTTCCTGGGCTTTTCTTTGATAGTCAGCTTTTTATTGTTGTTTCAATCTCTTTGATTGTTATTGGTTGGTTTAAGTGTTCTATATCTTCTTGACTCAGTTTAGGAAGGTTGTATTCATCTAGGAAGTTGTCAATTTCCTCCAGATTTTCCATTTTGTTGGAGTATAGATTTTCAAAGTAGTTTCTGATCATCCTCTGGATTTCTACATTGTCAGTATTAATGTATTCTTTTTCATCTCCTATCTTCACAATTTGGGTTGATTCTCTCTTTTATGAGTTAGATTGGCTAAATATTGTTGAAAAATAATAACTATGTAAAAAGAATAAAATTGGGCCCTTACCTAAGACCATATACAAATATTAACTCAAAATAGATAAAAGACCTAAATATTAATCTTAAGACTATAAACTTTTAGAAGAAAACAAGAGACATAAAACTTCAAAACATTGAGATTGGCAGTGCTTTCTTGAATGTGATTTCAAAGGCACAGGCAACAAAAGAATAAACAAGCAACTTCATAAAAAATATTGTACATCCAAAGACAATGTAAACAGAATTGTTACGGATAGATGGCTGCTTAACATGAATTACCTTGTTCCAGCCCTTTATCTTGAGTTTGTTACTCTTTTTACTTGTAAAGTGTGTTTCTTGTAAGCAGCAGATGGGTGGATTCTGGTTTTTAATCCATTTTGCCACTTTATGTCTTTTTTATTGAGGAATTGAGGACATTCACATTCAGTGTGCTTATTGAGAGATAACTTAATTCCTAACATTTTATGATTTTATTTATGTTTGAAATACTGTTTATTCTTCTTTGCTTATTTGTCTTCTGGATGGGAAATTTTGTTTCTTTGATTCTGGCATGTATTACCTATTTCTTCTTTGTAGTTAATCTCGAGTGTTTTTTCCAGTGCTGACTTTGAAGACATAAATCCCTTCAGTTTGTTTGTCATGGAAGCTTCTTATTTCCCCATCTAATTTGATCTGTTTTGCTGGGTAGAAAATTTTGGTTGGGAGATTTTTCTTTCAGAGTTTGGATTATGTTACTCCAAGCCCTTCTGGCTTTCATGACTTGATTTGGGAAGTCTGGAGTGATTCTAATTGGTTTTCCTCTAAATGTCACTTGTCCTTTTGTTTTTGTTGCCTTTAAGATTCTCTGCTTGGCTTCCACATTGGTCATTTTGACAATTATGTGGAATGGGGAACATTTTCTCTGATCCTATCTAAAGATAGTTCTATAAGTTTCCTGGACCTGTGTATCAACTTCTTGCTCTATGTTTGGAAAATGCTCTGCCACCATTTCTTTGAAGAGATTATCGATCCCTTTGGTTTCACCTTCTTTTCCCTCCTCTATTCTGATTATTCTTAGGTTAGCTCTCTTAAAATGGGCCCATATTTCTTCAATTTCAGATTTCTGATGTCTGATTTTTTTTTGTAAGTTATACATTATGCATTTGTATTTGGAGTGATCATCTAGGAGCAAGATTCTATTCTCCATGTGGTCTAATCAATTGTTTATAGTTTGACTTGATGTCATTACTTCACTGATTGCATCCTTTTTTTTTTTTTTTTTTTCTTTTAGACTCTATATTCTTTTCAAAAGTCCTGTATTATTTCTATAGTTATATTCTTGATTTGATCTTCTGGAAGTTCTCTGAATTTCTGTGTTATCTGCTTCTGATCTTGTCGGTTTGTGGGCATTCATTGCTCCATTGTTGTTCCTCTTCCCCATGATTTCAGAAGTTTGTGCCTTCTCAGGGTTCTTCCCCATGTCACCACCACTTCACTTAGGGTGCTCTGGATCTCAAGTTTGTGGTAATCTCAGCCACCACTACTCCTTTACTGGGTTGTATGATAAAGTCGCAGACTCAGGGAGTTATTCGAGGCTGTGTGAGACTATGGGGGTGCCGAGCTGGGCGTTTTACCATGAGGAGCTGCGACCAGCATGTGGTGTCTTTGCCACCACTAGTCCTTCACAGGATTGGACTGCAAAATCTCAGACCCAGGGATATTTTCAAAGCTGCACAAGTACCTGGGGGTGCAGTTCTGGGTGAACTCACCACTGCTGCTGGCAATATGGTACCATTGCCACGCCCTTGATCCTGAGGCTAGCATGTTACTTTTCTGGTTTTGAGCTTCTTTCTGAGTCCCTGGAAAGCATGATGAGCTTGGCCTCTGGGAGATTTAGATGTTCTTTGAGCTGAAAGAACTGCTGAATTAACCCAGAATGATCCACAGCTACTCACTTCCGATCCTGTTTACCTTTCCTCTCTGGAGCTTGGTGCTGTGAGGCATGATGGCGCTGGGCTTATTATCCAAGCATGCCCTTATGGGTCTTTCTCTCTTACCATTTGCAGTAATACAAGGTTTTCCTCTAAGTACACATTGTTATGCCCTAAGCAGCAAATTAATAATACAATCTAACCTAACTTATATAAAGCACTTTGTCTTTGGAATTTTGACTTGGAAAAGAGATCTGCAATAGTTGGGGAGGGGGAGGCTTGGAATTTAGTGAGTAAACAATATATATATATATATATATATATATATATATATATATATATATATATATATATATATATATATATATATATAATTTTTTTTTTTTGCAGTACTGGGGATGAAACCCAGGGGCATTCTACCTCTGAGATGCACCCCCAGCCCTATTTTTTATTCTTTATTTTGAAACCGGGTTTCACTAAGTAGCTGAGGCTGCCATGAACCGTGATTCTCTGGTCTCAGCCTCCTGAACGCTGGGATTACAAGTATGCACCCTGGTACAATTTTTTTTATAAAATATTTGTTCTGATAAAAAGGAAAATAAATTATGATTTTCATTGTATTGTTTTTTTGATATTTTTTTCATGTCATATCCTGTGTGCATCTTCATAAGAAAATTTACAAGATTATTTTGATTCTTTAGTTTTTTTTTGTTTTTTTTTTTTTTTGTTTTGTTTTTTTTTGGTGGTATTGCGGTTCCTGGAAGCCCTTCTACCTCCATGATACACTCCCATGGGCTACACTCCTAGACATATTTTTTAATCTTTTTATGTGGAAACAGGGTCTCTTAAGCCAGTGAGGCTGTCTCCGAACCAGCGCAATCCTCCTGTCTCCACCTCTTGTCTCCACCTCCCAAGCATGGGGTTACAAGCATGCTTCACCATGCCTGGCTCTATTCCTTTTATTTTTTTGTGTGTTTTGTGTTGAATTTGGCATACATTCAGAATGTGTTTGGTGCCCTCTCCTCCCCCACATCCTCTTTTCCCTTCCCAACAGTAAGTGTCCAGGTTAACCATGCTATATTCATACTTTTATACATATTTAGATGTAGCTCCTCCATTAATCAACCTCACCTTTTCCCCTACCCTTCCATTTCAACTTGTGGGTTTCCCCATTATTATCTGGTGTTCCTCTCCAGATAATGTTTCTAATAGACCCTAGTTTGGGCATATTAGAAAAAACATATATCCCTTCTCTTTCTGTGCTTGGCTGAACTCATGTAACATAACATTCTCCAGGTCTTTCTATCTTCTTGCTATTGGCATAATTTTGTTCTTCTTTATTGCTGAGTAGAATTCCATTGTGTGTATTTTCCTAAAATTTTCAATCCATTCATCTGTTGATGGGGACCTGGGTTGGTTCCATGTTTTGGCTATTACGAATTGTGCTGTTGTGAACATGGATATGAATATGTTACTGTCATTCCCCGATTTCAACCCTTTTGGAAAGATATCCAGGAGTGGTATAGCCAGATCATATGATGGATCCATTCTCAGTTTTTTAAGAAATCGCCATACTGACCTCCATAGTGGCTGACCTAGTTTGCACTCCCACCAACAGTGTAAAAGAGTTTCTCTTTCCCCACATCTTTGCCATCATTTGTTGTTATTTGATTTTTGTTTGCCACTCTGCTGGGCGTGGTGGCGCATGCTTGTAATCTCAGCTGTCATTCGGGAGGCTGAGACCTGAGGATCATGATTTGTTGACAGCCTCAGCTACTTAGTGAAGTCCTCTGCAACTCAGTGAGACCTGGTTTCAGAATAAATAAAAAATAGGGCAGGGGTTGTAGCTCGGAGGTATAATGCCCCTGGGTTCCATCCCCAGACCTGAAAAAATAATGTTTGCCACTCTGATTAGGATTTGATGGAATCTCAACATAGTTTTGATTTGCATCTCCCTGATGGCTAGTGATATAAAACATCTTTTCATTTGTTCATATTGGCCATTTTTGTCTCTTCTTTTGTGAAATGTCTATTCAATTTAGTTGCCCATTTCTTGATTGGGTTATTTATTTTTCTAGTGTAGAGTCTTTTGAGCTCTTTGTGTATTCCAGATATTAGCCCCCTATCAGAGTGTTGGCTGGTAAAGATCATCTCCCATTCTGTAGGCTTATTCTTGAGATTCTTGATGGTTTCCTTTGATGAGAAGAAACTTTTTAGTTTGAAGAGATCCCACTTATTAATTCTCACTTTAATTTCCTGCACTTTGGAAGTCTTATTGAGAAAGTTAGTGCCTGTGTCTCTATGTTGCAGTGTTGAGCCTATACCCCACTCTAATAACTTCACAGTCTCTGGTCTAATTTCTACGTCTTTGATCCATCTCAAGTTGATTCCAGTGCATGGTGAGGGCTAAGGATTTAGTTTCATCTTTCTACAAACTGATATCTAGTTCTCCTAGCACCATTTGCTGAACAGGCCATCTTCTCTCCAGCATATGAGTTTGGCCCCTTTGTCAAAGATTAATTTACTCTAGTTGTGTGTGTTTGTTTCTGTATCTTCAATTCTGTCCCACTGCTCTGTATGCCTGTTTTTGTCCCAATACCATGTTGTTTTTATTCATTGCTCTGCAGTATAATTTGAAGTCAAGGATTGTGATGCCTCCTGCAAGGTTCTTATTGCTGAAGATTGCTTTGGCTATTCTCACTGCCAATTACTTGAAAGGTCAAGGAAAGAAATCTCCCCAATGAAATGATCCTCCAGAAAGGAGTGATCCCTGCTGACTCCCTAAAAGATCCACACTAGATTTCTCTCTACATACTGAAATGAGAATTCTGCCTTACACCATGTTTTTTATTATTGCAGTTTGTGGTGTATTGAATGGAGAGCAAATGCTTAGCTGATTAAGAAGCATGAACCACTTTCTTTCTCCTAAAAGGAGTAGCACTCACTTCAGTGCCTAAAGAAGAGAATGCTACTTTATAAATTTTGGATAGGTGTTTCTAGAGACACCAAAAGTGACTTGGAGCAGCAAAATAGTTTTGAGATCAAGGGGAACAGATTTGGTTTCTCATGATTTGCTATTCTATCACCAAGAGATTTAGGGCCCATTTGTTGAATTTTAAAGCTTTTTAAAGTGTGCTTATGCCAGGCATATTGGTGCACTCTTGTAATCCCCGTGCTTGGGAGGCGGAGACAGGAGGATCACACTGGTTTGAATTCAAGTTTCCAGGTTTTTGGAAAGAGGCTCATGGTTATGCATTGAATGGAGCTTTACCTGGAGAGATCAATTCTTGGACTTTCAGCAGGGGAAGAAAATGGTCAAGTTTGAGTTTAGAAAGATCATCATAGAAGATGTAATGAGATTGGAAGCTACTATTGTAGTCTAGCTTCCAACTTCCCCAGGAAAGCTTGATGGGAATGGGGGTGAGAGAGCAATAATAACATGAATACACTGGTGTGTAATGTTTTATCTGTTTAGATGATCACAATGATGTCCAGTTCTTACATAGTGAAATCAAGGCTCTATGGCTTCTCCCAGCTCTGGAAGTAAAGGGTCAGAATGCTAACACCATCCCTTTGGAAACATTACTGTTTTCTCTGTGTCCACAGGACATTTTGTGTTTCTGTGATGAGCCCATCTACAAACATCAAGAATAACCTCTAACCAGGAAGGTTCTGAAAGGTCAGGACTTTGTACCAGCCTAAGTTCCCTTTATTAATACAAGCAAGAACCTTTACAAACTCAGAATAGATGCCAGACATGGTGGCACACACTTGTAATCCCCGTGCTTGGGAGGCAAAGACAGGAGGATTGCGCAGGTCTGAAGCCAGCCCTGCTGGCTTAAGAGACCCTGTTTCCAAATAAAAATATAAACTAGGTCTGGCAGTGTAGCCTGAAGTAGAAGGGTTTCCAGGAACCCCAGTACCACAAAAAAAAAAAAAAGAAAGAAAAGAAAAATAAACTCAGAATAGAAAAGCTCTCGCATTGCTCTAATTAAAATTGAGTAAAAAGCTTAAATAATTTGATTTATAATTAATAGGGAAAAGTCATCAAGTCTCTCTTGCTTTTTGGAAATGAACTGAGATCAAATTTATTGAGCACAGAGGCTCTGCCAGGTTAAAGACATCTCTCAACACTGACATCGTAACATGACATGATTATCCCATTTTACTAGAGGAAAACAGGCAAGTGTAGCCAAAATCTTTCTCCACTGGTATCCTTCCTTTATAGTCCTATTTAGGGCAAAAATATGATATGGGTGTCTCCTCTTATTGGGTTCTTGTCCACTGGATTAAATGAATGGAGTTCAAGATTAAGGAAGAGTAAGAAATATTAAAGCTTAAGTCAAAGAAAGATAGAAAAACAGCTTTCCCTACACAAGGGATGGGGGAAGCTCCCCAAAAGGGTGACTGCTGAAGTTCTTGGGAGGTGAGCTTTTATATCTACTTACAGCTCTCCCATCTGCTCTTTTGTTACTGGTCACACTTGAGTTTGGAGGAACCAATGTCCTTTAACCCATTTCAATCATCAGTTTAAATCTTTACCTCATGGGCAGGTTGATTCTCAACTTCTGGTGCTATTTCCTGCTCACCTTCTCCCA
Source organism: Muscardinus avellanarius (assembly GCF_963383645.1). Taxonomy (NCBI): domain Eukaryota; kingdom Metazoa; phylum Chordata; class Mammalia; order Rodentia; family Gliridae; genus Muscardinus; species Muscardinus avellanarius. Next base: position 3,490,334 of record NC_137809.1, read on the forward strand.
TCCTTGTTTACACAGGTTGTCCTGATAATGCAGGCACAGAGTGATACAGATGGCCTCTCCTAACTCTTCCTGATACCCAGGCCTTCTTACATGTCTCATTGTAGATTTCAGTTCATTTGCCCAACTTCACTAAAAAGTAACAGCAGTTCTATGCATTTATTTATATTGTTATTATTATTGTTATTATTATTATTTGGCACTACTGGGGTTCCTGGAAACCCTTCTACCTCTGGGCTACTTTTCCATACCTATTTTTATACTTTTTTTATTTGGAAACAGGGTTTCTTAAGCCAGCGTGGCTGGCTTCGAACCTGCACAGTCCTCCTGTCTCCGCCTCCTGAGTGTGGGAATTACAAGTGTGTGCCACCGTACCTGGCTTATTTATTTTTAATGTAGTGCTAGAGACTAAAACCAGGGACGTTGTATACCAGACATGTACAGAGCTACATCTCCAGTCCCCAAGGTAAAGATAGTGCTACATGTAGAAATTTCTTTCTCTAGAGTCCTTAACCATCATGGCATGTTGCCTAAAGACTGGTAAGAACCAGGAAGGGTGGAATACTTCTATAATCCCAGTACTTAGGTGGTTGAGACAGGATTGTAGGTTCAAGACCAGTCTCAACAATTTAGGGTGAGAACCAGTTTAAAACCAAAAAATAAAACAGGTCTGGGGGTATGGTTCAGAAATGGAATATCTCTGGGTTCAATCCTGAGTATCAAAAAAAGAGGTAAAGGAAACATGAAAGAAGGTCAGTATAAAAGTAACTTTCCAGTGGTTTACAAAATGACTTATAAAACAAGTTCTTAATCTTTCACCATCACTTGTGTTCACTCATATACATTATACTGTAGGGGAAATAAAGAATATTTAAGATTCTAGGAAATCATGAATATCATTCTAGAGAATTTCTTGGTGGGTTCAAAGTCACAGAAAGTTCAGATGCAAAATGTTTCTCTCCATCACAGATAACTCCTGATAAAGCTGATTTTAGGTGGTGCTAAGCTACAGAAGAGAGGTCTCCCCCTCTGGTCTTGATTACTTCAAAAAGCCACTAACTTTACAGACAATGCTTAAACCTGATCTATGAACTTTCTCTGGGAATGTAATAGCCTGGAAAACAGCCTGCTTTCCTCCATGAAAACTGAGTAGCTGGTCCAAAGGGTTCCTTGTGGCTGAGGATTCATACCAGCCAGAAAGAAATATACGCTGCCCGAGGGCCACTTTGAACAGACAATAAAGAAAATGTAAGGTGCAAAGTTTTATTTGTGTATCAATCATTTCATAAGCAGGGTGCCTTATACACGTCCACCTTCTGGCTCTGTCTTTAGTGGACACTATATATATGCAACTGCTTTCAGAACTAGGGGAGAGGTGTTTTCATTATGAACCCCATTCTACGCCATTAAATCTTTACCTCATGGACGGGTTGATTCTCATCTTCTGGTGCTATTTGCTGCTCACCTTGAATACCTTTTTTCCTCTCCTGTTCCTAGATTGTAGGATGAGCATAGTATGCTTTGTACATGACTTATTTCTCAGAGGTAAAACAATATCAGGTACACAGAAACTCTATAAATCATTTGCTGGATTAAATAATTTGAAATTCTACTTATATTTATATGAATCTTTATTCCAGTTTGGGACACTCTGTGTTTGGCTGCAGCTCCCAGATACATCCAGACAGAGGCTCGTTAAGTCAGTTATGGCAGTTTATGTCAGTTAATGGCTCACTACCAGTTTCTTACATAGCATAAAGCCTGCCTCTCAGTTCCAGCCTTTGTTGTTCTTGGCTCCCATTGGCTGGAGCTGCCATGGCCCTGCCTCCTTACCTGATGCTGGGAGCCTCCAGAGAGGGGGCGGAGACATTGTGATGCATGGCTTGATGTCACTGGGGTTATAAAAGCCCCTCCCAGGTTGTAATTTCTTACAGGAGCCGCCTGCAAGGGGGCAACCGGGAAGAATTTTTGTGTCTGAAATAGGAAGGTGGGGCAACTCTACCCCAGAGACAGGCAGTTAGGCAGTCTGGGCGAGGAGAAAACCAAGTCTCAAGTTTTGGGGAAGAGGATTCCTGGAGAGGGAGGGGCTGGCCCACCCCAGTAGGGTGGCAACTCTGCCAGCCTCTGAGGGCTACACTGGGGCCTAGGCCGGTGGCCATCTCTGCTCCTGGCCTAGTGGTCGAGAGCCCCAAGGTTGGTTCACCCTCCTCCTCCCCAGAATGCCCAAGATGCCAGGTGCCCGAGAGCTCCGGGGAAGCGTGTGCACCTTGGTCTTCTGTAGCCCCAAGTCCTCACCCAGAGGGTCATTCCTCTGGTGGCACATGCTTGTAATCTTCTCACTTGGGAGGCTGAGACAGGAGGATTCCACAGGTTTGAAGCCAGCCTCAGCTACTTAGTCTCTCAGCAACTTAGTGAGACCCTGTTTCTAATAAAATATAAAATAGGTCTGGGAGTATATCCCAGAGGTAGAAAGCCTCTGGGTTCCACCCCCAGTGCCACCAAAAAAATAAATAAATAAATAAATAAAAATTAAAAAAAAAATAAGAGGAGTTAAGATAGTGGGTGAATGGGAGCTTACAAATATTTGCTTTAGACAATTTTTGGAAGAAGACGTTTGGGAGTTGCTGAGCTTTTTTGCCCTTTTCTTTTTGAAGTACAGGGATTGGACTCAGGCAGTCTAACACTGCACTTCATCCCCAGCCCTGCTCTTCCCCTCCTTTTTTTCTCCGGAAATGGTATGAATTGCCCAGACAGGCCCCAAATTTATGATCCTCCTGCCTCAGCCTCAATATCTATTTTCTTTTTCTTTTGTGGTACTGGAGATCAAACCCAGAGGCTTTCAACCTCTGACCTACACACACAATTTTTTAAATTTTTGAGGCACTGGTGGTGGAACCCAGGGACATTGTACTTCCAAGTTATACCCCAGTCCTATTTTTTAGTCTTTTTATTTTTTTGAAAATATTGAGTTGCAAAGAGCTTGTAAGTAGCTGAGGCTGTCCACAAACCACAATACTCCGGTCTATGCCTTCCAAATGCTAGGATTACAAGCCTGGCTTTATTTCTTATTTTGAAACAGAGTCTTGCAGGGCTGTTGAAGCTGGCTGCGAATCTGTGATCCTCCTGTCACAGCCTCCCAAGTACTAGGATTACAGGCATGTACCACCACACCCTGCCCAGTATCTGTATTTTTTACTGTTTTCTATATTTCTCAAGTTACTTGAGCCTTTTATACAGAACTGCCTTGTAGGAAATTGAGATGATCTGTCTCCACATGTTCCCCAAAGAGGGTTGGGGTATGTCCCGCCCAAGGTGAGAACTAGCAGCACCTGGGGCCAATGTGCCAAGTTGGTAAGGCTGATAATTCCCAAAGAAAGTGTTTTGTACCTCCATCCTGTGCTGAAAGACCCTTTGAAAATAATCTCCTCACCTGAGGTTCTGTTTTAAAACTTATATGTAAAAACATGTATGTGAATGTATTACATGTATCATACATTATCACTGCCTTTGGCCTTTAAAAGTTAGCATGTAGGCTTGCCAAAGCTGCACTGTTTTTTAAAAGATGATTTAATTCACCAAAGCTCCTGAGGAGTGTTAAGTGTTCATTAAGTGATTGAATACACTTAGTTATATTGTCAAATGGTTCATTTTGACTGTACAGATTCATTTCATCCTGACCTTTGAGGAGATGAAATGTGCTTTTAAATATTCAGTTTTTTCTGACACATCAGTTGCCTTGATCCCTTGTATAATGTTGGCAACGAAACCATGCCACTTAGCCTCATGAAACATGTTACTCTGTATTGAGGAGTGTGGTTAAGGACATGGTTCATTATATAAAAATGTTCTGCTCTTTACTGGGACCCATGGGAGATATTTCTCCTGGGTGTCAGTGTTCAGAAGAGCTGTGATATCCCCCAAGAAGCTGATTATTTTAAAGCTTTAGTAAACCTAAATATACTCACTTCTTATTTTGTGTATGATGCTTGGTACCTCAAGAACATCCAATACCCACCTCTATAAAAGTGAAGGACCTATGTAAGGCTTGCATTCTGGTGCTAACCTCACTTGAAACTTCATCCTGATTTTCCTATCATAAATTTTTCCTTAATCACTGAACACATTTTCTACTTTGAATATTTACAAGCTTTCAAAAATATATTTTTAGAACAAGACAGAAAACACACACACTGATACACAGTTTAGGAATAACAATCTCTGCCACATTTGAGGATTATAGATTAGACTATGCAATAGTCTTGGTACTTAGAAGCCAGAAAGGCAGGAGAAGGGAAGATGGAAAAATTAGGGTAGAAGGTGAGGGAGGTGTGAGAGAAGGGTATGTGGCATAACACCACAGATACCTGTACCTATTCTCCCTGTTAGAAGCAAGATTAAAATTAAAGCCAAAAAAAAAAAAGTACTAAAAGATGAGTAGTGTGTTTGGGGATACATTTAGAAAAGCAAGGATGTCATTTTCTTATAGCAACACTCTTTTGTAATACTCTTTAAATATCCAGAAAAACCAGTGCCTGTGTGACCATTGTTTGAAAACAGATACATGGGCCTAATTTATCTTTTTTGAATAATAATTTGCAAAATATTCACTAGGTTTTAAATAAGTAAGTTTTGCTTGGTTGTTTTTTATTGTTTTTAATATCACTCCGGGAGTCTTGGCAACGTTTTTCTATGGATTTTTCTAATAGTGTTAGATAACTCAAAGGCACATAGTAATATATTGGTAGTGGAGTTTTAGACTTTTTTCACTACCAAGATTTAGCTTATGAACAGTGTGGCACATGCCTGCAATTCCAGCAACTTAAGGAGGCTGAATCAGGAGGATCTCAAGTTCAAGGCCAGCCTGGATGGCTTAGCAAGACTCTCTTTCAGAATAAAAAGGGCTGGCTATGTAGATACGTGGTAGAATGGTCCTGGGTTCAATCTCCATTATCACAAAACAACCAAACACATTGTATTAGAATACCTGGAAAAGAGAACTAAAGCTAATAATTTTAATAGGAGATGTATTTGTTCTTGGAAACCACAGTTAACTCAAAAAAAAAAAAACTAATATGTTATGTGTAAGACTTTGTTTTTCTTCATTATAGTTGTGTTAACAGACATCTGCCAAAATGATTCCTTAAAAGCCCATACTTGATGAACCCTATGACCTTGAGACACTTTTTGAAGGAGTTAGCAGAGCTGTGTTCTAAAACAGACTACGAAGCATCAACAAGTTTGCTGCAATTTAGTTTGAAGAACTTCTTGTGTTTAGAGGTTTTTTAATGCTTTTGATAACATATTTTTGCTTTGAAAAAGCATTTTAATTTGGGAGTTATATGTACTGATATTTGATTTCTTGTATTTATTTCTCCAGAAAATAAGTCTCTGGATATAAAAGATCTGGTTAAACAGTTTCATCAGAATAAATAAGTACCACTAATCATGATAGTTTTAATAATGTTGGTTATAAGTCACTGCACGGTTGCTAGGTACTGGAGTTCCTGGAAGCCCTTCTACCTCTGGGCTGGGCTACACTTGCAGACCTATTTTATGCTTTTTTATTTGGAAACAGGGTCTCTTAAGCCAGCAATTCTGGCCTTGAACCTATGCAATCCTCCTGTCTCTGCCTCCCAAGCGCGAGGATTACAAGCTTGCACCACCACACCTGTCTCATTTTTAATTTTGGAAACTGGATCTTGCTAGGTTGATGAGTCTCACTACTTCCTGTGACTGTCCTTGAACCTGTGATCCACTTGTCTCAGCCTCCCAAGTACTGGGATTACAGGTGTGTACCACCACACTGGCTAGTGCTTTGTTTTTTTATTAAATCATTTTTTAAATTTTGGCTCTGCCATTTTAAAGAGTTATAAATCTTAAAGAGATACATCTTTTGCAAACCATTTGGCATAATGAATGTACCTGAATGCCTAAAACAGTGTGTATAAGTTATGACTAAGACCCCTGTCAATATGCCCTTCTTTAGGGAACTATAGTGAAATTTAAGACAGTTGGCATTTTATAGAAATGAATCCATAAAACATAGTGAGATACTTTTATTAAAGTTGTGCAGAATGATCATGGAGAATTAAAATAAAATAAGATTCCATGAGTTGCCAGACATTTTCATAACTCTATCACATTTGTGATGCAAAGAGTTAACAGCCATAATCCAGAGAAGTTAGGAGTAAGGCTTAGAAAATTGCAAAAAAAGCCGGGCGTGGTGGCGCATGCTTGTAATCCCCGCGCTTGGGAGGCAGAGACAGGAGGATCCCACAGGTTCGAAGCCAGCCGCGCGGGCTGGCTTAGAAGACCCTGTTTCCATAGAAAAATGTAAAAATAGGTCTGGGAGTATAGCCCAAAGGTAGAAGGGCTTCCAGGAACCCCAGTATCACAAAAAAAAGAAAAAAAAAAAAAAGAAATTGCAAAAAGCATGAGGGTTTGAATCTGCATTGAAAGAGCCCCAAAACAGAAATCAAGATTGAGAACAGCAAAGGTTAGCAGGTTAAGGGGTGGAGAATGCAGTGCCTGTTTGAGGAGTAATGTGTATCTCTTGTTGCTTCCCAGGTAGCATTTGCAGCTCACCCTGGGAAACGGGATGGGGACTTGATTGCCATCAGCAGCCTGCACAGACAACCTTCACCACTCTTCCTCTCCCCATGAGCCTGACTTCCCAGTATTCAAGGTCATTATTGCCTTTGTGTCTTTTACATAACCCCCCACTTCCCAGAGCCTTTAGGATGGTGCTAACCTTCCAGGGCCTTATATCATTGTGGCAGTCCACTCACATAGGCCCATTATAGGAAATTCTTCCTTGGATCCTCTTATTCTTTGCTCTTCCTATCTAAATCAATGTAAGATCCCTAATTTCTCAGTCTTCTCAGGAGAGTTTCTTCATTATTTCAAACCATTACTTTGTGAGACTTCAAACTCAGAGCTGGGCCGTGAACCTGTGATTCTACTGTCTTAGCCTCCCAAGTACTGGAATTACAGGCATGTGCCAATGAACTCAGCTCTATGTCTTATTTTTATAGTGATATATATATATATATATATATATATATATATATATATATATATATATATATATGGGCAACTATCTATTCTGCTGAAGGCCAGCTTAGCTCAATCGGGGTGCGAGTTTACTCACGGTCGAGAATCTCAGCAAAGATGGGGAAGGATAGAGTGAAATACTGCAGATTCTTATCTGCAGTGATTCTTTCCCTTTTAGGGAATAAACTTCTTTAAGTCCCTAGTGATGGCACTCTTGAAAGTAATCTGATATGGATCGATGCTTCTTGTGCAATCAAACACGTTATTCTGGACACAAGATTTTTTATATATTCCCCTCTCCCAGTGAATTTCTAGTAAAAAAGTGCAAATCACCCAAAGTAAAAAAGAGACATACACATGCAAATCACCAACCCTGGACAAGACAAAAGTAAAGGCCTGGGATATCACAGGTCTTTGTGATTGAGATTAGTCCCATTATCTCAGGTGGGTCTTGTGCTTCAACCCAGCCACCTTTGGCCTTGCAGCTGCAGAGGCTTTTATTTGGCTAATTCCAGAGGGACAAAAGTCACACACAAAATCACTTGAAGTGTCTGGTTTGTTTTTAAGATTTTTCTTTAACCCTTTAGGAACTTTCATTCCTAGGGCTTAGTCCAATGTCCTTCTTTATCTATAATGGGGGACGAAGTACGAGATTCCAGCTTTCATATAGTTATCATAGGGAAAATCCGTGTTCCTTTATGATGATTTAGAAAATTTCAATGAATGTCTACTGGATTTTGTCTGCAATACCATCCGCTGTCTGAAAACTTAAACAAACTCATGACACAGTTTAGCAGGTAAACACCAAGAAATAACATGAAGTCTTTAGATTTAGTTGTCAGACATATTTCTCTAGCAGCTGAGCTTTTTTCCTCAAATGATAGGCTTGTGAGAAACCTATTTCTCTTTTAATAATCCACATTCCTATCACTAACCCTCTGCAACTTCCTTTTCTTTTCTGATTACTCTAATTCTCTCTTTCCAATTCGGGACAATCTTAGGATAAGCTCTTCTTCATACAAAAATACTTTCTTATTCTCACCAAAATTTCTTTCTTTTATCTTTACACATCTATTTTATCTGTCCTTTGTTTTGACATAGCTATTTTTAACCAAGTGGTGTCGCTATAACTCCAGGAATCGCTATTACTAGGTGCAAAGGCCAAGATTCCAAAGATAAGGGTGGAGTTCTGCATTCATAATTATTGACTGGAATGCTGCTACTGCATCTAACTGGTTTTTGCCATTTTGAACAGAGCTGAAGGTTTACCAGAAAGTTTATTTTTCACGGACTCAGTTTCTCTCACAGTCCTGATCTTTCACCACCGGAGCAATTTCATGTGGAAAGTTAAAAGAATCATTACTAAAAGAATAATAGTTATGAAAGAATATCTAAGAGTGGAGAATAATTTTGGCCAGCGACCACACCTTCTCTTGGGGCTTATTTCTCACGTTGAGAATCGCCTATGGACTGCATGAATAAGAATGCAGATGCCAAGAGGGAAAAGCCTTGGCATATTCATAGCTAAACAAATACATTTTAGGCAAATCCCTACTGAAGTTTATAAGGCTTTGACACTATTCTGCAACTTTCCTAGGCTTTTTTTTTTTTTTTTTTTTTTTTTTTTTTTTTTTTTTTTTTTTTTTTACTGGTGCTCAATCCCAGGAGATTCTACTTTGAGCTACATCCCCGGCTCTATTTTTTTTTTTTAAATTTTGAATCAAAAGCATAAATTGCTGAGGCTAATCTCAAACCTCCAATTCTCCCATCTCAGCCTCCCAAGTGCTGGGATCATAGGAGTGTACTACTGCACCTGAATGCCTAGGCACTTCCCCACAAGCATCACTATGCTAAGTCCCTAAACAGGAATGGTACTGTGCCAAAGTTACCCTTTTTTTCTAGAGTCTGGTATTGGCCTAGGCAGGATGGTGAATATTGTACCAAAGTAAGTGTTTCATTAAACTTAGAAAAATTCCTATCCTATAAAGGATGATGCATGGGTCCTTTCTGTTAAAAATAATTAGCTGAGGATAAGACCAAGTACATCACTGATCAAATGAGTCAAGAACTGAGTGTCAGACTGGGAACTAGAAATATGGTATGCCCTGGGTTAGAAAGCAGATCTAGCCAGTCAGGGAAGCTGGGACAGGAAACCAGGTAGGTGAGGTGAGGCTGGGAATACCAACACCAGAGCCAGGACACAAGAGAAGAATGTCTTAGTGTTTAGCTTTACAGGCATGGTATACAGTTCCACTATCCAGAGACTTTGAGGGTTCGCTGTTATCCCTACTCTTCAGAATACTTTTCAAAACTACTCATATATCTGGGTGTGGTGGAGCATGCTTGTAATCCTAGAATTTGGGAGGCTGAGATAGAAGGATCGCGGTTCAACGACAGCCTCAGATACTTAGTGAGGTCCTTTGCAACTCAGTGAGACCTGGTTTCAAAATAAAGAATAAAAAATATGACTGGAGGTATCACTTGGAGGTAGAATGCCCCTGGGTTCCATCCCCAGTACCAAAAAAAAAAAAAAAAAAAAGACGGGCTGGGCGTGGTGGTGCACACTTGTAATCCCAGCATGGGGAAGGCAGAGAATGGAGAATTGCGGTGCGTGGACAGCCTCAGCTACTTAGTGAGGCCCTCTGCAACTCAGTGAGACCCTGTTTCAAAATAAAATTGATTTCAGATACTTCCTAATTCCTGTTGTGTTGATCTTTACCCACTGAAGCAATCACTTGCTTTAAAGAAAAGAAAATACAACTTGGAATGGGGGGGGTGGTCTTTACTCATTATTGAGTTTCCAAAACTCACAGTAAAGGAAATACACACTTTTTAATTTTGCAGGAGCCTGTTTTTGTTGAGAGATGATTTTCTTAATCTAGAGCTTTGTTTTAAGAGCCAAAGCTACTAGAGCCCAATTTTTATATATGCCATAGAGAGGAAAAGAGATTGGTTAAAGAAAGTTGTTTCCTGCTGTAATGGAAAGGGAATTGGGCAATAGATGTGAGGTACTAGATGTGGGTAGCGCCTCAAAACTCCTGGCTGAGGTAGAAAGTGGATACAAGGGAGGAGGTAGAAACTCTGATCCAATTCCCTGAAAGAAAAAGAAGTGTTTTCTTTATTTTCCCTAGTGTTGTCTATAAGAATGCATGCCTCTTAGAGAAACTGTGTGGTTAGCATGGTACTGCACTTAGCATGGCTGGGAGTCTAGCTCAGAGGTAAAAATCTCTGGATTAAATCTCCAGTGCCACGAAAAGAGAGAGGGGAGAAGAGATAGGAAAACTGGGCAAGGTGGCACATAGCTGTAATCCCATTACTTTGGAGGATGAGACAGGAGAGTTGCAGGTTCATGACCAGTAGGAATGTATGGTCTTCTGCAATGGAGTGAGACCATTTCAAAATAAAAGTAAAACAGGGCTGGGGGTGTGGCTTGGAGGTAGAATGCCTCTGGGTTCAATATCCAGCACCACCAAAAAAAAAAATTCTAAAGAGATGAATAGTTAGAAAAATGAGGTATATTCTAAGCAGGGTAGACAAGAGTAGATACGCTTTTATTTTTAGAGACTTTTCTCTGCATGTGAGCATTTGTTGTGGTTTTTCTGCCCAGAATTAGACACCCTAATTCAGTGGTAGGGTGAGAAGGGTGGGAAAGGTCAGCTGTGGAACTGAAATCGACCGAATTGCATTTGGATGGTAACGTGATGCAAAAATGTTATCATGCACTAATAAAAATTTGCCCAAACCACAAAGGAAAATTTACATGCAGTCAAAACTGAAACCATTGAAAACCTTAAAATATATCAAGAGAATAATACATCATGACCAAGTTGGCTTCATCCCAGAAAAACAAGGCTGGTTCAACATATGCAAATCAATACATGTTATTCACCACATAAATAGAACCAAGAACAAAAACCACATCATCATATCAATAGATGCTGAAAAAGCATTCAACAAAATCCAACACCCATTTATGTTAAAAACACAGCAGAAAATTTGGATAGAAGGAATGTACTTCAACATCATTAAGGCAATATACAGTAAACCCAAAGCCAACGTTATATTGAATGGGGAAAAACTGTAAGAATTTCTGCTAAAGTCAGGAACAAGACAAGGATGCTCACTATTGCCACTCCTTTTCAATATAGTCCTTGAGACTCTTGCTGCAGCAATAAGACTAGAGAAGAAATTCAAAGGAATTCACGTAGGAAGAGAGGAATTAAAATTATTCTTATTCACAGATGACATAATCCTTTATCTGGAAGACCCAAATAACTCAACCAGAAGACTTCTGGAGCTGATTGACAAACTCAGTAAAGTTGCAGGATAAAAAATCAACCTAAAGAAATCAGTGGCTTTTCTTTATGCCAACAATGAATCCACAATGAAAGAAAGAAAGAAACAAACAAAAAACAAACAAACAAACAAACAAACCAAAAAACAATTCCATTCACTAATACCTCAAAACCATTAAAATACCTAGGAATAAACCCTAACCCAAATGTAAAAGACCTCTACAACAAAAAATATAAAACATTAAAGAAAGAAATTGAAGAAGACCTTGGAAGATGGAAAGATCTCCTGTGCTCATGGATAGGCAGAATAAATATCATCAAAATGGCCATTCTGACAAAACTGATCTATAGATTCAATGCAATTCCCATTAAAATACCAGCGACATTCTTCAGAGACCTAGAGAAAGCAATCATGAACTTTATATGAAGAAAGAAAAGACCCAGAATAGCCAAAGCAATTCTCAGCAATAAGAAACATGCAGGAGGCATCAAAATCCCAGACTTCAAACTATACTATAGAGCAATAGTAGTAAAAACAGCATGACACTGGCACAATAACTAAAATACTGACCAGTGGATTAGAATAGAAGATACAGAAACAAATCCACACATTTTAGTCAATTAATCTTTGACAAAGGGGCCAAACTCATACGTTGGAGAAAAGACAGCCTTTTAAGCTAATTGTGCTGGGAGAACTGGCTAACCATTTGTAAAAAGATGAATCTAAACCCCTATATCTCACCAAACACTGGAGTCAAATCAAGATGGATCAAAGACTTAGAAATTAGACCTGAGACTGTGAAGTTAGTAGAAGAGCGCATAGGTCCAACACTACAACATACTGGCACAAGCAGTAACTTTATCAACAAAACCTCCAAAGCTTAGAAAATTAAATCAAGAATAAAAAAGTGGGGTAGCACCAAACTAAAAAAAGTTTCTTTTCATCAAAGGAAACTATCAATAACCTAAGGAGGAAGCCTACAGAATGGGAAAAGATCTTTACCAGCCACCATTCTGATAGGGGGCTAACATCTAGAATATACAAAGAGCTCAAAAGACTACATTAGAAAAGCAAACAACCCAATCAAGAAATGGCCCAATGAATTAAAAAAAGACATTTCACAAAATAAGAGATACAAAGGGCCAATAGACACATGAAAAGATGTTCTACATCATTGGCCATCAGGGAGATGCAAATCAAAACTACACTGAGATTTCATCTAACACCAGTCAGAGTGGCAAGCATAAAGAAATCAAATAACAACAAATGCTGGTGAGGATGTGGGGTAATAGGAACTGTTTTACACTGTTCGTGGGAAAGCATACTAGTTCAGCCACTATGTAGATCGGTGTGGAGATTCCTAAGAAAGGTGGGAAAAGATCCACCATATGATCCAGCTCTACCAGTCCTGGGTATCTTTCCAAAGGGAATGAATTCAGAGAAATACAGCAACATATGCATACCTATGTTCATAGCAGCACAATTTGTAATAGCCAAAATATGGAACCAACCCAGATCTCCATCAACAGATGAATGGATAGCAAAATTTTGGGAAATACACACAATGGAATTCTATTCAGCCATAAAGAAGAACAAAATTGTATCATTTGCAAGAAGATGGAAAGCCCTGGATAACATTACGTTAAGTGAGATCAGCCAAGCACAGAAGGAGAAGGTATATATTGTCACAAACCAGCTCAGTCTAATTGGGGTGCAAGTCCACTCGCAGTCGAGAACCTCAGCAAAGATGGGGAAGGATTAGAGTGAAGTACTGCAGCCTCTTATCTGCAGCAATTATTTCCCTTCTAGGAACTAAGAATTCCTAGTGACGGCACTCTATAGAAAGAATCTGATATGGACAAAGGCTTCTTGAGCCAATGACACTTTATTACAATAACCCCCACAAATTTATACCCTTCACCAGTAAAGTTAATAATAAGAGAAAAGGAAGTGAATGCAATCACTGTGAAACAATAGTGAATGACATGTAAACAAAGGTAAAAAAAAAAAAAAAAAAAACTAGTCCGGCTTTCACCTGGCTTTTGGCTTTCAAGAGATTAACTCTGGATCTTCTCCCTGATCTTGCAGACCAGCAGTTCCAAAGGGCAATCTTCCAGAAGAAACGGGCACACCCAAGGCTTGGAGGCTTCTCGAGGAATCCTCTTTTACTTTCTTGGAACTTTCCATCTTTTGGGCTCAGTCCATATGGCAGGCATGGGGGGATGTGGCGATTCAGATAGATGTGATAAAAAGTTCTTCCAGGTGTTGCTGCCTTGCCCTCTAAAATCTGAAATCTTAAGCAAACTCTCAACACAGTTTGGCAGAAAAACACCAGAAATGCCATGTAGTATTTAGATTTAGTTGTCAGATATACTTCCTTAGCTGTGAAACATTTTTCCCCAAATCATAGTCTTACTAGAAAACTATTCATCCTATAAATAATCCATATTCCTGTCCCAGACCTTTGCAATATCCTTTCCTGGACCATATGGCGTCCCTCTCATCTCGGGGCAGGGCTCATACTGGGTTTAAAGGTCAAGAATCTTCCTAGCCTTCAGCTCCATTGTATTGGGCAGTATTAGTTGCTCATAAACTGGGTTGCTTTGATGTTACACCCAACATTTGTCTTCCCGTATCTGGGCAGGATCACAAAGAGAGGTAAATGGAGGCATTAGTTCGCCTCCCCCTCTAGGTTAGTTATTGATTAGGTTGAGGGTCAAAGATCGAGAGAAAATCTGCGTTTGTCATTACCGACATGCTACTATTGCATCTAATCTTTAACTAAGTACTTTTCTGAACAAAGGCAAAGACATTTAGAGGTTTGGACAAGTTACTAGAAATTTTATTCTCCACAGACTCAGTATCTCTCACAGTCCTGATCTTACACCACCGGAGCAATTCATGTGGGGAGTTAAAAGATTACTAGAAGAATAATAGTTATGAAAGAATATCTAAAAGTGGAGAGTACTTTTGGCCAGCGACCACTCCTTCTCTTGGGGCTGTTTCTCACTTTGAAATTCTGCCTATGGACTGCCTGAATGATAATGCAAATGCTGAGAGGGCATGGCTTTTGCTGGTATCTGCAATATATGTTTCCTCTAATATACCCAAATGAGGAAACACAGAGGATACCAGTGGGACTCCAGATAATAGAGGGGAAATATTAGCAAAGTTTGAATGGAAAGATAGGAGAGGAGGAAGGCTGATCTTGATTAATGAGGGTCTACATCTGAACATGTGCAAAATTATGAATATGATATGGTTAACATGTACAACCATTGGTGGGAGGAGGAAGGGAAAATATGGGCAGGGGGAGAGGGCACCAAATAAAATTGAATTGTATACAATTTATGTTCAATAAAAATTTTGTTTAAAAATAAAAAATATAAAATAATAAAATTAAAAATTAAAAAAATAAAAAATAAACTCTTAAACAAAACAAACAAAAAACCTTAAAAGACACAAGAAGAGCCCAGGAAGAATTCATAATAAAAATGTATCAAACAAAATATCTGGAACCTAGGAAATAAAATTACTTCCAGCTTATCTAAAAAGACAACACAATTCTTAAAAATGAATAAATTAGGAGCAAAACAATTGAAAACACAGATGGAGAATAAATGTGCAGGTGACAGCATCAGACACCAGAGAAATACAAGTTATGTTATATCTACATAGAGATGCTGACAAAGTTACATTAAATAAGATAGAAAAAAAATGGTGATGCAACTGGAACTTTCTATTTTGTGGCAAGAATGTAAAGAAATGACCATTGTGGTCAACAGTTCAGCCATTTCTTAAATAATTCAACAGGCTCCTACCAAAGCCTCTAGCCCTCCCATTTGAGGGATCTACCCGCAAAATATCACTCATCGCATAAGCAGACCACCAAAGACAAAAACTCTCATCTCTCTCCCCACACAAAAGACAGCTAAGGATACAGAAATTCCACCAGAAACCTTACAATGACAAGAAAACTATCCAGCAGTCCAATGCCTAGGCACCCATAAAGATTTTTTCACTGGATCCCAAGCTCAGAAAATGCAATTCAGACTGGAGAGGCTCACCTGTTCAGTGTCCCTGCTGTCCTGGGTCTCAGGCACCAGGCACAGAGAGAAGAGGAGGATGCGGTGCCGTGGGCATCCCAGATGTGCAGAGACAGCCTGGCCCCTGGTTGACTTCTAGCCAAAGCCTTCTGGAGAGCCAGGGTGCACTGGGCTTGCCAGGGAGAAGAAGGAACTCCAACCTCAAAGGCACAGGTGCAACCTTTAGGAGCCCGGGTGTCCCAATGACTAGTCCTGAGGCCCTTGATGCACTGAAGGCTCAGGAAGGGCCTCAGAGGAGGAGGCATCTTGCTCTCTGCAGGTAAAGTCCCTAGAGAGACCACAAAGGCCAGCAGGAGCCACCTGGTGCCTCCAGTAGGTCATAATGGGAAATACTCCAGCCGGGGCCCTTACACAGGCCAGGCATCAAGTAGCAGCAGCCTTAAGGGTGAATTTCCCACACAAAACTCCCTCTTCTTTGCTGGGGAGACTGAGCTTAGACGCTCACCAGATGTCCCCACCCTGTAAGTGCAGTCCACCGTGGCGCTTTTTCTTCCTGTGCCCACAGGCTCTCACCACCAAGAAGGGAATGCCTGTGCCTGGGGAGATCTCACGTTAATTAATAAGGCCACTAAGGACCCAGGCAAGGTGGGCTAATGTGGGCACACACAGCCTCATTTAGAAAGCCAGTGCACCATTACCAGCCCTGGGGGACGAGGGAAGAAAGTGAGTTTAGAGAGATCCTGGAACCTGGAGGCGCAGGCCCAGTCCTCCCAAGAGTGGCCAAGCTCCCAAGGGCAGCCTCTCTGTGCAGGGAAAAGGGCTGGTCATGGGCACTGCCAGCCTCCCTGTGCGAGGATGCAGCTTACCATGGGCACCCACCCAATTCCTGGCCATTGCAGAGGCAAGTCACTGCCTCCACTTTCTGCCAGGCCACTGCTGAGGCGGCCCTCTACCCCTTACCGTTCTGCCTGGCCACTGATGGGGGAGCCTCTGACCCCCAACTTTCTACATGGCCACTGCAAAAGGGGACCCCCTACCCCTCATCTTTCAGCCTGACCACTGCTAAGGGGGTACTTTACCCCCACCTTTTTGCCTGGCCACTGCTGAGGGGGCCCCCTACTCCCACCTTTCTGCCTGGCCACTGCTGAGGGGCCCTGTACCCCCACCTTTCTACCTGGCCACTGCTGAGGGGGCCCGCTACCCCCCCTTTCTACCTGGCCACTGCTGAGGGGGCCCCCTACCCACACCGTTCTGACTGGCCACTGATGAGGGGACCTCCTACCCCTCACATTTCTGTTTGCACACTGCTGACGGGAGCCCCTGTCACCCACCTTTCTGCCTGGCCAATGCTGAGGGACCCCCTTCCCCCACCTTTCTGCTTGGCCACTGCTGAGGGGAGCCTCTGCCCAGCACCTTTCTTCCTGGCCACTGCTGAGGGGAGCCCCTGGGCCCACACCTTTCTGCCCGGCCACTACAGAGGGGTCCCTACTCTCCCAACTTTCTGCCTGGCCACTGCTGAGGGACCCCCTGCCTCCCCCACCTTTCTGCCTGGCCACTGCTGAAGGGGCCCCCTACCACCCACCTTTCTACCTGGCAACTGCTGAGGAGTCCCCCTACCCCTCACATTTCTGCCTGACCGCTGCTGAGGGGGTCTCCTACCACCACCTTTCTGTCTGGCCACTGCTGAGGGGGCTCCCACCCCACCCACCTTTCTGGCCACTGCTGAGGGGCTCCCAACCCCCATCTTTCTGCCTGGCCACTCCTAGGGGCCCTCGACCCACACCTTCTTGCCCTGCCACTGCTGAGGGGATCCCCCACCCCACCCATCTTTCTGCCTGGCCACTACTGAGGGGCCCGCTACTCCTACCTTTCTGCTTGGCCACTGTTGAAGCCTCCACCCCCACCCCCGAATCCCCAACACCCTCAAACCCCCACCTCTGCCATCCTTCCAGCATCCACTACCAGCCTGGACGCCTTGGCCCTGCCCCAAACTCTTCAAGTGACTCTGAGAGGGACCAAGGGCCCCTTCAGGGCCAGCTGGACTCCTGAGTGAGACCCCTCCTCCGGGGCTTTGCTGCTGACCAAGACTCTGGAGAATAGCAAGGCAGGGGAGCTTCCTTTCCAGGGGAAGGGGTGGAGCCGCGAGCTGGGAGGAGAGGGGAAAGCTGCGAGGGGCATGGCCAGAAGACACATGCACCAGAGCAGCCCGCAAGGGGCGTGGCCAGCAGACACCTGCACCTGAGCAGCCTCTTGGCAGCTCCCTTGCCCTGCAGCTGCAGGTAAGGCCGCTTCCAGGGCTCCTCCCAGCAACTGGCTCAGATAATATTATTCTTAAATAATTGTTTCAAGCTTATGTGTATGATTTAATCAAGTATGTATAATCTAATCAACTTTGTATAATCTAATCAACAGAGTATAATCTAATCAATGGTGTATAAACTAATCAAGTACATATTATCTAATCAAATATGCATAATCTACTCAATGGTATAATATCTAATCAAGCGTGCATAACCTTATCAACTGTGCATAATCTAATTAAGTATGCATAATCTAATCAAGTGAGCATAATCTAATCAAGGTGCATAAAGTGATCAACTGTGTATAATCTAATCAAGTTTATATAATCCAATCAAGTATGGATAATCTAATTAAGTGTTCATAATCGAATCAAGTGTGCATCATCTGTTCAAGCACACATAATCTAATCAAATGCACATAATTTAATCAAATGTGTATAATCTAATCATGTATGTATAATCTAATAAATGTTCATAATCTAATCAAGTGTATATAATCTAATCAAGTACACTTAATCTAATCAAGTGTGCATATTCTAGTCAAGAGTGTATAATCTAATCAATGTGTATAATCAAAACAAGTATGTATAACCTAATCAAGCATGCATAGTCTAATCAAGTGTGCATAATCTAATCAAGTGCACATGCTGAGACCACCTATTCATACTTCTCATACTTCTCATACTACCTCTTGGCATCTGCGCGTGTGATCCCCCACGTAGTCAAATTGGCAATCAGCCCAGAGAGAGGGCATCATCTCTGGCCAAAAACTCCTCCACTTTTAGATATTCTTTCATAACTATTATTCTTTTGGTAATGATTCTTTTAACTCTCTACACAAATTGCTCCGGTGGTGTAAGATCAGGACCGTGAGAGAAACTGGGTTCGTGGAAAATAAACTTTCTTGTAATTTGTCTAAGCCTCTAAAAGTCCTTGGCTTTGTTTAAATGGTAATAAAATCTAGTTAGAATTCAGATGCAGCGACAGCATTCCAGTTAGTAATTACAAACGCGTATTTCCCCTCTATCTTTGACTTTCATTAACACACATTAAAAGCATTAAGTTAACTGAAACCATTAGACCTAAAGGGGAGGCAACCAATAACTGTTTATCCTTGCGATCCTGCCTAGATATGGAGAAGATACACTTTATGAGCAGCTAATACTGCCCAATACAATAGAGCTGAAGGCTAGGAAGATTCGTAACCTTTACATCCAGTATGAACATACCCAAGACAAAGAGGCGCCACGTGGCTAAGAAATGAATATGTCAGAAACAAGGATAGATATAATAAATGTGTAAAAGAAAGGAAATATGGTGAGAATAAGAAAGGATTCTTGTATGAAGAAGAGTTTATCATAAGATTGTCCCAAATGGGAAATAAAGGAATTAGAAAGATTAAAGCAGGTTGCAGAAGAATTGTGATGTGAAAATGAGTTATTAAAAGAGGAATAGGCTTCTAATAAGCCTATCATTTGAGGAAAAGTGTTCAGCAGCTAAGGAAATACATCTGACAACTAAATCTAAAAACTTCATGGTATATTTTGGTGTTTATCTGCCAAACTGTGTTATGAGTTTGCTTAAGCTTTCAGAATTTAGAAGGCAAGGTGGACACCTGGAAGAACTTTATAACATTCACGTGAATCGCCACATCTCCCCATGCCTGACCAATGGACTAAGCCCTAAAGACACAAAGTTCCAAAAAGTTAAAGAACACTCCATGAGAAACCTATTCTCCAAGCCCTGGGCGTGCCGTTTCTTCTGGAATTTGCCCTTCGCAAGGACAGTCAGATCTGCTGCAGGTTTCGGAGAAGATTCTGAGCTAATCTCTCGAATACTGGATTAACTTGTTTTTCTTTACCTTGATTATTGATTTATGGAGATCATACTCCTTTATTTTTTTTTACTATTAACCCCACTGGTGAAAAATATAAATTTTCTGGGTTCTTGTAATAAAGTGTCATTAGCTCAAAAAGCTCTTTTCCATGTCAGATTCTTTCCAGTAGCGTCATAAATAGGAACTTAAAGAATTTTATTTCCTAGAAGGAAAAGAATCGATGCAGATAAGTGGCTGCAGTACAGCATCCTAATTCTTCGTCCATCTTTTCTGAGATTTTCGATCGCGAGTGGCCTCACCCCAATCTCGACTGAGCCGGTTTACGGCATGCACATAATCTAATCATGTGCATAATCTAATCAAGTGCACATAATTTAATCAAGTACTCATGATCTAATGAAGTGTGAACAATCTAATCAAGTGCACATAATCTAATCAAATACTCATAATCTAATCAAGTGTGCATAATCTAATTAAGTTTGCATAATTTAATCAATGGTGCATAATCTAATCAACTATGTATAATCTAATAAAGTGTGTATAAGCTAATTAATTATGCATATTCTAATCAAGTGTGCATAATCTAATCAATTGTGCAAAATCTAACCAAGTATGTATTATATAATCAAGTGTGTATAATCTCATCAATTGTGCATAATCTAATCATGTGTGCATTATCTAATCAATTGTGAATAATCTAATCAAGTATGTATAATCTTATCAATTGTGTGTAATCTAATCAAGTATGTGTAATCTAATCAATTATGTATAATCAAATAACTTATGCATAATATAATTACTTTTATAAAGTCTAATAAATTGAGTATACAGCAACATCCCCACCCATATCTCTTAACCATCCCCAACACCATCCTCAGGTCCCTTGTCCCATCTCCAGTCCACCCGTGTATCTTAACCATTTTCAATCCCATCCCAGTGTCCACACAACATCTCTATCTACATCCCTTTGTCCCTATGCCTGACTAATGGCTTCACCATCAGACCTGGGGGAGCTTGGGATTCACAGGGAGTCTGATAAAGATTACCTTGGACAGCAGTGGTATTTTTTTTTTTTTTTTTTGCAGTACTGGATATGAAATCCCGGGACATTCTACCTCTGAGCTGCACCTCCAGCCCTATTCTTTATTCTTTATTTTGAAACAGGATCTTACTGAGTTACAAATAACCTTACTACGCTGCTGAGGCTGTTCACAAACCACAATCCTCCGGGCAACAGTGGCATTTGATGACCCCACAGAAAAACAGACTAGGGATGGGGATGGGGAGAGAGCAGCTCACAGACACAGCCAGGATCCTCTGCCCTGGCTAACCTCTATTTATTTTTGTTGTGTGTGTGAGTGGGGTACATTTGGGAATAGAACCGAAGGGCATTCTACCTCTGAGCTATACCCCACAAGCCTGTTTTAATCTAATTTTTGAAATGTTCACTTAAAGTTGTGGAAGGCCTCACTAAGATACTGGCACTGCCTTCAAACCTGCAATCCTCCTGTTTCAGCCTCCCCAGTACTGGAATTCGGCATGTGCCACCGTGCTGAGTACGAGTGACCTCATGCCAGCCATGAAGGTAAAGGACTGAGAGGCACAAGGGTGGGATTAGACTCAATCCTGGCCTCAGCCTGGGGTGGCATGGTCGCTGTCCGTGGTGCTGACTATTAGACTGTACCAGATGAGCAGCCCCCTTTTGCTGACAACAAGAAAAATGAGTCTCTTAAGAGAACACAGAGATCTTTAGAGGAGGGTGGAAGCAGACTCCTGCTGTTTGCTCAAACCCAACACATGTCCTGGAGGCTCCCTGGGCGACACCCACCATGCAGAAACACTACTGGCTCTAAATAGAAATTCTACAACACTTCCAATTGTCTGTCACTATCCATAAAAGAGCTCTGACTGGCTACATGGGGAGCCAGAGAGCTGCAGGAGCAGAGACTCAGGATAGCTTCTGGAATTAGCCTGCTGTCTACACTGACTGACTCCTCTACAGCTGTCCATGGTGCTCAAGTGTAGACAGCCAGTGGATTGTAGCAACATCTATCTGTCACAGGATCACTACAGACCAACCCACTCATGTGACCCAGAGGCATCCTCAAAGGCTGGACCTTGTGAGGGTACCAACCTGTGTCCCCACTTCAGAGGATAAAACTGAGGCTCAGCGGAAGAGGAAAAGGAGGCCACAGTGAGCAGGCTGGAGATGGACTGCAGGCCCAGGCTTCACCATTGAAAGCCACATGCTGTGTACTGTGGGATCAGGGTGCAGGCATCCAGCCATTCCCCTGGGCCCTGAAGATCTGACACCTGAGGCTGCCATATGGCCACGGGATGCAGGCGCGTCTCCTCCTTTACACTCTCCCATCCCACCTTCTCAATGGCCCTTCTCTCACCTCTCCTTGGAAGTTCCCAGCCCCATGCTAAGCACGCACACAATGTGCAGAGATGGCAGGTCCCCAGCTGACACTGAACCACACCAGGGCATCACCAAACCCGATGGCAAATTATAAGATAGAATTACCACAATAAAAACAGCAAGGTGTCAGCACTGGTAAAGCCATATAGACCAATGGAATAGAATTAAAGTCACAGACACGAGTCATGCACTTAGAGCAAACTGATTTTTGACAGCGTTGCCAAAAGCATACACCGGGAAAAAGACAGTCTCTTCCACAAAAGGTGTTGGTAAAAATTATTATTCCTCAGTAGAAGATTGAATTAAACCCCAATCTCTCACCCTGCACAAGAGTTAACTCAAGAGGGGGAAAACAGATGGAGATTAGAGTGAAGATTTTACAACAACATCTTATGGATGAACTGCTAACGTCTGATAATTTTATTTGGATTAATAATCCTGAACCACTTTCTTAGTTCACATAGTTCAACCACAGTTATGGATGGTATCAATGTTAGAGAAATGAGGTGGGGGACACTTGATATCTTTGTGCCACATCTACATTTTTTGCATGTGTCTTAATGATTTTATAATGAGCAATTGTAAATGGATATAAATGAATATCTAAGGATAAAAATGACAGTATTTTAAATGAAAACACACTGGAGAAAATAGTCATCAAGAAGAGAGTAGATCAATTACTTCATTCTGAATGAACAAACAATACTAACTATATAATACAGATAGGTGAGGCGGCAGGGCTGATGAACCCTGGGGATAAGCAGAACGTTTACACCTGAGGCTCAGAGAACTCGAACAGGTGCCTCCAGCAACAGAGTACTGTCCTTAGTAGGTGTCTCCCTAGAGCAGGCACGCAGCTCTCCTTCCAGAGCCAGAACCTTGCTGTGTTCCCTCCCCCATCCCCATTCCCAACACTGTGTTACTCATGCTTTCCTCATCCCACCCCTGTGACTCTCATCCCATCTCCATCCTACCCATGCCTATTAACCATCCCTAACCCAGCGTCCCTCACAACATCACCATCCCCACTCATGTCGCTTAATCATATCCAACCCAATCCCCATCCCCGTGTACCTCAAAATATCATCATCCCTAGTCATGACTCTGAACCAACCCCAGCTCCATTACCATGTCCCTCACATCATCTCCATCCCCTCCCATGTCTCTTAACTATCCCCATCACCATCACAAACCATCTCTTAACCATCTCAAACCAATCCCCATTAACCTCATTCCATCTCCAAACCCGCCCCATCTCTTACCCATCACAACTCCATCTCAGTGTCCCTAACAACACATCTATCCCCATTCCTCTGTCAGCTACCCACTTGCACAGACATACCACATCCTGTAGCCCACCTATCACACCATCCCTTGGCTTCTAAGTTTCCCCAATCCTAATGTCCCTCACCACACCTCCACCTGAATACCTATGACTGTGGCCATACCCTGAGGTCTCTATCCCTATCCCTATGTCCTTTACGCCAACTCCATGCACACCCCTGCATCACTTAGGCAGCCCATCCTTTTCCTCACCTGTATGCCTTACTCCATGCCTATTCCCTAGTGATTTATCACCTCTGTGTCCTTAGACCATAATATTCCAATCTCTGTGACATGTAGCAAATCTTTATACAAACCAGTGGCTCTGATCCCATCTACATACCCACCCCATCCCCACCTGTTTACCCCATCCTGCATCCCTTACTCCATCCCCATCCCCAACCATGTACCTTACCCATTCTCATCTCAGTTTCTCTTAACACATCTCCATGTCATTGCTAGTATCCTTTACCACACCTCCATCTCAGTGGCCCTTACCAAATCTCCATCCCACTGTCCCTGATCCCATCCCCATTTCTGCACTGATCAATAACTCACCAGTGTGGACCTCACTCAGTCTCTGTGCCTGCAGCATGGCTCTCCAGGTGCATGATGACTCCCATAGGCAAGGAGCTGAAGACTCACATTGAGACGTACTGGGTCTGCTGCTTCCCAAGTTCTGACAGAGAGCCAGCCTCCATGTCTGCTCCTTCCCAGGCTGTGGATGGAATGACAGCCTCCATGCCCAGGATCACAGAGGCCACAGAAGCCAAGCAGCTGCATTCTGGTGGGCCCAGTGCTGGGAAATTTCCTCAGGGCCAGGTGAGGTGGCAGGACTGGATGAGCCTTAGGGACGTGCAGAAACTTCATGCCCAGGGTCACAGAGGCCAAGCAGCTGTGTCCCAGCAGACTCCTGTGCGAAGACCCCTCCTCAGGGTTAGGTGAGGCAGCAGGGCTGAATTAGGTCTTACACCCTCAGGAGGTGCAGGGTGTCTGCATCTGAAAGACCCAGAGAACCAGCAACTGAGATTCAGATAGCCCACACAAAACAGGAGCCTCTGGCCATGGAGAACACTGTCCTTAGTAGGCATTGCCAATGGCAGGCACACAACTCTGCTTCCTGAGCCAGGACCTCACCCACCCACCCCCATCCCCAGCCCATCACTGTGTCCCTCACCCTCTCCCCATCCCACCCTGTGACCCACATCCCATCTCCATCTACACCTATGTCTTTTAACGATCCCCAATCCCAACTCCAACCCCATCACCGTGTCCCTTTCAAAATCACCATCCTCACTCACGTCTCTTAACTAACCCCAACCCCATCCCTGTTTCCCTAACAACATCTCCATCCTCACATATATCTATTAACCATATCCAATCCCAACTCTATTACCATGTTTCTCAAATCATCTCCATTCTTACCCATGTCCCTTAACCAAATCCAACCCCAATGCCATCCCCATGTCCCTCAAAACATCTCCACCCCCACCCGTGTCTATTAGCCATATCCAACCCCATCCCCATCCCCATTTCCCTCACAACATCACCATCCCTACTCATGTCTCTCAACCATCCCCAACCCCATTCCCATGTCCCTCACATCATCTCCACCCCAATCACAGCCCCATGTTCCTTACATTTCCACCCCCACCCATGTCTATTAAATATCCCCAACCACACCCCAGTGACCTTTATCCCATCTCCATCTCCACCCATGTCTATTAACAATCCCCAAACACCATTCCAGTGACCTTTGTCCCATCTCTATCACCACCCGTGTCTCTTAACCATCCCCAACCTCATCCCAGTATCCCTCACAACATCTCCATCCTCATCCCTTTGTCCCCTACCCCACTTCAATCCACATACACACATCCTGTAACCCACCCCACCCACCACATCCCTCTGCTGCTCTTCCCCTCCACATCCAGTGCCCCTCAACAGATATCCATCCCCATACCTAGGTCCATTACCCCACCCCGAGACCTCTATTCACTTACCACAACTCCCATCCCTGCATCAGTGAGCCAGCCTATCTTTCTCCCCACCTGTAAGCCTGACCCCATGCCAAACCCGAGGGACTCACTCACCCCCCATGTCCTTAGCTCTTCCATTCCACTCCCTGTGTCACTAAGCCCATCTTCATTTCAACCTATGGCTCTTATCCTGTCCACACCTCCATCCAATCCCCACACTGTTGACCCCATTCTGTGTCCCTTATTCCATCCTCATCTCAGTATCCATCACCAAATCTTCATCTCCATCCCAGTAACCTTTATAATATCTCCATCTCCATCATAGTATCCCTCACCCCATCCTCATCTGTGTCCCTACCAATCTCCATTCCACTGTCCCTTACACCATCCCTGACCCCACACTGCTCAGTAACTCCCCCGTGTGGACCCTCACTCTGTCTCTGTGCCTGCAGCATGACTCTCCAGGTACCAAACAATTCCCATAGGGGATGAGCCGAAGACTTACATTTACAAGTCCTGGGTCTGCTCCTTTCCAAATTCTGAGGAGGATTCCAGCCTCCACTTCTATTCCCAGGCTCCAGAGGG
This sequence comes from Muscardinus avellanarius, assembly GCF_963383645.1. Taxonomy (NCBI): domain Eukaryota; kingdom Metazoa; phylum Chordata; class Mammalia; order Rodentia; family Gliridae; genus Muscardinus; species Muscardinus avellanarius. Next base: position 3,516,172 of record NC_137809.1, read on the forward strand.
AATGCCAGCCTCCATGTCCAATTTCACAGAAGCAACAGAGCACAAACAGCTATATCCTAGGAGGTCCAGTGCTGGGACCCCTCCTCAGGGGTAGGAGAGGCAGCAGGGCCAGATGAAACTTGGGGACATGCAGAGGTTCAGTACCCAAGAGAGCCAGAGGACTAGCACTTAAGGCCAGAGTCCTCAGAGCACAGGAGACTCCAGGCCATGGAGAGTGTTGTCCTTAGTAGACATTGCCAATGGAAGGCATGCTTCCTGAGAAAGAACCTTGCCCATGTCCCCACCCTGAGCCCCATTCCCATCACTGTGCCCCTCAAAGCCTCCTCATCCCACACCTGTGACTCTCATCACCATCTCACACATATGTCTTAAACATCTCCAAGCCCATTTCCATGTCGCTCATCCCAACTCCAACACCACTGTGTCTTGTAACCTTCCCAAACTCATTCCCACGTCCGTCATCCCATTCCCATCCCACCCATATATCCAAACCATCCCCATCCCCATCCCAATGTCCATTCCAACATCTCTATCCTCATTCATCTCTTAACTATCCCCATTCCCGTCCATATGCCCCTCACAACATCTCCATTCCCACCTATGTCTCAACCATCGCTAATCACATCCCAGTGTCCTTATCCCATACCCATTACAACAGTGTCCCTTAACCATCCCCAACACCATGTCTATATTGTTCTTCCCAACTCCAACACCACTGTGTATTGTAACCATCCCAAACCCATCCCCATGTGCCTCATCCCATCTCCATCCCAACCCATTCTCTAAACCATCCCCAAACCCATCCCCATGTCCCTCATCCTATCTACATCTCACCAAAACAGCCCGAACCCCAACCCCATCCCCATGTACCTCACAACATCTCCATCCTCATCCATATCTCTTAAATATACCCATTCCCATCCACATGCCCCTCACAACATCTTCATCCCCACCTATGTCTTTTATCCATCCCAAATCCCATACCAATAAACTTCATTCCATCTCCACCCCCACAGGTGTCTCTTAACCATCCCCAACCCCACCCCCATGACCCTCATGCCATCACCACCCACACAGGTATCTCTTAATTATCCCCAATTTCATCCTTCACAATATCTCCATCCCGATTCTTTATCCCCCACCCCATTTTTATTTACAAACCCACATCCGGTAGGCCACACCATTTCCCACCCCATCCCAGTATTCCTCACCACATTTCCATCTCTGTACCTAGGTCCATATTCCATATCCCATCCCTATGTCTCTATTCTCATTCCTAAGTTTCTTACAACAACTTCATGTGCATCCCTGCATCAAATAGTCAATCCATCCTTCTCCCCACCCATATCCCTTACCCCATGCCTAATGCCTAGTGACTTACCATCCCTGTGTCCTTGACCCATCCCATTCCAATGCCTGTGTCACTTGACCCATCTTAATCCCAACATGTGGCTCTTATCCTATCCACACCTCCACCCCATCCCCACACTGTTTACCTCATCCCATGTACCTTACTCCATCCTCATCCATATACACCTGACCCATCCCCACCCTCACCTGTGTCCTTACCCCATTTTTATCTAATTGCTAGTATCCCTTACCACACCTCCATCTCAGTGTCACTAACCAAACCTCCATCTTCAGGGGTAGGTGAGGTGGCAGGGCTGGATGAGCCCTAGAGACATAAGAGTGTCTGCACCTGAGTGACCCAGAGGACTAGCACCGGAGGATCAGAGAGCTCACAAAGAGCCTTCACAGCACAGGAGCCTCCAGGCCATGGAGAATGTTGTCTTTAGTAGGCATCCCTGATGGCCAGGACTGCCGAGACCACCTACTTTCTCTCGGCATCTGCGTGGGCGACAACCTCCCACGTAGACAATTGGCAAATAGCCCCGAGAGAGGGTGTCGTCTCTGGCCAAAATACTACTCCACTTTTATTTTTTATTATTTATTTATCTATTTATTTATTTATTTATTTGGTGGTACTGGGGTTCCTGGAAGCCCTTCTACCTCTGGGCTACACTCCCAGACCTATTTTTATATTTTTATTTAGAAACAGGGTCTCCTAAGCCAGCGCGCGCGGCTGGCTTCGAACCTGCGCGATCCTCCTGTCTCTGCCTCCCAAGCGCGGGGATTACAAGCGTGCGCCACCACGCCCGGCCTACTCCACTTTTAGATATTCTTTTATAACTATTATTCTTTTGGTAATGATTCTTTTAACTCTCCACATGAATTGCTCTGATGGTGTAAGATCAGGACTCCGAGAGAAACTGAGTCTTTGGAAAACAAACTTTCTGGTAATTGGTCTAAGCCTCTAAACGTCCTCGGATTTGTTCAAATGGTAATAAAATCTAGTTAGAATTCAGAGGCAGTGGCAGCATTCCTGTAATAGCAATTACAAAACATGGATTTCCCCTCAATCTCTGACTTTCATTAACACACAGTAAAAGCATTAAGTTAACTGAAACCATTAGCCCTAAAGGGGAGGCAACCGGTAACTGTTTATCCTTGTGATTCTGCCTAGATACGGAGAAGATAAACTTTATGAGCAGCTAATACTGCCCAATACAATAGAGCTGAAGGCTAGGAAGATTCTTAACCTTTACACCCAGTATGTGCTCTGCCCAAGACAAGGAGGCACCACATGGCTAAGAAATGGGTATGTCAGAACAAAGGATAGATATAATAAATGTGTAAAAGAAAGGAAATATGGTGAGAATAAGAAAGGATTCTTGTATAAAGAAGAGCTTATCATAAGATTGCTTCTAATGGGAAAGAAAGGAATTAGAAAGATTAAAAGCAGGTTGCAGAAGGATTGTGATGTGGAAATGGATTATTAAAAGAGGAATAGGCTTCTAATAAGCCTATCATTTGAGGAAAAGTGTTCAGCAGCTAAGGAAATACATCTGACAACTAAATCTAAAAACTTCATGGTGTATTTTGGTGTTTTATCTGCCAAACTGTGTTGTGAATTTGATTAAGCTTTCAGAATTTAGAAGACAAGGCAGGACGATACCTGGGAGAATTCCACCACACCCGGCTCCACCTGTGTCTCTTAACCATTCCCAATCCCATCCCAGTGTCCACACAACATCTCTAGCCCACATATCCACATCCTGTAGCCCTCTCTCTCCCACCCCATCCCTCTGATACTCAGTCCTTCCCCATCCCAGTGTCCTTCCCCACATTCAAATCCCCATCCCTAGGTTTGTTACTCTACTCTGAGGTCTCTATCCACATCTGTGTATCAATTACCACAACACCATACCATACCTGCATCAATTAGCCAGCCCTCCCTCACCTATATCCCTTACCCCATGCTTATCCCCTAGTGACTTACCATCCCCGTGTCCTTGGCCATTTCCATTCGAATCCCTGAGTCAGCCCATCTTGATCCCAACCTGTGGCTCTTATCCCATCGACACCACCATCCAAACCCACACTGTTTACCTACGTCTCTTACTCGATCCTCATCCTATACACAATGCATCTTTCTCCCCATCTCCACCTGTGTCCCTTACCCCATCTTCATATATAGTATCCCTTACCACACATCCATCCCAGTATCACTTACTAAATCTCCATCCCACAGTCCCTTACCTCTTCCCCATTCCTGCTCAAAAACTCCCCTGTGTGGGGACCCTCACTCTGTCTCTGTACCTGCAGCATGGCTCTTCGGGTACCCGACAATTTCCATATGCAGTGAGAGCAAGACTCACATTTAGACATCCTGGGTCTGCTCTTTCAAAATTCTGAGGAGGACAACAGCTTCCACTTCTGCTCCTTTCTGGGCTCTGCAGGGAATATCAACCTCCATGCCCAGGATCACAGAGACCAAGCAGCTGTTACTTGGCATGATCATATACTGGAACACCTCTGTAGGGATAGGTGATGCGGCAGGGCCGGATGAGCCCTAGGGAGGAAGAGAGGGTGTGTATGTGAGAGACCCAGACTAGCACCTGAGCCTCAGAAAGCTCACACAGGTGCTTCCAGGCCCCAGAGAGTACAGTCCTTAGTAGGCATCACTGATGGCTGGCATGCAGCTTTGCTCCCCAAGCCAGGACATTGCCAATGTCCCCTCACCCAACCCAATCACTGTGTCATGCACCCTCTCCCCATCCTACCCCTGTAGCCATCATCTCATCCCAATCCCCACCCATGTCTCCTAACCATCCCCAAACTTGTCCCCATTTCCATATTCCTCACAACATCTTCATCCCCACCCATGTCCCTTAACCAGTCCCAACTCCATCTCCATTTACCCCTGTGTCTCTTAATCATCCCTATGCCCATGTACCTCATCCCACTGCTATCCCCACTTGTGTCACTGAACCATCCCTGACCCCATCCACATCCACATGACCCTCACAAAACCTCCATCCCCACTCATGTCTCAACCATACCAATTCCATATCAGTATCCTTTATCACATCTACATCTATGTCCCTGACAATCTCCATCCCACTGTCCCTGACCCTATCCCTACCCCTGCACTGCTCAATGCATGGCCTCTCAATGTCTCTGTGCTGCAACATGGCTCTCCAGGTACCCGACAATTCCCATAGGCAATGGACACAAGATTCACAGACATGCTGTGTCTGCTGCCTCCAAAGTTCTAAGGAAGAAGCCAGGCTACACTTCTGCTCCTTCCTGGGCTCTGGAGGGAATGCCAGCCTCCATGCCAGAGGCCAGAGGACAAGCAGCTGTGTCCAGGCAGGCCCTGTGCTGGGACCCCTCCTCAGGGCTAGGTGAAGCTGGAGGACCAAATGAGCCCTGGGGCAGTGCAGGGGTTCTGCACCAGAGAGACCCAGAGGACTAGCACTTTAGGATAGAGAGTCCACAAGGCACAGGAGCCTCCAGGCCATGGAGAGTTTTGTCCTTAGTAGGCATCATTGATTGCAGGCACGCAGCTCTGCTTTCTGAGCCAGGACTTTACCTGTGTCCCTTCCCCATCTCCATCTCTTTGTTCCTCATTCTCTCCCCATCCCAGCCCTGCAACCCACATCCACACACATCACTTAACCATTCCCAACCACATCCCCATGTCCCTCATCCCATCACTAACCACAACCATGACTAATAACTCCATCTCCATTTACCCATCCCAACTCTCCTAATAATCCTCCCAAACCCATCCCCATCCCCATCTCTCTCACAACATAGCCATCCTTGTCCATGTATATTACCAAAGCTGAACCCATCCCACATCCCTCTCCCATCTCCATCCCCACCAGTGTTTCCTAACCATCACCATCCCCATGTCCCTCACAACAACTGCATCACCACCCATGTCTCTTAACCATTCCCAATCCCATCCCAGTGTCCCTCAAAACACCTCTATCCCCACCAGTGTCTCTTCAGCCACATATCCATGACACTTATCCCATCTCATCCCCACCCGTGTCTCTTAACCATCCCCAATTCCATGTCCATCACATATCCATCCCCACGAGTTTTTCTTAACCATCCCCAACCCCAACCCCATCTCCATGTTCCTCATCTCATTTCCATCCCTACACAAGTCTCTTACTTACCCCTAACCACATCCCAGCATCCTCCATCCCATCACCATTGCCACCCATGCTTCACACAGCCCATCCTCATCCCCATGCCAGAGGTCCTCACAACATTTCTATCGCCATCCCTTTGTCTCCTAACCCACTTTACCCACATACCCACATTCTGTAGCACACCCCATCCCCCTCCCATCCCTCTGCTGCTCAGCCCTTCCCCATCTCAATGTCCCTCACCACATCCCTATATCCAAGCCTACGTCTGTTACACACCCCTAGGACTCTACCCCAACCCTACATGACTTACTGCAACTCAACGTCCAGCCCTGTATCAATTAGCCAGCCTATCTTTTGCTTAACCTATATCCCTTACTCAATGCCTATCCCCTAGTGACTTACCATCCCAGTGTCCTTGGCCCATTCCATTCCAATCCCTGTTATTTAGCCCATCTTCATCCCAACCTGTGGCTCTTATCACATCTGCAGTCCCATCCCGTCCCCACACTGTTGACCCCATCCTGAGTCCCTTACTCCATCCTCATCCCCACCCGTGTCCCTTCCCCCATCCTCATCTCATTTCTAGTATCCCTTATAACACCCCCATCTCCGTGTCCCTTACCAAATCTCCATGCCTCTGTTCCTGACCCCATCGCCAAATCTGTTCCGATCAATAATTCCTCTGTGTGGACCCTCACTCTCTCTGTGGCTGAAGCATGGCTCTCCAGGTACCTGGCAATTCCCATACACAATGAGCAAAAGACTCACACTTAGACATCCTGGATCTGCTCCTTCCCAAATTGATAAGGACGCCAGCCTCTATGTTTGCTCCTTCTAGGGCTCTGGAGGGAACACCAGCCTCCATTCCCTGGATCACAGAGGCCACAGTCACCAAGCAGCTGTTTCCTGGTGGGCCCTGTGCTGGGACCCCTCCTCAGGGATAGGTGAGGCATCTGGGCTGGATGAGCCCTGGGGACATGCAGTGGTTCTGTACCTGAGAGACCCAGAGGACTAGCACCTGAGGCTAGACAGTCCATGAGGCACAGAAGCCTCCAGGCCATGGAGAGTGTTGTCTTTAGTAGGCATTGCCGATGGCATGCATACAGCTCTGCTTCCCAAGCTAAGAACTCGCCCATGTCCCCTCCCCCATTCCCATTCCATCACCATATCCTCATCCTCTCCCTAACTCACCCCTCAAACCTCCTCCCATCTCCATCCCCAACCGCATCTCTTAACCATCCCCAACCCCAATCCCATCCCCATCCCAACAGTGTCTCTTAACCATCCTCATCCCCAACCCCATCACCTTGTCCCTCATCCCATCACCATTCCTATTTGTGTCTCTTAGCCATCCTCATCACCATCCTCATCCCCATGTCCCTCACAACATCTCCATCCCCACTCCTATCTCTTAACCATCCCCAGTCCCCACATATCCACATCCTTTAGCTGACCCCATCCCCACCCATCCCTCTGCTCCTCAGCCCCTCCCCATCACAATGTCCCTGCGCACATCCCCATCCACATCCCCATCCCTAGGTCTGTTACCCCCACCCCTAGGTTTCTATCCTCATCTCTATATCCCTTACCACAACCCCATGCCCATCCAGCATCAATTAGCCAGCTCATCCTTCTCCCCACCTGTATATTTTACCCCATGCCTATCCCCTTAGTGACTTACCATCCCGGTGTCCTTGGCCTATTCCACCCCTGGGTCATTTAGTCCATCTTCACCCCAAGCTGTGGCTCTTATCATATCTACAACCCCATCCCACCCCCACAGTTTACCTCATCCCATGTCCTTACTCCATCCTCATCCCATACACTTATCCCATCCCCATCCCCACCTATGTCCTTACCCTAACCTCATCTCAGTATCCATTACCACATCTCCATCTCATCTGTAGTATCCCTTACCACACCTCCATCTTTATCCCTGAACCATCCCCACCTCTGCACTGCTCAGTAACTTGCACATCCTGAAAGGGTGCTTTTGATTATGTGTGGGCTTTTGATTGGTTGCCAAGGGCTGTGTAGGGGTGGATTTTCACTGGGAGCCCAGGGCTGGATGTCAGGTTTGGGGCTTTGGAGAGGAGGCAGTGCCCTCCTCGAGAATGCAGTTGTGTTGTGAAGAAGACCTCAATGCTGCCCCCAATTCCAGAATTCACAGACTTGTGACTGGAGGTCAAGCCTGTCACCTCGGAGATTCATATTTCTTCCCCAAGAACAGTGGAGGGTGGGCTCTACCTCTAGGGGTTGGGGAGAGAGTAAAGGCTGGTGCGACAGGTAAGGTGCTGAGTGAGTACTTGTGGCCCCACATGCTGGTGAAGGCTCTCTCTTTGAGCCTTGCACTAACAAAGGCTTGGGAATCAAGAAGCCGGCCAGGGTAGAGCACTGGTGAGCAGGAAGAGGAGCCTGGAGCCCAGGACCTGGACAGCAGCAGTTCCCGCATGTGTGAGCCAAGAGGCAGGAAGGTGCCAGGATCTGGAGAAGCTGAGCCCTGGGCTGGGTGCGCTTCACAGAGTTGGGATCCTCAGTCCCTACCCTGGCCACCCAGCCAGGCAGGAGACCCAGCTGGTGTGGCCCCTTTAAGAGCAGGTGCAAAGCTAGGTGTGGCGGCACATGTGTGTAATCCCTTCCTTTGGGAGGCTAAGACAGGAGAATCAAATTTATGAACAGCCTCAGTTACTACTTAGTGAGGCCCTTTGCAATTCAGCGGGATACTGTTTTGTCGCAGACTGGCTCAATTGAAATTGCCGTGAGTCCACTCACGATCGAATAATCTCAGAAAAAGATGGGCGAAGGTTCAGGTGCTGTTCTGCAGCCGCTTATATTCAGCGATTCTTTTTCTTCTAGGAAATAAATTTCTTTAAGTTCCTATTTGTGGCACTTCTGGAAAGAATCTGACATGGACAAAACTTCTTGAGCTATTGACACTTTATTACAAGAACCCCCAAAATTTCATATCCTTCACCAGTAAGGTTAATAATCAGAAAAAAGAGGAGGGTGCAATCACTGTAAAACAATAGTGAATAACATGCAAACAAAGATAAAAAAAAAAAAAAAAAAAAAAACTAGTCTGTCATTTTAGGGATTATCTCGGATCTTCTCCAGATCTTGCTGACAGGCAGTTCCAAAGGGCAAATTCCAGAAAGAATGGGCACACACAGGGTTTGGAGGCCTCTCATGGAATCTTCTTTAACGTTTTTGGAACTTTCCATCTTTAGGGCTTAGTCCATATGGCAGGCATGGGGAAATGTGGTGATCCAGGTGGATGTGATGGAGTTCTCCCAGGTGTCGCCCACCTTGCTTTCAAAATTCTGAGAGCTTAAGCAAACTCACAACACAGTTTGGCAGATAAACACCAAAAATACCATGCAGTTTTTAGATTTAGTTTTCAGATGTACTTTCTTATCTGCTGAACACATTTCCTCAAACGATAGGCTTATTAGAAGCCGATTCATCTTATAAGTAATCCATATTCCTGTCCCAGACCCTTTTCAATATCCTTTTCTTAGCTATGTGGTGCCTCCCTTGTCTCAGGCAGGGTTGATACTGGGTGTAAAGGTCAATAATCTTCCTAGCCATCAGCTCCATTGTATTGGGCAGTGTTAGCTGCTCATAAACTAGGTTGCTTTGATGTCTTCCTTTATCTAGGAGGGATCACAAAGAGATGGGTAAATAGAGGCACAAGGTTACCTCCCTTCTAGGGCTTTTGTTGTAAGTTAGTGATTAGTATAAAGGTCAGAGATAGAGAGGAAATCTGCATTTGTAATTATTGACTGGAATGCTGCCACTGCATCTAAATTCTAACTAGATTTTATTACCATTTGAACAAAGCCGAGGATGTTTAGAGACTTGGACAAATTACCAGAAAGTTTGTTTTCCACGGACTCAGTTTCTCTCACAGTCCTGATCTTACACCACTAGAGCAATTCATGTGGAGTGTTAAAAGAATCATTACTAAAAGAATAATAGTTATGAAAGAATATCTAAAATCGGGAGGAGTAGTTTGACCATAGATGACACCCTCTCTCAGGGCTTTGCTCACGTTGACAACCTGCCTATTAGCTGCGTAGGAGACCACAAAGATGCCAAGAAAAAGCAGGTGGTCTCAGCACTGTTTCAAAACAAAGGATAAAAAAATGGTGCTGGGAAGTCAGGCATGGTGGTGCACTCTTGTAATCCCAGCATTTAGGAGGCTGAGCCCAGAGGATCACAGTTCGCAGACAGTCTCAGCTACTTAGTGAGGCCCTCTGAAACTCAGTGAGACCCAGTTTCAAAATAAAGAATAAAAACAGGGCAGGGGCTGTAGCATGGAGGTCAAATGCCCCTGGGTTCCATTCCTGCCGCAGACTTATTGCTCAGTTGGGGATGCGAGTCCACTTGCAGTCGATCTCAGAAAAGAATGGAGAGGATAGGGTGCCCCTACTGCAGATGCTTATCTGCAGCGATCCTTTCCATTCTAGGAAATAATCCTATTAGCAGCGCTTTTGGAAAGAACCTGATATCGATCAATGCTTCTTGCGCAATCGAGCACTTTATTCTGGACACAAGATTTTTTATATATTCCCCTCTCCCAGTGATTCTCTAGTTAAAAAAAAAAGTGCAAAACACCCAAGGTACAATAGAGATATACACATGCAGATTACCAACACTGAACAAGACAAAAATAAGGTCTGTGATATCACAGTCTTTGTGATTGAAATCAGTCCCATTATCCCAGGTGGGTCTTGTGCTTTGATTCAGCCCCTTTGGCCTTGCAGCTGCAGAGGCTTTTAGTGGGCAAGTTCCAGAAAAACAAAAGTCACACCCAAAATCACTTGAAGAATCCAGTTTTTAAGAGTTTTCTTTAACCCTTTCGGAACTTTTATTCCTTGGGCTTAGTCCAATGTCCTTCTCTATCTAGCAACCTCCTTTGAGCTGAATGGGGGACGAAGTTCGAGATTCCAGCTTTATTTCGATGAATGTCTGCTGGGTTTTTTTTTTTTTTTTTTTGCAATACAATCTGCTGTCTGAAAGCTTAAGCAAACTCATAACACAGTTTAGCAGGTAAACACCAAGAAATAACATGAAGTTTTTAGATTTAGTTGTCAAATATACTTCTCTAGCAACTGAGCAGCTGAGCACTTTTCCTCAAACGATATGCTTATTAACCAGGTGGTGTCGCTATATCTCCAGGCATCGCTATTACTAGGTGCAAAGGTCAGGATTCCTTTCAGCCCTTGGCTAATGAAGGTCAAAGATAAGGATGGAGTTCTGCATTTGTAATTATTGACTGGAATGCTGCCACTGCATCTATTACCATTTGAACAAAGCTGAAAGTTTATTTTACATGGACTCAATTTCTCTCACAGTCCTGATCTTACACCACCGGAGCAATTCATGTGGAGAGTTAAACGAATCATTACTAAAAGAATAATAGTTATGAAAGAATATCTAAGAGTGGAGAATGCTTTTGGCCAGCGACCACACCTTCTCTCAGGGCTTATTTCTAACGTTGAGATATTGCCTATGGATTGCATAAATAAGAATTTACATGCAGATGCCGAGAGGGCGTGGCTGTTGCTGGTATCTACACATCCCCAGACCGGCAAAAAAAAAAAAAAAATGGGATGGGGGTGTAGATTGAGGTCGAATGCCCCTAGGTTCCATCCCTAACACAAGAGAAAAAAAAAAGCAGTCCTTGTTGAGCAAGGAGGGCTGTGGCAGGAGGAAGGGTCAACCCAGGGTGGGGTGCAGGGCATCGCATCGAGGGGCTCAGGGTGAACTAGGTCCATATCCAGAAAGAGTGTGTGGGCTGGGGAGCTGAGATCCACTTCTACTTCTTGCACCCGTGTTGGGGCCTCTCCCAGTGCCTCTGCCCACTTCTTTGCACTATTTCTTATTTGTGTAGGAGCGGGGAGAGGGTGCACATTTAGGGCAGAGTGAGGGCACTGAAGTCCAGCCTGATTTATCAGGGCACTCTGGTGGGAAAAAGAAAGGGAGAAGGCTGTCTTCTGTGGTGGGACTGCAGAGCCTCAGCCAGAAGAGGGAAGACAGCCTTTGGTCAGCCAGAGGCTCTTAGGACCTCCTACAAGGCAGGGAGGAGGGCATGCAGACCCCTCAGTCTGGGCCACTGGGCACCCCACCTCGGGTGGCCTCCAAACCTGCCTTCTGCAAGGCCATGGGGTTCTGGGGAGGGGGGCCACAGGTCTGTCTGCCAGCATTTATCCTGGAGGACAGCAGAGCTCCTGAACCCAAGGCCTGGCCTAGAGGGGAGGTGTCAAACACAGGCTGTCCAGCCTGGCCTGGGGAATATGCCTTCTGACTCCCTTCAACAAAGGTGTGTGGGTTTGCAGCAGGATCAAGGCCTCCAAGGTACAGGAAGATATGGGGGCTCTGGGATGCAGGAGGGGTGACAGGATGGCCTATGCAATGCTCTACTATGCATCTTTGGTGGGGCAGGGTAGGGGGCTGCAGGTCTGAAAGCAGCCTTTTTCCTCTGCCTGTACCCCTGCCCCTGGGGTTCTGAATGTGGACCAAAAGCTACCCTCAGACCTTCCTGCTCCTGGGCAGTGTGGCAGATGAGTGAGACCTGCAGTACCCATCCCTGCACCTGAGGACAGAGCCCAAGGCCTTTGCACCTCAGTTAAGGAGCACCTGCCCCAGATGAGCACATTATGTGACAGGGAGATGAAAGTTTGTCTTCAGGTCTGACTGAAATGCCTCCTGCTGCAGGCTCCCACTTATCAGGCTTCCTTCCACCATACAGTCTTCCTCCCAGACAGTCATTAACCTCTGTAATTTTCTGGAACATGGGACCCAAAGACCTGCACCTGGGGCTCAGAGAGCCTGTGTCCCTTACCACATCTCCATCCCCAACACTTAATAAACTCCCCTGACTGGACCCTCACTCTGTCTCCATGCCTTGGCCATGGCTCTCTCCATACAGGTAGGCAGTGCATGCAGGGCTCGTATTTAGATCTCCTGGGTCCAGTTCTACGTGCCTGTGACTCTCCTGCCACTCCTCACAGGCTCTGAGGAAGACACCAGCCTCTGCTCCTTCCCGGGCTCTCCAGAGGACATCAGCCTAGGCACAGCGCATCGGGAGACAGCAGAGACACAGTGGTGAAGTAGCAGTGGCTGGCTGTCTCCTGTGCTGCTTAGGTCCATGGCTCTGGGAGCATAACACTGTGCCTTTCTAGTGGCTCCCCTTTCTTAGGGGACCTCTGGGCAGGCTGCAACCTTAGCTAGGGGTCATGGCCAGGCAAGTTCTGGACAGGCTCAAGGAACCTAGATGACCTGCACCTAGGTCCAGGGAATCTACACAGATGCCCCTGGGATAGGGGAGATCTGTCCTTACTAGGAGATGACCTATGACAGGCAGGCAATTGTGCTGCAGAGCAAGTAAACTCCTTAAGAGGAGCCATCTTGGAAGGGTGAGGTTGCCAGGCAGTGCAGAATCTGGGGCCCCAGGTGTACAGAGCCCAGCCTAGTATAATGAAAAATCAGAGTACAGGGACCTGGTGGCTGAGCTGGGCAGAGCAGGCACAAAGTTCCCCTACTAGGGTTAGAACACTTCCGAATGCTCAGGGTGGAGCCTGGACACTTGGTTCTCAGGTGGACACAGGCTGACCTCCTCTCAGTCCAGTAAGCAGTGGGGCCATTCATGCAGGCACTTGGGTGTCTGAGTCCCCTTGCTCCCATTCCTGGTGGCCCATGTCCACCCTATTAAGGCAGAGGTCTCTCTTCCCATAATCAGAAAATCCCAGGAGGTCGGGGGAGCATGGGAGCCAGAGACAAAGTGAGATCTGGGCCCAGGCATCCTCCTGACCTAGAGTGTGGCTTGGGCTGATATGGAGGGAAAATCAGAGGTCCTCAGAGACTGGATCTTTGCTCCACTTGTGGCTCCAGGTACAGCCTGTGCTTCCAGAGTCTAGGGTATCTCTAGACTTCAGGACCTGGTAGGGCCCTGAGCCCACAGAACCCTCAAGCCCACCCCTCTGTCTCTGTATGACAGAGCTGCCCCTATGCATTACAGCACCTCCTCTGACAATGATATGTTCATCCAGACAGGGAGCATGCCCATGGACTTGATGCATGGATCCAGGGGGCTCTGACACAGGTCCAATCACCAGATGTCCTACCTCAGCCCAGAGAAGCACATTGAAAAACATTTATCAATCACTAACTCATTATCAACCCTATTCACTTGTGTTCCTTTTTTTTCTTACATTTTTTTGTGGTATTGGGGGTGTCTAGGCATGAATCTAGGCATGTTCTACCTCTTAGCTACACCCCTAACCCCATGTTGTTGTTTTTATTTTATAACAGGTTTCACAATATATTTGAAGGTCTCATTTAGTTTTTTTTTCACAATCTCAAAAAAAAAAATTGATACCGTTACAGACCATAAAAATAGACCTGAAAGCACTGTACAAACTCTTCTATAAATTTAAGTTCAGTTCATGGATTTATGAGATGTTCTTCACTTCAGCAGAAATAGACATTTTATTTTTTGACAGATGGAAACAACGGTTCTCTTTCCAAGATAGGTTATTCCTCCTTCAGAGATGAAGAGTTGTGCCTGCCCAAGCTCTCTTGTTGGGGTTTTTATAGCTGCCAGTATTATGCATTTGCATGTCCAAGTGACTCCAGGTGGCCCCAGGGCCTTCTGCATAGTAAAGCATCTGCTGGGCAGGGTTTGCAGGTGGGCCGAGTGTCCTCCATGCAGACAGGACATGTCCACACAGCACTCTCAGCCACAACTAGAAGGAGGTAGGGTATAGGGGAGGACTATAATGCCTCAATAAATGTATATTTAAAAACAAAAAGGACGGTAGGATTGTGTGACTCATTTAGCTTTTGAGCCTAGTTTCAAACCTGTTTATCAAATCTCAGCCTCTCAATTCCTGAAATTACACATCTGCACAAACATGTGCCTCTGGACCCATCTGCTTGTAATCCTAATACTTGGACAAGAACATCCCAGGTTCACAGCCAGCCACAGCTGCATAGTAAGGACCTCCAATAACTTAGTGAAACCCTGTTCCAAAATAAAGAATAAATAATACAGCTTAGGGTGTAGCATGGCAGTAGATTGTACCTGGGTTCAATCCCCAGTACTACAAAAATAAATATTTAAAAATAAAATAAATTAAAACCATCTCAGAGTTCTTTCTCTAAAGATTACAAGAAATAAATCAATCACGAAACAAACAAACAGACAAAAAAGGATGAAATTCTGTGAACATTCATCCTACACACCATCCCAACTTTGACAGGACCATCCCATACACACATAGAGTGTTTTCTGATCCCTAAACTTGGAATGTTTTCATTAAAACATTTGCTTCCCCTGCCCTCCAACCCCTGAGTAGCTGTTATTTGACTTTGCCTAATTCCTAAAAAGGCCACTCACCCAGAAGCCAGTGGAATAAAGTTCTTTTTAGACCCAATCTCTGTACCCATACCCACCCTTGCTATTTTTACCTGTTTTCTACCCATGTCTCTTGCCCCATCCCCATCACTGTCTTTTATTCAATCACCATCCCAGTATCTCTCACCCCATTTCCATCCTCCTCACTGTATCACTGCAGACTGAACTCCATCCCCATGTTACCCCCTTTCTGATCCTGTAATCCTTTACCCATCTTCATACCACCTGTGATTTCCCATGCATTTCCTTGCCAAGGTCTGCAGAGGACAACAGCCTCCATGTCTACTCTTTCCTAGGCTCTGCAGAGAACACCAGTCTTCACACTCAGGCTCACACTGGCCACAGAGAAGAAGCAGCTCTGTCCTGGCTGGCTACTGTGCTGGGACCCTCCTTCAGGGCGCTGCCCTGTCCAGGGTTCTGGAAGCAGGACCCCAGCACTTTTCACCTGGCTTCCCTCCACATAGAGTTCCTCAAGACCAGCAACCCATCAGGACATGGCAGGTGGGAGAGAGGAAGAACTCTAAGTCCAAAATTATTTTTAATTGTTGTGGTGGCTGGAGAGGAGGCAGGCATTTCTTCTATCTTTTTGAAGCCAGTGTATTTTTAATGAAGGTTAAACAGAGAATCATAAAAAAAAAAAATTAAACACAGGAGCCAGAAAATTGTCAGGGATCAAGATAAGAAGAGATAGCAGAATACTCATGGGACACACTTAAAAGATGGAAGGGTTAAACATTACTGTTAGATGGAGAAGACATCAAAGTCCATATTTATCTATCTCATCAAGTTTCTTGTACTGTGTACTCAGCAGAGTTGGTCCAAGATGATAATCTCAGTGTGACCTTCTAAGGTGGCTTCCAACACATCACCACGCCTGAATCTCTTTTTCCATCCCCATCACTGTGTCTCCTACCCAATTTCCATCACTATCCCCACATCACTTTCCCCATGCTCATCCCTGTGTCCCTTAACTATCCCCATCTCTGTCTCATTCCCAATCCCACCTGTGTATTGCTGACTCCAACCCACCATCATCCCTGTCTCTTAGAACACACCTATTCCAGTGTCCCTCACTACATCTCCATTCCCATCCCTGTTTTGTAACCCATCAAAACCCCATTCCTTTGTCCCTTGCCTCATCTCTATGCCTGTGCCCCTCTCCACATCTACATCCCCATCCCCAGCCCTGTGTCCTTCACATCTCTATCTCCATCCCTGCACTGTCAGCCCATTCACCCCCCACTGCAGCCATCCCTATGCTCATTCCCATCCCAGTAGCATTCACTCCACTGCCATCCCTGTGTTCCTGAACCCCGCCCATACCTCCATCACGATATCCTTGGCCCATCCCTATTCCAGTGTCCCTTACCCCATCTGCAGCCCACTGCTTCTTACCTATCCTCTCCCCACTCTCCCTCACCATATCCCCATTCCTGTGTCACTCACCACATCTCCACACCCATCCCTGCATTTTTAGCCCATCCCCATGCCCTTTCTCATGTCCCTCACAACAACTGCATACCCATACTGTGTCCCTTATCACATCCCAATCCATATAGCCTGCATCCATTAGTTCATCCCCATCTAGCATCTCTAATCCCTGTGTTATTCCTAAGTCCCTTACCGCATCTCCATTCCTGCATTCCTTAGTCCATTCTACCTGTGTCCCTTAGCCCATCCTCCCTATCTTACCCCATCCCATGCTCTATTGCTTGGACCATCCCCTCCCAGTGCCCCTAACCACATCCCCATCCTATGTCCCTGGCCTGAGGTCACCAGCACAGGACCTCTCAGAGGTGACACTCTAGAAGACAAGTCAGTGCTTGTTTGTGTACAAACTGTCTCTCAGTGTCTCAGCCTCTATGTTTGGCTGTCTCTCTGTGGGGTGTTTTTATATATTTACTTACTTACTTATTTTTTCTTATGATGGGTATCAAACCTAAGGCCTCTCACAGTAGCCCAGGACTACACCACTGAGCTGCATCTCCAGCATTTTTTAAGGTTTTTAAATGTTCCTCTTAAGTCTAGCTTTTTCTGATATTAACATGTCATCTCTTTCTTTTATTCTTTTTTCTACTGACCTATATCTTTATTTTATTTTGCAGTACTGGGGATTGAACCCTGAAGCATTCTACCCCTGATCTACATTTCCAGCCCTATTATTTATTCTTCATTTTGAAAGACCCTCACTAAGTTGCTGAGGCTGGCCCTGAACATGTGGTACTCCTATCTCAGCCTCCCAAGTACTGAGATTACAAGTATGTGCCATCATGCCTGGCTGTTTATCAGTATGAATATCATCGTGATGAATATATATATATATATATATATATATATATATATATATATATATATATATATATATATATATATATATATATATATATATATATATATGTGTGTGTGTGTGTGTGTGTGTGTGTGTGTGTGTGTGTGTGTGTGTGTGTGTGTGTGTGTGTGTGTGTGTTAGTAGGATGAACCCAGGGCATTCTCTCCCAAGTTATACCCCCAGACCTATTTTATTTTTTATTTGGAAACAAGGTATTGCTAAGTTGATGAGAGTCTCATTACTTGCTGAAAATGTCATCAAACTTGAGATCCTCCTGTCTTATGTTCTCATATATTGAAAATTACAAGCATGCACCACTATGCTAGGCCTCTGACCTATATCATTACTAGGAAGGTTTTGTGTTTTTTTTTTTTTTCCAATACTGGGGATTGAACCCAGGTGTACTTTACCGCTGAGCTACACTCTCAGCCCTTTTTATTTTCTCTCTGTATTTGTGTATATATTTGTGTGTGTGTGTGTGTGTGTGTGTGTGTGTGTGTGTGTGTGTGTGTGGCTAAATTTTGAACTCAGGGGTATTCTATCTTCAAATTAAAAACCCCAGCCCTGTCTTACTTTATATTTTGAAACAGGGTCTCACTAGGATGCTGACAGTCTCACTAAATTGTTAATGCTACCTTAAAACCTGAGATCTTCCTGTCTCAGCCTCCCAGTACTGAGATTATAGGCACATGACATGACATCCAATTTCATTTATTTATTTATTTATTTATTTATTTATTTATTTATTTATTTATTTATTTATTTTTAATTTTTAATTTTTAATTGGTGCATTGTAATCATATATCACATTGGAATAAAAGACTTGAGAGGATATACAAGAAAACATCATCCAATTAGCCCCCCTCCATCCCCCTTCCAATTCCATCCCCCTCCCTCCATCTCATGCTTGTTTGGTGATTAACTTTGATATATTTGTTTATGTACCTCCTGTGTTTTAAAGAGGCTCCATCCTCCCCTATTCCATCCCCTCTGATTGGTCACCTTAGTTGCTGCACTATAGGGCACTTTCTATAACTCAAACTCTTCCTGTTGCCCCTTTCCTCCTAGTTTTTGCAGATAAGGGGAAGCATCTGATTTTTATTTTCTGTAATATTTATCTGTGCATGCTGCATTGCAAGTACCGATCCCACTCTTGAAGGCCCCAGTAGTGGCCTGCCCACCCGCTGGACTGATCCAGACCTCGCTGGACCCATCAGCGGCCTTGCCTCATGGGAGACCCCAATTCTGGTCTTGCTGGCCCCAACCCCAGCCTAACCCCTCAGCTGGTTCTGATCTCGGCCTTGGAGGCCCCAGAACCGGCCTAGCCTCACGGCAGGTTCCAATCCCAGCCTCGGAGGCCCCAGTAGCAGCCTTGCCTCCTGTCAGGCTTCGATGCTACCTATTGGCCCCGGCATCTTCCTAACCCCTCAGCAGGCTCCAATCCTGGCCTTGGAGGCCCCAGAAACGGCCTTGCCACATGGTGAACTCCAATCCCGGCCTTGCTGGCCCCGGCACTGGCCTAACCACTCGG
The DNA here is from genome assembly GCF_963383645.1 of Muscardinus avellanarius. Classification (NCBI taxonomy): domain Eukaryota; kingdom Metazoa; phylum Chordata; class Mammalia; order Rodentia; family Gliridae; genus Muscardinus; species Muscardinus avellanarius. The sequence continues at coordinate 3,534,963 of NC_137809.1, forward strand.
CAGGCTCCGATCCCAGCCTCAGAGGCCTCAGCACTGGCCTTGCCTCAGAGCAGGCTCCGATGATGGCCTCACTGGTCCCTGCACTGGTCTAACCCCTTGGCAGGCTCTGATACCGGCCTCAAAGGCCCCAGCACCAGCCTTGCCTCACAGCAGGCTCAATGCCAGCCATTGGCCCCAGCATCAGCCTAACTTCTTGGCAGGCTCTTATCCCAACCTCGGAGGCCCCAGCACAGGCCTTGCCTCACAGCAGGCTGCGATGCTGACTGCTGGCCCCAGCATCAGCCTAACCCATTGGCAGGCTCCGATCCCAGCCTTGGAGGACCCAGTAATGGCCTTGCCCCATGGCAGGCTTCGATGCCGGCCATTGTCCCTGGCACCGGCATAACCCCTTGGCAGGCTCTTATCCTGACCTCGGAGGACCCAGCACCAACCTTGCCTCATGGCAGACTCTGATGCTGGCCTCGCTGGCCCCAGCACTGGCCTAACCCCTCAGCAGGCTCTTATCCCAGCCTTGGAGGCCTCAGCTCTGGCCTTGCCTCACAACAGGCTCCGATGCTGGCTGCTGGCCACGGCATTGGCATAACTACTTGGCAGGCTCCGATCCCAGCCTCAGAGGCCCCAGTAGCAGCCTTGCCTCATAGCAGGCTTCGCTGCCGGCCATTGGCCCCAGCACTGGCCTATACCCTCGGCAGGCTCCGATTCTGGCCTCGGAGGCCCCAGCACCAGCCTTGCCTCATGGCAGGCTCCGATCCCAGCCTCACTGGTACCAGCATCAGCCTAAATCCTCAGCAGGCTCCAATCCCATCCTCGGAGGCTCCAGCTTTGCCTCATGGCAGGCTCCAATCCCAGCTTTGCTATATCCATCGCCGGACTCACCCCTTGGCAGGCTCTAATCTGAGCACCCTCTTCACCCAAGCACCAATTGTCCCATGTTCACGAGGGTGCGTGGTGGTAGCATTCTGCCTCTGGATTACTATTTCAAAGGTTCCAGGTGTAATGCATCAGATCTCTGCCTCCCCTGATTACTGGCCACTGCCATTGCCACTGCCTCCACCATTTCAAATCATTCCCAAGCTCTTTTTCCACTATGAATGTTGTCCAGTGTTCCTAAGCATGCATGATAGTAGCATTCGAAATTTGGTGTAATTTCTCCAAAATAAATAAAGTTTGTAGGCTCCGATTTCTGCTTCTCCTGAATATAAGTCTCCACTGCCATCACGGAGACCGCTTTCAATACGGCCTTTCTCCTTGGTGTCCACTAAACTCTCTCCTTACAGGTGATGTCCAAGATTTTTTAAAATATAGAGAAACAGCAGTCCTCTTTCATGGGGAATTTTTCCATAAGTTCCAGTGCATTTGGATAAGTTTGTCTGGATCTCCAGTATACTGGCATCTGCCAAGCCCTTCTTAACCCCTCTCTGATATTTTTTATTTTTTTCTTTTTCTTTTCCTTTTTTTTTCTCAATAAGAGAAGACAGTATGTTGGTTTGAGGAGGTAGTGGGATCAGGCACTCAGTAGCACTGTGACCCGGCCCGCTTTCCCCATGGGCACAGCATGCTCCGTACTACTCCTCATGGGGCCTAGAGTCCCGTGACCCGGGCCCCGGCTGGCGTGCCCCACATGACCCCTGCCCGGGACCCAGGGTACTGGGCTCGGTTTCTCCAAGGGTCTGGCATGCTACGCACAGTCTGGCCTGGGGCACAGAGTCTTGCAAACCAGGCCCCGGCTGGCATTCCCAGCGCGACCCCTGACCGGGACCCAGGGTACTGGGCCCGGTTTCTCCAGGAGGCTGATATGCTATGCGTGGTCATTTTCAGATAGGGTCTCCCTAAATTTGCCCAGGCTGGCCTCAAATGTGTGACTCTCCTGCCTTAAATCCCACCCCAAGTAGATGGGATAATATACTTCTGCCACTATGTTTGGCTTTTTGAATTTTTTTCTTTTTTTGTGTGTGTCTGAGGATAGAACCCAAGGGATTCAGCCTCTGAGCTATACCCCTTCCCTGCTTTTTTATTCTTTAATTGGAAACAAGGTCTCACTAAGTTGTGAAGGGCATCACTAAGTATCTCAGTTTTTCTGCAAACCACGATCCTCCAGGTTCAGCCTCCTGAATACTGGGAATACAAGCATGCCCCACCACAGCTGACCTTTTATTTTTAATACACTTTTAGTGGGGCATTATAAATCCATGTCATAATGAGGTTCAGAGAGATAGGAACATAACATGCACACAGCACTCGATGTGTTTCCCTCTGGATTCTACCCACATTCTCCTTTCCCCCTACATTTTATAGACCCTGGTATTGGCGATTTCCTATATTTATGTAACATTAGTTGAATCATTTCCTTTGTTAGGTCTGAGAGACACCCTTACCCTGACAACAGAGAACTCACCAGAGAGTGTAAATCACAGGCAGTGTTTATTGCTGGCATGCCAGGGTCAAATATCCTTAAGCAGCACACAGGCCAGTCATCACATAAGAGACCCTGACCACATTCCAAGCTCTACATTTATAGTTGCAGAAGAGGTATTGACGTGGGGTTCATATCTATTCAAGAAAGATTGAAAAAGGATGCCAAGAGAGCTCAGGACAGGATGTTAGGATGTCCCGGGTGTGAGCCCAGATAAGGGAGGGGCACAGGCAACATTTTCTAATGACAAAACAGGAATGGAATAAGCAAACAGTTCTACAGAAGCAGTTTATCATGCCAATAAGTTTCCTGGGAGATGTCTAAGCTGAGGAAGGACCTTCAGCAAGAGGGCCGGGGCTGCTTCCCAACCTTGAAGATCATTTGGCAAGACTCATAACTCACTGATTAAAGTATGCTTGCCTCCCAGCTTGGCATTACAAGTTTCTTTTCAGGAGTCAGAGTTGCTTCATTAACCCTTTAAGCAGAAGCCTGCATCTCAGTACATTCACAATGTATGATTACAATTCACCAATTACAAGCAGAGGAGGCTGGTTCTCACAGTCAACCCTCTTATACCTTCAACCTCCTTCCCTCCCACTCACCTGCCATAAACCCCTACACTGTTCCACCAGGCTCCCCTCCCTCACCGGAAATTCCTTTTGTTACCCAATTTCTGTCTAGTTTCCACACTGAGAGAAAACATAGAGCCACTGTTTTTTGAGATTGCTAATCTCACTTAGCATAGCATTTTAGTTTCACCCACTTTCTTGCAAATAGCCTCACTTTGCACACTGTTATGGCTGAGTGAAATTTCATTGTGTGCATATAGCACAGTTTCTTAATTCATTCATCTTTTGTTGAACACCCAGGCTGGTTCCATAACTTGGCTACTGTGAATCATGTGGCTTTAAGCATGGATATGCATGGCCCACTACAATATTCTGACATCAGTTCCTTTGGAAAGCTCCCCAGGGTTGTACAGCTAAGTCAGAGGGTGGATCCACTCCAGTCTTCTGAGGCCCCTCCACAACATTGACCCATGGCAGCCGTACTAATCTGCAATCCCACCAACAGTCAAAAAATGGGCAGTGGAACTGAGTAGACACTTCTCAAGTGAAGAAATACTAAGGGCAATAAATATATGAAAACAGGCTGGGCATGGTGGCTTGAACGTGTAATCCCAGCATTTGGGAGGTGGAGACCAGATGACTGTGGATCAAAAACTGCTGGAGCTACTTAGCAAGGCCATTTAAAACATTTGAAAATGCTTAAAAATAAAAAAAAAACAAGAGTTAACAGAAAAAGATGTGTTCTTATAACTAGTTAAACTGAAACAAAAAAATTATCATGTGCTAAAATTTTACTGTTTATTATTATTACTTTTTTACTCTTTGTTTTTCTTTAGGGGGTACTAGTGATTGAACACAGGCATTCTGCCATTGAACTGGACAAGATCTAGATGCGTTCAAGGGACCCAAAGGCCCAACCTAGAGGCTCAGAAATCCACACAGGTGCCACTGGCCAGGTGAGAGCTGCCCTTAGTGGTGAGGGCCAGTGACAGAAGGGTGGTTCTGATGCAGAGCCAGCGCCCCTCCGTAAGAGAAAAAAGCATGGGACAGTGTGCTTGTCAGGCCAGGCAGGATCTGGGACACCCCAGGAAATGGAAGCTGATGATATAACTGGACCATATTTGAAGCAAAAGACCACCCAGTTCCCATCAGTCCATGCTGAAAACATAATTGGACCACAGTTCATGCACAACAGCACCCGTTTTTCCTCAGAAAAATTTCCTCACAACATAACTGGACCACAGTTCAAGTACAACAGCACCCAGTTTTCCTCGGTCCAAATTGCAGACAACATAACTGGACCACAGTTCAAGCACAACAGCACCCATTTCTACTCAGTACAATTTGCTGAAGAGATAACTAGACCACAGTTCAAGCACAAGATCACCCAGTTCCCCTCAGTCCATGCTGACAACATAACTGGACCACAGTTCAAGCACAACAGCACCTATTTCTCCTCAGTCAAATTTCCTCAGAACATAACTGGACCACTGTTAGCGCAAATCACCACCCGGTTCTAGCAGTCCAATTTGCTGACAACATACGTGGACCACAGTTCAAGCACAACAGCACCCATTTATCCTAAGTCCAATTTGCTGACAACATAACTGGACCACATTTCAAGTTCAAAAACACCCTGTTCCCATCAGTCAATGCTGACAACATAACTAGACCATAGTTCAAGCACAACAGCACCCGTTTCTCCTCATTCAAAATTCCTCACAACATAAATAGACCACAGTTCAAGAACAACAGCACCAATTTCTCCTCAGTTCAACATGCTGACAACATAAAGGAACCACAGTTCAAGCACCCGATATGCACCCGATTCTCCTCTGTCCAATTTGCTGACAACATAATGACCAAAATTGAAACACAAGACCACCCAGTTCCCATCAGTCCATGCTGACAACATAACTAGCCCCAGTTCTAGCACAACAGCACCCATTTTTCGTTAGTCAAATTGCCTCACAATATAGCTGGACCACAGTTCAGGCACTTAACCACCCATTTCCCCTCAGTCCAATTTTCTGATAAAATAACTGGACCAGAGTTCAAGCACAAGACCACCCAATTCCCATTAGTCCATGCTGAAAACATAATTAGACCACAGTTCAAGCACCCGTTTCTCCTCAGTCAAATTTTCTCACATTATAACTGGATTACAGTTCAGGCACAAAAAGTGCCCTTTTCTCCTCATTCCAATTTGCTGACAACAAAACTGGATGATAGTTTAAGCACAAGACCACCCAGTTCCCCTCAGTCCATGATAACATAACTGGACCACAGGTCAAGCACAGAAGCACCAATTTCTCCTCAGTCCAACTTTTCCATTTTTTCCTCAGTCAAATTTCCTCACATCATAATGGGACCACAGTTCAAGAACAACATCACCTGTTTCTCCTCAGTCATATTTTCTCACAACATAATTGGACCACAGTTGAAGTACAACAGGAGCCGTTTCTCGTCAGTCCAATTCACTGACAACATAACTGGACTACAGTTCAAGCCCAAGACCACCCAGTTCCCCTCAGTCCATGCTGAAAACAAAACTGGACCAAAGTTGAAGCACAAGCCCACCGCATGCCCATAAGTCCATGGTGACAATATAACTGAACCACAGTTCAAGTACAAGACCACCCTATTCCCATTAGGCCATGCTGACAAAATAACTAGAAAAAAGTTCAAGCACAACACCACCTGGTTCTCCTCAGTCAAATTTCCTCAAAACATAACTTGACCACAGTTCAAGCACAAGACCACAAAGTACCCATTATTCCATGATGGCAACATAGCTGGACCAGAGTTCAAGCACAAGAACACCCAGTTCCCATTAGACCATGCTGATAACATAACTGGACCACTGTTCAAGCACAACAGCACCCGTTTCTCCTCAAATTTCATTACAATATAATTGGAACACAATTCAAGCACAACAGCACCCATTTCTCCTCAGTGAAATTTCCTCACAACATAACTGAACCACAGTTCAAGCACAACAGCACCATTTCTCCTCTGTCCACTTTGCTGAAAACATAACTGTATTACAGTTTAAGCACAAGGCCACCCAGTTCCCCTCATTCAATGATGCCAACATAACTGGACCACAGTTCAAGCACAAGACCATGCAGTTCCCAAAAGTCCATGCTGACAACATAACTGGACCACATTTCAAGCCCAACATCATCCTGTTTCCCTCAGTCCAATTTGTGGACAACATAACTGTACCACAGTTCAAGCACAAGACCACACACTTGCACTCAGTTCATACTCAAATCATAACCTGCCAAAGTCCAAGCAAAACAAACCCGTTTTCCCTCAGCCAAATTTTCTCACAACATAACTGGACATCCATTCAGGCAAAACACCAGCAGGTTCTCCTCAGGCAAATTTGCTGACAACATAACTGGACCAGAGTTCAAGCACAAAACCACCGTATTCCCATTAGTCAATGCTGACAAAATAACAGGACCACAGATCAAGCACAACGTCTCCCGGTTCTCCTCAGTCAACTTTCCTCAAAACATAACTTGACCAGAGTTCAAACACAAGACCATCAATTTCCCATCATTCCATGATGACAACATAACTGGACCACAGTTCAGGCACATAAGCACCCATTTCTCCTCAATCCATTTTGCTGACAACATAACTGGACCACATTTCAAGCTCAAAAACACCCAGTTCCCATCCATTCATGCTAACAACATAACTGGTTCACAATTCAATCTCGACAGCACCCATTTCTCCTCATTCAAATGTACTCACAACATAAATAGACCACAGTTCAAGCACTACAGCACCAATTTCTGCTCAATCCAACTTGCTGGCAACATAAATGGACCACAGTTCAAGGACAACAGCACCCATTTATCCTCATCAAATTCCTCACAACATAACTGAATCACAGTTAAAGCAAAACAACACCCATTTCTTCTAAGTTTAGTTTGCTGACAACATAACTGGAAAAATGTTCAAGCACAAGACTACCCAGTTCCCATCAGTTCATGCTGAAAACATAACTGGCCCCAGTACCAGCACAAGAGCACCCGTTTCTCATGAGTCAAATTTTCTCACAATATAACTCTATGGCAGTTCACGCACTTAGGCACCCATTTCTCAGTCCAATTTTCTGCTGACAACATAATTGGACCACAGTTCATGCACAAGACCACTCAGTTCCCATCAGTCCATGCTGACAACATAAGTGGACCACATATCAACTACAACGGCACCTGTTTTTTCAGTCAAATCTTCTCACAACATAACTGGACCGCAGTTTAAGCACAACACCACCCAGTTCAACTCAATCCAATTTGCTGACAACATAACTGGACCACATTTCAAGCTCAAAAACACCCAGTTCCCATCCACCCATGCTAACAACATAATTGGATCACAATTAAATCTCGACAGCACCCATTTCTCCTCATTCAAATTTTCTCACAACATAAATAGACCACAGTTCAAGCACTACAGCACCAATTTCTGCTCAATCCAACTTGCTGGCAACATAAATGGACCACAGTTCAAGGACAACAGCACCCGTTTATCCTCATCAAATTCCTCACAACATAACTGAACAACAGTTAAAGCAAAACAACACCCATTTCTTCTCAGTTTAATTTGCTGACAACATAACTGGCCCCAGTACCAGCACAAGAGCACCCATTTCTCATGAGTCAAATTTCCTCACAATATAACTCTATGATGGTTCACGCACTTAGGCACCCATTTCTCAGTCCAATTTTCTGCTGACAACATAATTGGACCACAGTTCATGCACAAGACCACTCAGTTCCCATCAGTCCATGCTGACAACATAACTGGACCACAGTTCAAAGAGAAAACCACCCAATTCCCATCAGTCCATGCTGACAACATAATTGAACCACAGTTCAAACCCCATTTCTCCTCAAATTTCCTCACAATATAACTGGATTACAGTTCAGTCACAAAAGTGCCCTTTTCTCCTCATTCCAATTTGCCTACAACATAACTGGACGACAGTTCAAACACAAGACCACCCAGTTCCTGAAAGTCCATGCTGACCACATAACTTGACCACAGTTCAAGCACAAAAACACTCGTTTTTCCCCAGTCAAATTTCTCACAACATAACTGGGACACAGTTCAAGGACAACATCACCCATTTCTCCTCAGTAAAATTTCCTTACAACATCACTGGACCACATTTGAAGCAAAAGACCACCCAGTTTTCATCAGTCCATGCTAACAACATAAAAGGGCCACAGTTCACGCACAACAGTACCTATTTATACTCAGTCAAATTTCCTCACAACATAACTGGACCATAGTTCAAGAACAACATTACCCGTTTCTTCTCAGTCAAATTTTCTTACAACATAACTGGATGACATTTGAAGCAAAAGACCACCCAGTTCTCCTCAGTCCATGCTGAAAATATGACTGGACCACAGTTCAAGTAAAACAGAACCTGTTTTTCCTCAGTCAAATTTCCACACAACAAAACTGGACCACAGTTGAAGCAAACAGGAGCTCTTTCTTCTCAGTCCAATTCACTGACAACATAACTGGACTACAGTTCAAGCACAAGACCACCAGTTCCCCTCAGTCAATGCTGACAACAAAACGGGATCAAGGTTGATGCACAAAACCACCCTGTGCCCAAGAGTCCATGTTTACAATATTGCAGAAACCAGCTATGCTCTCTTGGCATCTGCATTAAAACCACTCATGCAGCCAATAGGCAAGATCTCAATGCGAGAAATAAGCCCTGAGAGAAGGTGTGGTCTATGACCAAAGTACTTCCCACTTTTAGATATTCTTTCATAACTATTATTCTTTTGGTAATGATTCATTTAACTCTCTACAATAATTGCTCCTGTGGTGTAAGATAAGGACTGTGAGAGAAACTGAGTCCGTGGAAAACAAACTTTCTGGTAATTTGTCCAAGCCTCTAAACATCCTCGGCTTTGTTCAAATGGTAATAAAATCTAGTTAGAATTTAGATGCAGTTGCAGTATTCCAGTTAGTAATTACAAAAGCAGATCTCCCCTCAATCTCTGACCTTCAACCTAATCGCTAACTTACAACAAAAGCCCTAGAAGGGGAGGCAACCAATGCCTCTATTTACCCCTCTCTTTGTGATCCTGCCCAAATACAGAAAGACAAACGTTGGGTGTGACATCAAAGCAACCTAGTTTATGAGCAACTAACATTGCCTAATAAAATGGAGCTGATTGCTAGTAAGATTCTTTACCTTTACACCCAGTATGAGCCCTGCCCGAGATGGGGGAGGTGCCACGTGGCTAAGAAAAGAATATTGCAAAGGGTCTGGGACAGGATTATGGGTTATTCATAAGGTAAATAGGTTTCTAATAAGCCTATCCTTTGAGGAAAAGTGTTCAGCAGCTAAGGAAATATATCTGATAACTAAATCTAAAAACTTCATGGTATTTTTGGTGTTCATCTGCCAAACTGTGTTGTGAGTTTGTTTAAGCTTTCAGAATTTAGAAGGCAAGGTGGACACACCTCCTAAATGCTGGGATTACAAGAGTGCACCACCATGCCTGACTTCCCAGAACCATTTTTTATCCTTTGTTTTGAAACAGTTCTGAGACCACCTGCTTTTTCTTGGCATCTGTGTGGTCTCCCACGCAGCTAATAGGCAGGTTGTCAACGTGAGCAAAGCCCCGAGAGAGGGTGTTGTCTCTGGTCAAACTACTCCTCCCGCTTTTAAATATTCTTTCATAACTATTATTCTTTTAGTAATGATTCTTTTAAATCTCCACACGAATTGCTCCAGTGGTGTAAGATCAGGACTGTGAGAGAAACTGAGTCCGTGGAAAACAAACTTTCTGGTAATTTGCCCAAGCCTCTAAACATCCTCAGCTATGTTCAAATGGTAATAAAATCTAGTTAGAATTTAGCTGCAGTGGCAGCATTCCATTCAGTAATTACAAATGCAGATTTCCTCTCTATCTCTGACCTTCATCCTAATCACTAACTTACAACAAAAGCCCTAGAAGGAAGGCAACCCAGTGCCTCTATTTACCCATCTCTTTGTGATCCCTCCTAGATAAAGGAAGACAAACATTGTGTGTGACATCAAAGCAACCTAGTTTATGAGCAGCTAACACCACCCAATACAATGGAGCTGATGGCTAGAAAGATTCTTGACCTTTACACCCAGTATGAGCCATGTCCGAAAAGGGGGAGGTGCCACATGCCTAAGGAAAGGATATTGCAAAGGGTCTGGGACAGGATTATGAAATATCCATAAGGTGAATAGGTTTCTAATAAGCCTATCATTTGAGGAAAAGTATTCAGCAGCTAAGGAAATACATCTGACAACTAAATCTAAAAACTTCATGGTATTTTTGGTGTTTATCTGCCAAACTGTGTTGTGAGTTTGTTTAAGCTTTCAGAATTTAGAAGGCAAGGTGGACACACCTGGGAGAATTCCATTACATCCACCTGAATCACCACATCTCCCCATGCCTGACATATGGCCTGAGCCCTAAAGATGGAAAGTTCCAAAAAAGTTAAAGCAGATTCCCTGAGAGGCCTCCAAGCCCTGGGTGTGCCTGTTTCTTCTGGAAGTTGCCCTTTAACTGCCTGTCTGCAAGATCCAGAGAAGATCCGAGCTTATCTCTTAAAAGCCGGACTAGTGTTTTTTTTTGTTGTTGTTGTTTTTTTTTTATTTTTAGCTTTCTTTAGATGTTATTCACTATTGTTTTACAGTGATTGCATTCCCCTCTTTTTCTCTTATTATTAACTTCACTGGTGAAGGGTATAAAATTTTCTGGGTTCTTGTAATAAAGTGTCATTAGCTCAAGAAGCTCTTGCCCATGTCAGATTCTTTCCAGAAGTGCCATAAATAGGAACTTAAAGAAATTTATTTCCTAGAAAAGAAAGAATCACTGCAGATAAGTGGCTGCAGTACGGCACCCTACCTTCACCCATCTTTTCTGAGATTGATTCGATCTGGAGTGGGATTAGACCCATCTAGACTGAGCCGGTTTGTGGTACAATATAACTGGATGACAGTTCAAGCACAAGACCACCCAATTCCCATTAGCCCATGCTTACAACATAAATGGACCACAGTTCAAGCACCTGTTTCTCCTCAGTTAAATTTCCTCACAATATAAATGGATTACAATTCAGGCACAAAGATACCTTTTCTCCTCATTCCAATTTGCCTCAACATAACTGGAACACAGTTCAAGCAAAAGACTATCCTTTTTCCCATTCGTCCATGCTGAAAAAATAACTGGACCACAGTTCAAGCACAACACGACCTGGTTCTCCTCAGTCAACTTTCCTCAAAACATAACTTGACCACAGTTCAAGCACAAGACCACCGTGTTCTCATCATTCTATGATGACAACATACGAGGACCACAGTTCAAGCACAAGACCACCCATTTCCCCAGTCAAATTTCATCACACTATGCTCAGAACATGACTGGACCACAGTTCAAGCAAAAAAGCACGTGATTCTCCTCAGTCAAAGTACCTCACAACATAACTGGACCATAGTTCAAGCACAAAAGCATGCATTTCTTCTCAGTCCAATATCCTGACAACATAACTAGCCCACAGTTCAATCACAACACCACCAAGTTCCCTTTAGTCCATGCTGACCACATAATTGGACCACAGTTCATGCACAACAGCATTTGTTTTTCCTAATTCAAATTTCCTCACAACATAACTGAACCACAGTTCAAGCACAACAGCACCTGTTTCTCCTCATTCCAATTTGCTGAAGACATAACTTGACCAGAGTTCAAGCACAAGACCACCCAGTTCCCCTCAGTCCATTCTGACAACATAACTGGACCACATTGCAAGCACAACAGCACCTGTTTTTCCTCAGTCAAATTTCCAACTACATAACTAAACCACTGTCCAAGCATAACACCCACTTGTTCTCCTCAGTCCAATTTGCTGGAAGCATAATTTCACCATAGCTCAAGCACAAGTCCACCAGGTTCCTATCCATATATGCAGAAAACATAACTGGACCAGAGTTCAAGCACAACAGCAACTGTTTCTCCTCAGGCCAACTTTCTGACAACATAACTGAACCACAGTTCAAGCACAACAGCACCCATTTCTCCTCATTCCAATTTGCTGAAGACATAACTTGACCAGAGTTCAAGCACAAGACCACCCAGTTCCCCTCAGTCCATGCTGACAACATAACTGGACCACATTGCAAGCACAACAGCACCTGTTTTTTCTCAGTCAAATTTCCAACTACATAACTAAACCACTGTCCAAGCATAACACCCACTTGTTCTCCTCAGTCAAATTTGCTGGAGACATAATGTCACCATAGATCAAGCACAAGGCCACCAGGTTCCTACCCATATATGTGGGCAACAAAACTGGACCAGAGTTCAAGCACAACAGCAACTGTTTCTCCTCAGGCCAACTTGCTGACAACATAACTGAACCACAGTTCAAGCACAACAGCACCCGTTTCTCCTCATTCCAATTTGCTGAAGACATAACTTGACCAGAGTTCAAGCACAAGACCACCCAGTTCCCCTCAGTCCATTCTGACTACATAACTGGACCACATTGCAAGCACAACAGCACCTGTTTTTTCTCAGTCAAATTTCCAACTACATAACTAAACCACTGTCCAAGCATAACACCCACTTGTGCTCCTCAGTCCAATTTGCTGGAAACATAATGTCACCATAGCTCAAGCACAAGGCCACCAGGTTCCTACCCATATATGTGGACAACAAAACTGGACCAGAGTTCAAGCACAACAGCAACTGTTTCTCCTCAGGCCAACTTGCTGACAACATAACTGAACCACAGTTCAAGCACAACAGCACCCGTTTCTCCTCATTCCAATTTGCTGAAGACATAACTTGACCAGAGTTCAAGCACAAGACCACCCAGTTCCCCTCAGTCCATTCTGACTACATAACTGGACCACATTGCAAGCACAACAGCACCTGTTTTTTCTCATTCAAATTTCCAACTACATAACTAAACCACTGTCCAAGCATAACACCCACTTGTGCTCCTCAGTCCAATTTGCTGGAAACATAATGTCACCATAGCTCAAGCACAAGGCCACCAGGTTCCTACCCATATATGCATACAACATAACTGGACCAGAGTTCAAGCACAACAGCAACTGTTTCTCCTCAGTCAAATTTCCTTACAACATAAATGGACCACCATTAAGGCAAAACACCACTCGATTCACCCTAGTCCAGTTGCTGACAACATACCTGGACTTCAATCCAAGCAAAACAGCATCCGATTTTCCTCAGTCCATGTTGACAAAATAACTAGACCACAATTCAAGCACAACATCACCGGTTTCTACATGGTCAAATTTCTTCAGGTCATAAATTGACCACAGTTCAAGCAAAACAGCACCCATTTCTCTTCAGTCCAATTAGCTGACTCATAACTGGACCACAGTTCAAGCACAACAGCAGCTGTTTTCCCTCAAATTTCCTCACAATATAACTGGACCACAGTTCAAGCACAAAAGCATGCATTTCTCCTCAGTCCAATTTGCTGACAACATAACTGGACTACAATTCAAGCACAAGACCACCAAGTTCTTATCAGTCTATGCTGACCACATAATTGGACCACATTTCAAGCACAACAGCCTTTGTTTCTTCTCAGTCCAAATTGCTGACAACATAACTGGACCACAGTTCAAGCACAACATCACCCATATTTCCTCAGTCAAAATTCCTCACAAAATAACTGAACCTCTGTTAAAGCAAAACACCACCATTTTCTCCTCAGTCCAATTTACTGACAACATAACTGGACCACGGTTGAAGCACAACACCACCCAGTTCCCATTATTCAATGCTGACAAAATAACTGGACCAAGTTAAAGCACAACAGCACCCGATTTTCCTCAGTCAAATTTCTTGACATCATAACTGTACCACCAATCAGGAAAAACACCACCCGTTTCTCCTAAGTTGAATTTGTTGACAACATAACTAGACCACATTTCAAGCACAACAGCACCCAATCCCCTTAGTCTATGCTGACAACATAACTGAACCACAGTTCAAGCACAACAACACCTGTATATCTTCAGTCAAATTTCCTCAATATAATTGGCCCACAGTTCAAGTAAAACAGCAGCAGTTTCTCCTCACTTCAATTTGCTGACAACATAACTGGACCAATGTTCAAGCTCAAAAACACACAGTTCCCATCAGTCTTTGCTGACAACATACCTGGACCACAGTTCAAGCACAACAGCACCCATATATCCTCAGTCAAATTTCCTCAATATAACTGGACAACATTTCAAACACGACGGCACTCATTTCTCCAAGGTACAGTTTGCTAACAATATAACTAGACCAATTTTCAAGCTCAAAAACACTCAGTTACCTTCAGTCATGCTGACAACATAACTGGACCATAGTTAAAGCACAATAGCACCCATTTCTCCTCATTAAAATTTCCTCACAACATAAATAGTACACAGTTCAAGCACAACAGCACCAATTTCTTTTCAGACCAACTTGCTGACAACATAAATGGACCACAGTTCAAGCACAACACGACCCAGTTCTCCTCAGTTAACTTTCCTCAAAACATAACTTAACCAGAGTTCAAACACAAGAACACCGATTTATCATCATTCCATGATAACTATATAACTGGACCACAGTTCAAGCTCAACAGCACTCATTTCTCCTCATTCAGATTTTCTCACCACATAAATAGACCACAGTTCAAGCACAACAGCACCAATTTCTCCTTAGTCCAACTTGCTGACAACATAAATGGACCACAGTTCAAAGACAACAGCACCCGTTTATCCTCATCAAATTTCCTCACAACATAAATGAACCCCAGTTCAAGGAAAACAACACCCATTTCTTCTAAGTCCAATTTGCTGACAACATAAGTGGAACAAAGTTCAAGCAAAAGAACACTCAGTTCCCATCAATCCATGCTGACAACATAACTGGCCCCAGTTCTAGCACAACAGCACCCGTTTCTCATGAATCAAATTCCTTCACAATAAAACTTTACCACAGTCCAGGCACTTAAGCACCCATTATTCCTCAGTCCAGTTTTCTGCTGACAAAATAATTGCACCACAGTTTAATCACAAGACCCCCAGGTTCCCATCACTATATGCTGAGAACACAACTGGACCACAGTTCAAACACAAGACCACTGAGATCCTGTCAGTCCATGCTGACCACATACTGGACCACAGTTCAAGCAAAAAAAAAAAAAAAAACACTCACTTTCCCCAGTCAAATTTCTCACAACATAACTGGACCACAGTTCAAGAACAGTATCATCTGTTTCTCCTCAGTCATATTTCCTTAAAACATAACTGGACCACATTTGAAGCAAAAGACCACCCAGTTTTCATCAGTCCATGCTGACAACATAAATGGACCACAGTTCATACACAACAGCACCCATTTTTTTCAGTCAAATTTCCTCACAACATAACTGGACCACAGTTCAAGAAGAACATCACCCATTTCTTCCCAGTCATATTTCCTTACAAAATAAGTGGACCACATTTGAATCAAAAGACCACCCAGTTCCCCTCAGTCCATGCTGAAAATATGACTGGACCACAGTTCAAGCAAAACAGCACCTGTTTTTCCTCAGTCAAATATCCACACAACATAACTGGACCAAAGTTGAAGCAAACAGGAGCTGTGTCTCCTCAGTCCAATTCACTGACAACATAACTGGACTACAGTTCACGCACAAGACCACCAGTTCCTCTCATTCAATGTTGACAACAAAACTGGATAAAAGTTGAAGCAAAAGACCACCCAGTGCCCAAGAGTCCATGGTGGCAATATAACTGGACCACAGTTCAAGCACAACACTACCTGGTTCTCCTCAGTCAACTTTCCTCAAAACATAACTTGACCACAGTTGAAGCACAAGACCGCCATGTTCTCATCATCCCATGATGACACCATACCTGGACCACAGTTCAAGCACATGACCACCCAGTTCCCATCAGACCATGTTGACCACATAACTGGACCACAGTTCAAGCACAACAGCACGTGTTTCTCCTCAGTCAAATTTCCTCACAACATAACTTGACCACAGTTCAAGCAAAATATCACCCGGTTTTCCTCAGTCCCATTTGTTGACAACACAACTAGACCACAGTTCAAGCACAAGACCACCCAGTTTCCATTAGTCCATGCTGACAACATAACTGGAGCATGTTCAAGTACAACAGCACCTGTTTCTCCTCAGTCCCATTTCCTCACATCATAACTGGACCACAATTCAAGTACAACAGCACCCATTTCTCCTCAGTCAAATTTCTACATGTAATAACTGGAACACATTTGAAGCACAAGATCACACAGTTACCCACAGTCCATGCTGCCAAGATAACTGTTCCACAGCTCAAGCAAACAGCACCCGTTTTTTTCTCATCAAATTTTCTCACAACATAACTGGACCACGTTCAAGCACAACAGGACCTGTTTCTCCTCAGTCCAATTTGCTGACAAAGTAAGCAGACAACAGTTCAACCAAAAGACCACCCGGTTCCCATCACCATATACTGACAAAATAACTGGACCTCAGTTCAAACACAAGACCATCCTGTGCCCATCAGTTCATGCTGAAAATCTAACTGGACCACAGTTCAAGCACAACAGCACGTGTTTCTCCTCAGTCAAATTTCCTCACAACATAACTTGACCACAGTTCAAGCAAAACATCACCCAGTTTTCCTCAGTCCCATTTGTTGACAACACAACTAGACCACAGTTCAAGCACAAGACCACCCAGTTCCCATTAGTCCATGCTGACAACATAACTGGAGCATATTCAAGTACAACAGCACCTGTTTCTCCTCAGTCCCATTTCCTCACATCATAACTGGACCACAATTCAAGCACAACAGCACCCATTTCTCCTCAGTCAAATTTCTACACGTAATAACTGGAACACATTTGAAGCACAAGATCACACAGTTACCCACAGTCCATGCTGCCAAGATAACTACCACAGTTCAAGCAAACAGCACCCGTTTTTTCTCATCAAATTTTCTCACAACATAACTGGACCACATTCAAGCACAACAGGACCTGTTTCTCCTCAGTCCAATTTGCTGACAAAGTAAGTGGACAACAGTTCAACCAAAAGACCACCTGGTTCCCATCACCATATACTGACAAAATAACTGGACCTCACTTCAAACACAAGACCACCCTGTGCCCATCAGTCCATGCTGACAACCTAACTGGACCACAGTTCAAGCACAACAGCACTTGTTTCTCCTCAAATTTTCTCACAACATAACTGAACCATAGTTCAAGCACAAAAGCACACAATTCTCCTCAGTCCAACTTGCTGAAAACATAACTGGCCCATGGTTCAAGCCCAAGACCACCAATTTCCCATTAGTCCATGCTGACCACATAATTGGACCACATTTCAAACACAACAGCATTCATTTTTCCTAATTTGAATTTCCTCACATCATAAATGGACCACAGTTCAAGCACAACAGACCGTGTTTCTCCTCTGTCCAACTTGCTGACAACATAACTGGACCACAGTTCAAGCACAACAGCACCCATTCTTCTGGAGTCAAATTTCCTCACAACATAACTGGACCACAGTTCAAGCACAACAGCACAGGTTTCTCCTCAGTCTAAAATGCTGCAGACAAAATTTGACCATAGTTCAAGAACAAGACCACCCAGTTCCCCTCAGTTCATGCTGACAACATAACTGGACCACATTTCATGCACAACAGCACCCGTTTCTCCACAGTCAAATTTCCTGACAACATAACTTGACTACAGTTCGAGTAAAACACCACCCGGTTATCCTGAGTCCAATTTGTTGACAACACAACTTGACCATGGTTCAAGAACAAGACCACTCAGTTCCCATCAGTCCACGATGACAACAAAAGTGGAGCAAGTTCAAGTACAACAGCACCCGTTTCTCCTCAGTCCAATTTCCTCACAACATAAGAGGACCAGAGTTAAAGCACAACACCACCCAATTCTCCTGGGTCATATTTCCACACATGATAACTGGACCACAGTTGAAGCACAATACCACCCAGTTTTCCTCAATCCATGCTTCCAACATAACTGTATCACAGTTCAAGCACAGCAGCACTTGTTTCTCCTTATCAAATATCCTCACAAAATAACTGAACCACAATTCAATCCAATATCACCCATTTCTCCTCAGTCTAATTTTCTGACAAAGTAACTGGACCACAGTTCAACCAAAGACCACCCGGTTCCCATCACTATATGTTGACAAAATAACTGAACCTCAGTTCAAACACAAGACCACCCCATGCTCATCAGTCCATTCTGACAACATAACTGGACCACAGTTGAAACACAACAGCACCCGTTTCTACTTAATCAAATTTCTTCAAAATATAACTGGACCACAGTTCAAGCACAAAAGCACCCGTTTACCTCAGTCAAATTTCCACACAATATAACTCGACAACTGTTAGAGCAAAACACCACCCGGTTCTCCACAGTCCAATTTTCTGGCAACATACCTGGACCACAGCTCAAGCACAACAGCACCCATATATCCTCAGTCAATTTTCCTCAACATAACTGGACCACAGTTCAAGCACAACAGCAACAGTTTCTCCTTAGTTCTATTTGTTGACAACATAAATGAACCAATGTTCAAGCTCAAAAACACCCAGTTCCCATCATTCCATGATGAGAACATAATTGGACAATAAT
Source organism: Muscardinus avellanarius (assembly GCF_963383645.1). Lineage (NCBI taxonomy): Eukaryota > Metazoa > Chordata > Mammalia > Rodentia > Gliridae > Muscardinus > Muscardinus avellanarius. Next base: position 3,553,694 of record NC_137809.1, read on the forward strand.
TCAAGCACAACAGCACCTGTTTCTCCTCAGTCAAATTTTCTCACAATATAACTAGATGACCATTAGCACAAAACACCACCCAGTTCTCCATAGACCAATTTGCAGAAAACATACCTGGACCACAGTTCAAGAACAATAGCACCCAATTCCCCTCAGTCTATGCTGAAAACATAACTGGACCACAGTTCAAGCACAACAGCACCAGTTTCTCCTCAGTTAAATTTTCTGACAACATAACTGGACTAATGTTCAAGCTCAATAAACTTTGTTTCCTTTAGTCCATCCTGACAACATAACTGGACCACAGTTCCAGCACAACAGCACCTGTTTCTCCTCATTCAAATTTTCTCACAACATAAAGAGACCACAGTTCAAGGTCAGCAGCACCAATTTCTCCTCAGTCCAAATTGATGAGAACATAACTGCCCACAGTTCTAGCACATTACCCGTTTCTCCTCCTTCAAGTTTTCTCAAAATGAAACTGGACCACAGTTCAGGCACTTAAGCACCTATTTCCTCTCAGTCCAATTTGCTGACTACATAACTGCACCACAGTTTATGCACAACCACCAAGTTCCCATCAGTCAATGCTGACCACATAACTAGACCACAGTTAAAGCAAAACAGCACCTGTTTTTCCACAGTCAAATTTTCTCAGAACATAACTGGACCACAGTTTGAGCACAACACCATCCGGTTCTCCTCAGTACAATTTGCTGAGAACATAACTGGACCACGGTTCAAGCACAAGACCACCCAGTTCCCATCAGTTCACTATGAGAACATAACTGGACTGCCACCACCCCCCCTCAGCAAATGCAAGTGTGACCAATGCTTGCATTCAGCAAGGCCCACGGAGGCCATGCCCCAAAGAAGGAGGCATCATCTCTGGCAAAAATACTCCCTTCTCGTAGATTTCTACATTATTAAGCTCCAACGATATATAACAGGATTCCAAGAATTAGTACTGTGGAAAAAGTTGAGTACCTGAAAGTTAAATTTTCTAGTAAAACTGTCTGAACCCTCACAATTTCTCTATATGGTTCCAGCTGTAATAAAGGACAGCCAGAATTCAGGGGCTGCAACTTTTTTTGTTTGTTTGTTTTTTCTGCAGGCAGGTAATTTGATCTAAAGATTAGCTCCCTGCACCTCTCTGCCAGCAGGGGAAGCTGAAAATCTACCTTTTGCCCCATTTCCCAAAGAGATGTAAAACTGTCTCTGGAATCTGGGCCATTTGTTTTCCCCTTAAGAGATGCTGATAAGCTCTTACCTTAACAGAAGCTTACCATTTGTGACTCAGCAGCAGGATAGTAAAAAAACTCAAAATTCTGCCTCAAGATCATACATTAAAGAACAATTATAGAAACCCAATCACCTGTGTTATAATGTTTTAGCCCTGTCTACTAACTGTAATATAAGTATTGCCTTATAGGGGATGACAGAGCAGATAGGACTGGACAAATCTGCAATGCAGCCTATGGATCCTGATAAAGGAGGGCCTGGATAAGCCCTAGAAACAAAAAGACTCTGGAAGAATCAAAGGAGATCCTAGAAACTAAATTTCCCCAAAACAGACTTTGGGTGTGACCCTGCCTTTATGGACGCCTGTCCTGGATGCCTTTCTGGACTCCAGACCTTGCCCCTAGTGCTCACCTGTGAGGACAGAAAACTGATTCCAATGATAAAGGCTGAGGGGGCTGAATTTAATCACCCAGTCCCAGAGGAATCTTAAACTGTGATGCCATGGATCTTCTTTTATCCTATTTATCTTGATAACACTTAATGCCTCACTACTGTCCTTTGGTTCATACATGGAGTATAAGGTATAAATACTGGCGATAGAAATTAAAACATTTTCAATTCAAAAAAGACATTTGTCCATGTCAATCATTTCAGAATTTTTCCTGGGAAGAAATCTCTACTTTTAGCGCTGTGAACAGGAACTTAAAGTTTGTTTTATAAAAAGGAAAAAAAAAATCACTGCAGATTAGTGGCTGCAGAACTACAACCGAAGCCCTTGCTCTTTCTGAGGATCTCGGTCCCAAACGGATTTAGTGCCCGAATTATTGTTCCCAATTGAGCAAGTTCGCAGTAATTGGCCCCCAACATAGTTGGCAAGGGATAGGTCCTCATCAGAGCGCTGCAGGCTTGCTGATAATCTCATGTTTTAAGAAGATGAGAGATTAGGTAATAGATAGTCATGAAGCATTCATTAAATGCTTCACCAGTGTCATTCAGGAATTGACATATGCTGTAGCCATGAAGGAACAAACATTTAATTCATATATAAAAGAGGTATATTTCCCATGTTACCAATTAGGACACATGAGTAAAGATTGCAAAGAAAATCATGAGAAAGCTAATAACAGATGTGCTAAGAAAGCACCAGGAAGCAGTAGAGGAAATCAAATGAGTAAGAATTCTTTCACAAAATTAGTGCATCATCTTTTAAAGCAATTTAAGATAAAGATGTCACCAGAAGAATTGCAAAATTGCTATAAATTATCAATAGAATACATCCCTTGGCTTCCTGAGGAAAGAACTCTTAAGAAATAAATATGGAACATACATATATATTATGAAAGCCTGTTGGCAAGAGGAGAAACACCTCCCGCTAGTGGTGGGTGATTTAGTCTTTAATTAGAATTATCATTCAACAAATTGATGGCACAATTTTTGATATAGGAAAGTGAAACTGAAAAATTGCTTTATGTATATAAATTGTCAGAGGAAAATCTAGATCATGCTAAAAATCAGAAAGATATATTTGCCTCAGAAAGCTCAGGAAAACAAATTGGAATGAGTTCCCTGGCCCCAGGGCTCACTTCCAATTTTTGCCCCTGAGGTACAAAAAATATAAAATATTATGCAACATTTGAACAAAGAGTGAATCCAGTTCTGCCAAAACTTAGGTTTTTTAAATCTTGGGACTAGCTTTCACCTTTACTGTGACTTTTAATTCCGATCTGCTGAAGCAAACTAATTGGAGAGGGTCTAACTTTGATACTATCTCTTCTTTCAAAAAAGACATGCATGCTTCATGGACTTATTTCTAATTACTGCATTGAATTTTCACACTCTTGAGCAGAGAACTGTATCTTTTGTGATTTCTGTACAGTAACAGGTTCTTACAGGACAACAATATTTGCAATGGCAGATGTGACTCAGTGAGAAGGCAAAAAAATATTTTACTGAAATTGGAGCTTGTTTAGACATACAAACTCAGGTCAAAAAATGTATAACCGTGGTAGCCATATTGGATTGGAGAAGCTGCTATTATAAATTGGCAAAAGAACTGAAATAAAAACAGGAAAGCCATGTACAAAAATGTACAGGTACCCACTGAAGAATATAGTTCTTTTAATTAGAAACTGCAGGATTTATTTAAAATAAAAATAAATAAAAAAGAGCAAAACAAACAAACCAAAAAACTAAAAAAAATGCAAAATTATCAGAAATGTTATTTAGACAACAAGTTTTCAATAACATTAATAAAGATTGCCAAGCAGCTATTCAGCTCATTAATAAAAGCAGAAATTTAAACTATATGAAAGCACGTAAAAACATAGAAACAGTGAGACTTAATGCCCAGATAGATGCAATTGAAATAAAAGATATAAAAAATGAGTAAACAGAAGTGTTTTAATTATGGAAAGCTAAGATATATAAAATAAAGTAAAATAAAAGAAGTGCAAGTAAACGAAGATGGACAGATGAACAGAAGGCAGGAAAACAGCCACTCCCTAGAATAAGTCCTAGTTATAAAGAGGAGAAATATTTGAATACATAAATAAATAAAAATAAAATGTTATCTAAATTTGGTAAGGATAAAAGCAAATTACAAAAAAATTAGAAAAAAAAATATTAGGCAGTGTTTTTTTCAGCCCCAAACAAATGAGAGACAAGTTTCTAAACTGGAGTTTATAAACTATAGCCATAAAAAAATAAGACCACTCCTGCAACTTTGTCAGAAATAATGATATTTACTGTGTCCAGGCAAGGAAGTGCTGATATAGACTTACCATCTCCACATTCTCAACAATTATTAGTTATTAATAATCTTCATAAAATAAAGTTTAAAAATGTGGGCCTAATTCCAAATAATACCATAGGGTTAAATTTTCTGGTAGTAGCAGCAATATTTTAAAAAGTGCCTCCTTGTGCATAATGGTATAATTGATGAAGATAAGACAAGAGTAATTTATTTTTTAATTTTATTTTTATTGGTGCAATGTATTCGTACATCATAATGGTATAAAAAATACTTTTGTAGACATACATGCACACATCGCCCAGTTAGCCCCTACCCGATCCCCACCCTGTTCCCTCCCCATCCCTCCTTCCCATGTTTGGCTTAGTGGTTGACATCTAGTTTTATAGCGTTTTATCCAATATTAACGATGATAATCTGACAAAACAGTTTCATTTGTCTGATACCAATCTTTTTATGACTAAAAGATAACAGTTCAATATTTCTTTGTGCTTTCTTTCTTACCAGAGAATATTTTTTTCTTCTTTCTTTTTTTTAGGTGAAGCTATCATACATTTATTTATTTATTTATTTTTTTAAATTATCCTGATATGGAATATGGACGCTAGATACCCAAAACAATCTCAAAGAAGAGCGAAGCTAGAAGATGTATATTTTCTGGTTTCAAACCACATAAAGCTACAATAATTGAAACAGTGTAGTACTGTTCTAGAGGCAGATATATAAGCCATTGGAGTTAAATAAAAACCTAGAGATAATTTTTTTCCTTATATTGTCTAGTTATTTTTGACAAGGTTTTCATGAACATTTGGTGGAGAAAATAATAATCTTTTAACTACATATTGTTGAAAAATAATAATTACATAAAAAGAATAAAATTGGACCCTTACCTAACACATATACAAATATTAACTCAAAATAGATAAAAGACCTAAGTATAAATCTTAATACTATAAACTTTTAGAAGAAAATCTGGGTCATAAAACCTCACAACATTGAAATTGGCAGTGATTTCTTGGATATGATTTCAATGGCACAGGCAAGAAAAGGGTAAATAAACTCCATAAAAAATATTGTATATCCAAAGACAATGTAAACAGAGTTAAAAGTTACTGATAGAATGGGATAAAATATTTCCAAATGCTGTATCTGAAGGTATATTAATGTTCCAACTAGAAATCCTAAAAATTAGCAACAATAAAAGCAAACAATACAATTTAGAGATAGGTAAAAGACTAACATAAATAATGAATGTTCACAGATAACCAATCTTAGTTGTCTTTGGATGGAAAATCTTGTTTCTCTGGTTCTGGTGTGTGTTACCTATTTCTTCTTTGTAGTTAATCTCTTTGAGTATTTTCTCTAGCGCTGGTTTTGAAGACATAAATTTCTCCAGTTTCTGTTTGTTGTGGAAGCTTCTTATTTCCCCATCTAATTTGATAAAAAGTTTTGCTGGGTAGGAAATTTTTGGCTGGAAGTTGTTTTCTTTCAGAGTTTGGAATATGTTACTCCAAGCCCTTCTGGCTCTCATGACTTGGTTTGGGAAGTCTGGAGTGATTCTAATTGGTTTGCCTCTGAATGTCACTTGGCCCTTTGCTTTTGTTGCCTTTAAGATTCTCTGCTTGGCTTCCACAGTAGTCATTTTGACAATTCTGTGGTGTGGGGATCCTCTTCTCTGATCCTCTCTAACGGGAGTTCTATAAGTTTTCTGGACCTGTGTATCAGCCTCTTGCTCCATTTTTGGAAAATTTTCTGCTATTATTTCCTTGAAAAGATTGTCAATCCCTTTGGTTTCACCCTCTTTTCTCTCCTCTATTCCAATTATTCTTAGGTTAGCTCTCATAAATGGGCCCATATTTCTTCAATGTCAGATTCCTGCTGTCGGATTTTTTTTTCTAAATTAGAAACTACACGTTCTTTTTTGAATGATCATCTTCTAGGAGCGAGATTCTATTCTCCATGTGGTCTAATTGGTTGTTTGTACTTTGAATTGAGGTCTTTACTTAATTAATTGCATCCTTTATTTCTCTTTGGCTATCTCTGAATTCTTTTCGAAACACCTCTACTATTTCTACAGTTATTTTCCTGATTTGATCTTCTAGAAATCTCTGAATGTCTGTTTTATTAGGTTCTGATGTTGTGGGGTTGTGGGCATTCATTGCTCCATTTTTATTCTTCTTTCCCATGATTTCAGTAGTTTGTGCCTTCTCTGGGTTTTTCCCTGGGTCACTACGACTTCACTTAAGGTGCTGTGGATCTCGAGTTTATGGTATCTCAGTTCCCACTACTCCTTTACTGGGTTGTATTGCAGAGTCTCAGACCCTGGGAGTCAATCAAGGGTGCTTTAGACCATGGGGCATGCCAGGTTAGTCATTCTCCTATGGTGTAATATCTCTGCCACCACCATTCCCCCACTGGGTCAAGTCCCTGGGAGTACAGTACTGGGATTTCTCCTCTAGGGGCCCCAATTTGACTCACTGTTGAGTGTGCAGATGGAGCTGTCATAGACTCAGTGAATTCGCTGCTGCTGCCGCCTCTAGCAATATGGCGCTGCTGCTGCACCCTCGGCCATGAGGCCGGTGTATTTCTTTTCTGTTTTTGGACTCCACTCTGAGTCCCTGCAGGGTGCGCAGAGTCCAGCCCCTGGGAGCTTTAGATGCTCCCTGTGCTGAGAAATCTGCCGAATCCCGCCCGGCTGTTCTGCAGCGGCTCACCTCGGCTCGCTGTCCACCGCTCCTCTCTGGAGCTTTGTGGGCTGTTGAGTGAGTTGGTCTGGTGCCGTCTGGTGAACTCGCCACTGCTGCCAGCAGTAAGGTGCTGTTGCTGCGTTCTCCGCTGTGTGGCCAGCATATCTCCTCTCTGGTTTCTGAACTCCATTATGAGCTCCCTTCTGCAAGGAAAAATGGCACCCGCTGGTTCACGGCACAGCTCCGGCTACAGCACTGCAGTCTGGTTTTTGGTGTCTCATTTTTCCAGCCCTCTTTTTCTCTGTCCCTTAAAATTACACTTTTTGTTTCTCTGCTGATGGTGTTTTCTGGCTGTGAAAGGCACTGATTTTGTGGTGATAGAGATTGGTTGTTAGCGTGGCTCGTAAGCCCCATTTTGCTCCGTCGCCATCTTCCTGGAAGTCTCTACAAAATTAATTTCTGTCATGATACATGTTTCCAATAATATAGAGATAAAAATATTACTTAATTGCTAACCCTTCCCCATATCTGACCTAAGACCAAAAATAACAACAAAAAAAACATAAAAAAGAGTAAAATATAAAAACAAATTAATGTCTTATAGACCCTGGAGAAAATATTTTAAAGCAAAGTACAGAAATTTAAAGTATTCCTTTCTTTAATTTTGTAACTCTTTACTGTGAAGTAGCTCAAAATATCAGTTTTGTTCTAAGTAATAAAATCAATAACATAATTTGGATTATAAAAATTTTTGCTTTAATAAAAACTCCTTAAACAGTACATAAATAAAATAATAAATAAATAATAGAAAATGTTACTTGATCTAAGAAATGTTAATAAGACTCTTAGACTCATGGAGGCATTATACTCCAAGATTAGAAAATTACTATATTTGATATAAAAGACTGCATCTTCTCAAAGTTGGCCAAGGATTTGTTCTTCCCTCTCTTAAATAGTGTTTAGCCTATAAAATAATTTCAGTGAAAAGTTCTGCCATGAGGAATGAAAAATTCTCTGACCTTGTGCCAGAAATTTGTAGGTAAGGCAATTGTGGAAAATAGAAGAAAAATTTCAAATGCTTATATAATTCATTATATGGATGATATTTTGTTAGCTCAATCTAAAAAAAGAAATAGTAGAATAAATTTTTAAACATTTGCTTCAACAATTGACTAAATATGGCCTACAGATAACACCTGATAAAGTACAACAAGATAGGCCTATGAATTACTTAGGAAAAGAAAAATATGATGAGTGCATAATGTCTCAAAAGATGCACATTAGATTGGATAAAATAAAAAACATTAAATGATTTATAGAAATTGTGAGGGAATATAAATTGGGTTAGACCTTACTTGAAAATTACCACATGTGATTTGCATGTTTTATATGAAGCTCTCAATGGAGACCTACATCCTAAGTCAAAAAGGAAATTAACTCCAGAAATGTTGCAGGAACTGGCTTTAGTAGAAGAGAGGTTTCAGGAAGCCAAAGTCAAGCAAATAAATTATGAGAAGCAATGGGATTTTTATTTAATACTCCTTGCCACTTATACTCCTACGGGTCTTTTGCAACAGGAAGGTGTACTAGAATGGATATATTTGCCTCATACACAAGTAAGAACGGTGGCTTCTTATGTTTTGTTGTGTAGTCAGTTAATTACTAAGGCCAATAAAAGATCAAAAAAATATTTGGAAAATAAATTCACAATATTGTAATTCCATATACTAAACAACAGTCTGAAACATTATTACATAATGATGATGATTGGGGTATTGCTTTATTCAGTTATATTGTAGAAGTGAAATTTCATTTACCAAAGCATCCTATAATAAATTTGCCAGAGACTACTCACCTATAATTCATCATAGTTCAGAATTTTCTGCTCAACAAGCAGAAATTTGTGCCTTCATATTAGCTTTGACCCATTGGGAGCAAAATATTAATTTGTATACAGATTCAAAGTATGTGGTTTCAATATTTCCTGCTATAGAAACAGCCCTATTGTCTGGACATTAACAAATTATTACATTATTAGAACAATTACAAAAAATCATTCAAGGGTGAAAAAATAATTTTTATATCACATATTGCTGGACATTCTAATTTACCTTGGCCATTAGCACGTGGGAATGCTATGGATGATCTATTTACAAGGGAAATTTCAATAAATAATGTTATAGAATAGGCACTGCATCATCAAAACGTTTTAGCTTTAAAAAAGAATGTTTCGTATTACTAGGGAAGAGGCTAGACAAATTGTTAAAGACTGTGACCAATGTCCACTTATTCATAAGATACAGAAGATGGGAGTCAACCCAAGGGGCTTAAAGCCTCAAATGGTTTGGTAGATGGATGTAACTCATGTACCAGAATCTAAGAAAAGGTATATGTTCATGTAACTGTGAATACCAATACAGACAACACAGAATACACACCCACTCTGGAATTTGGAGCATTTACTGTCCACATGTGTCCTTAGAGAGTTTTGGGCCAATTTTCTATCTGCTAAAAAGATTATTTATGCTTGATTTAAATGGAAACTTCAAATGCAGAGATATAGAGGCTTTAAACTAAAATTCCTTTGTATAAATGAAATTTAATATTAAAATAATATTAACTAATATTAAGCTTAATTCTCATCTTTAGCCTAAGCTGTTACAACAAATTATATGATGGTTTTTCTAAGTGCAGATGTTTGTGTTTTAACACTTGGTGTTAACTAGACTTAGAGTCAGTTTTGTCTGACCAAGGTCAATGTTTAAAGCAAAATTATAACTCTAGCCTGATGGCTCAGAGACAAAGATTTTATTTTTTGGCCTACATATAAAGAATTATTCTTGATACTGGCTTAAATCTGGAAGTTCAATCTTCAGCAGCCTTTGTTCTTAAAAGATAACTTTATTCAAATGAGTAAAAAACAAAACTAAGAGAACACCTTAGTTCATGTGGTTTAAATTGCTAAAGGTTTAAGTTTATTTGAAATTTCAAAATTATCACTGAAAGATAAGCATACTTTGGTTTATCATATTGTCTTACTGGTAGTAGATGTTTAAGTTATAATGCCATTCTAAAGGTTTATTTTGTTAAAATTATAGTCTAACCCACTGGCTGGTTATTAAAATGAATAAGTGTGATAAAGATAAGTAAAGAAAATGTGTCTACACACATGACTAAATGTATCTAAATCTAAAAACTAAATAGATCATATGACAAAAATACTTTATAGAAATAAATCATCAAACATTAAAAAATCAATTGTTAAGGCAAAAAAAATCATTATTTTCGCCTCATCAAGCATTACATCATGCTTTATTTGTATTAAATTATATAAACACCAATGATCAAAATCTTACTCCCATTCAGAGACATTGGGAGAAAATGTATTTGGCTAAACAGCCATAGGTTCTTTATAACCCCGGGGCGAAGGATGTGCATGTGTTTTTTCCACAAGATGCAGAATCACCCATCTAGATGCTAGACCAGCTCAAGAAAACTTTCCATGTGAGAGAGACAGCAAAGGAAGATGAAGAAAATGATGCTGACATTTAAGCAGTTAAAACTTTCCCCTACACAGGCAAGAGCTACCAAAGAGGCAAATCTCCCCACCTGGGGTCAAATTAAGAAACTCACGAAGCGAGTGGAAAATATGTTTTTAACAATGTTAGCAATAATTTCTCTGCAGCCTCAAATAGGATTCTTTTAAAGAAACCTAGGGAAACAGAGCCTACCCCAATTGGGATAAGAACATGTATAGGATATCCTATGGGAATTTTAGCTAGTAAACCTGAAACTTTAACTCTAGGTAGAATTGGAGGATCTTATCATATTTCATGCAGAGATTGTATATTTACAAACTGTTTAACACCAGAATTAAATAAGCAATATTCAGTAATTATGATTCTTAAAAGACCAAAGTAGATGCAGAGGATGATCCTTGGATTGAGAATACAGCTTTACAGACACTTAAAGAAATGCAATTTTTACTGCAGCCAAACCTTTTTTTCAGTTTTACTTTTAGATATAGGTGCTGTAATTTCAATTTTGACCTCATTCGCAATAGCAACAGCAGCCCTGGTCCAGGATGTGCAATGCTAATTATGTAAATGATCTAAATAAGAATGTCTCTCTAGCGTTAGCACAGCAAGAGATTATAGACAGGAAATTGGAAGCAAAAGTAAATACCCTGGAGGAGGCAATTCTAGGACTTGGGCAGAAACTACAAAATTTAAAGGTACAATTGCCAACTCACTGTCATGCCAGTTTTAAGTATATCATTGGCTGATCCTTTAATAACAGGATTAAAATAACTAAATCCTATTAATTGAACTCATAATGTTATAGGTTTTGCAGTCATTGGAGCTATTCTAATCCTCATTCTCCTCATCCTCCCTATCATCCTACACCTAATCTGTCGTTCTATTTCTAATATTCAACGTGAAACTTATGCTCTTTCTTTAAACAAAAAGGGAAGCTATGCCCCCCCCCTTGGCAAATGCAAGTTTGACCAATGCTTGCATTTTGAAAAGCCCGGGAAGGCCACGCCCCAAAGAAGGAGGCATCATCTCTGGCAAAAATCCTCCCTGCTCGTAGATTTCTACACTAATAAGCTCCAACGATATATAACAGGATCGCAAGAATTAGGAATGTGGAAAAAGTTGAGTACCTGAAAGTTAAATTTTATAGTAAAACTCTCTGAACCCTCACAATTTCTCTATATGGTTCCAGCTGTAATAAAGGACAGCCAGAATTCAGGGGTTGCAACTTTTTTTTGTTGTTCTTTTTTCCGCAGGCAGGTCCTTTGATCTAAAGATTAGCTCCCAGCACCTCTCTGCCAGCAGGGGAAGCTGCAAATCTACCTTTTGCCCCATTTCCCAAAGAGATATAAAACTGTCTCTGGAATCTGGGCCATTTGTTTCCCCCTTGAGAGATGCTGATAAGCTCTTACCTTAACAAAAGCCTACCATTTTTGACTCAGCAGAAGGATAGTAAAAAACTCAAAAGTCTGCCTCAAGATCATGCATTAAAGAACAATTATAGAAACCCAATCACCTGTATTATAATGTTTTAGCCCTGTCTACTAACTGTAATATAAGCATTGCCTTATAGGGGATAACAGAGCAGATAGGACTGGACAAATCTGCAATGCAGCCTATGGATCCTGATAAAGGAGGGCCTGGACTAAGCCCTAGAGACAAAAAGACTCTGGAAGGATCAAAGGAGATCCTAGAAGACTGAATTTCCCCCAAACAGACTTTGGGTTTTACCCACCTTTATGGATGCCTTCCTGTCCCGGATGCCTTTCTGGACTCCAGACCTTGCCCTTAGTGCTCACCTGTGAGGGCAGAAACCTGATTCCAATGACAAAGGCTGAGGGAACTGACTTTCATACCTAGTCCCAGATGAATCTTAAACTGTGATGCTATGGATTTTTTTATCCTATTTATATTGATAACAGTTAATGCCTCAGCTGTTGTCCTTTGCTGCTTACATGGGGTATAGGGTATAAATACTGGCGATGGAAATTAAAACATTGTCAATTCAAAAAAGGCATTTGTCCATGTCAATCATTTCAGATTTTTTTCCCAGAGAGGAATCTCCACATTTAGCACCGTGAACAGTAACTTAAAGGAGTTTATTACATAAAAAGGGAAAAAGCACTGCAGGTAAGTGGCTGCAGAACTACAACCGAAACCCTTGCCCATCTTTCTGAGGATCTTGGTTCCAAGTGGACTTAGTGCCCAAATTATTATTCCAAATTGAGCCAGTTCACAGCACTGGACCACAGTTCAAGCACAAGACCACCCATTTCCCATCAGATCATGATGACAACATGATTGGACACAGTTCAAGAAAAACAGCACCCATTTCTCTTCAAATTTATTCACAACATACCTGGAGCACAGGTCAAGCACAACACCACCTTTTTCTAATTACTCCAATTTACTGACAATATACCTGCACCACAGTTCAATCACAAGTCCACCCGGTTCTTATCCCTATATGCTGACAACATAACTGGACCAGAGTTCAAACACAAGACCAGCCCATGCACATAAGTCCATGCTGACAACATAACTGCACAATAGTTAAAGCACAACAGCACAGTTTCTCCTCAGTCAATTTTCCTCACAACATAACTGGACCTCCATTAAGGGAAAACACCACCCGGTTCTCCCTAGTCCAATTGCTGACAACATAACTGAACCACAGTTCAAGCACAACATAACCCGTTTCTTCTCAAATTTCTTCATAATATAAATAAACCACAGTTCAAGCAAAACAGCACCCATTTCTCTTCAGTCCAATTCTGACACATAACTGGACCACAATTCAAGCACAAGACCACCAAGTTCCCATCAGTCAAAGCTAGCACATTATTGGACCACAGTTCAAGCACAACAGCACCCAATTCTCCTCAGTCAATTTTTTTCACAACCTAACTGGACCACAGTTCAAGCAGATCACCGACTTCCCCTCAGTCTATGCTGAAAACATAACTTGACCGCATTTAAGCAGAAGACCACTGAGTACCCCTCAGTCCATGCTGACAACATAACTGGACCAGAGTTCAAGCACAACACCACCCATTTCCCCTCAGTCAAATTCCCTCAGAACATAACTGGAAAACCATTAAGGTAAAACACCAACCATTTCTCCCCAGTTCAATTTGATGACAACATACCTGGACCACAGTTCAAGAACAACAGCACCCAATTCCCCTCAGTCTATGCTGACAACATAACTGGATCAAAGTTCAAGCACAACAGAAACCATATATCCTCAGTCAAATTTCCTCAACAAAACTAGACCACAATGCAAGCACAACAGCACTAATTTCTCCTCAGTCCTGTTTGCTGACAACATAACTGGACCACAGTTCAGGCTCAAGAACACCCATTTTCCATCAGTCCATGCTGACAAAATAACCAGACCACAGTTCAAGCACAACGGCACCCGTTTCTCCTAATTCAAATTTCTTCACAACATAAATGTATCACAGATCAATCACAACAGCATCCGTTTCTCCTCAGTCCAATTTACTGACAACATAACTGGACCACAGTTCAAGCAAAAGACCGCCCAGTTTTCATCAGACCAAGCTGACAACATAACTGCACACAGTTCAAGCACAAGAGAATACATTTCACCTCAAGTTTCTTTACAACATATCTGGACCAAGTACAAGCACAACACCACCGGTTTCTTTTCAGTACAACTTGCTGATAACATATCAAGACCACAGTTAAAACACAACACCACCCCGTGCCCATCATCCCATGTTGACAACATAACTGGACCACAGTTCAAGTAAAACAGCACCCGTTTCTCCTCAATTTGCTGATGACATAATTGGACCACAGTTCAGGCACGTTTCTCCTCAATCAAATTTCTTTACAATATAACTGGACTACAGTTCAGGCAAAAAAGTGCCCTCTTCTCCTCATTCCAATTTGCAGACAACAAAACTGGACGACAATTCAAGCACAAGACCACCCAGCTCCTCTCAGTCTATGCTGACAGCATAACTTGATGAAAGGTCAAGCAAAACAGCACCTATTTTTCCTCAGTCAAATTTTCTCACAACATAACTGGACCACATTTGAAACACAACAGGAGCACTTTCTCCTCAGACTAATTCACTGACAACAAAACTGGACCAAAGTTGAAGCACAAGACCACCCTGTGCCCATCAGTCTTTGGTGACAATATAACTGGACCACAGTTCAAGCACAAGACCACCCTGTTCCTATTAGTCCATGCTGACCAAATAACTGGACCACAGTTCAAGCACACCACCTAGTTCTCCTCACTCAACTTTCCTCAAAACAACTTGATCACAGTTCAAGCACAAGACCACCGAGTTTCCATCATTCCATGATGACAACATAACTGGAGCAGAGTTCAAGCACAAGACCACCCAGTTCCCATCGCACCATGCTGACAACATAACTGGACAACTGTTCAAGCACAAAAGCACTCGTTTCTCCTAAAATTTCCTCAAAACATAACTGGACCAAAGTTCAAGCACAACAGCACCTGTTTCTTCTCATTGAAATTTTCTCACAACATAAGTGGACCACAGTTGCAGCATAACAGAACTGTTTCTCCTCAGTCCAATTTCCTCACAATATAATTGGGCCACAGTTCAAGCACAAGACTACTCAGTTCCCATCAGTCCATACTGACATCATAACTGGAACACAGTTCAAGCCCAACATCACCTGGTTCTCCTCAGTCCAATTTGCAGACAACATAACTGGACCAATGTTCAAGCACAAGACCACCCAGTTGCCCTCATGTCATACTCAAAACATAACCTGCTAAAGTTCAAGCACAACACCACCCATTTTTCCTCAGTCAATTTTTCTCACAACATAACTAGACAACCATTAAGGCAAAACACCACCCAGTTTTCCCCAGTCCAATTTGTTGTCAACATACCTGGACCACATTTCAAGCAAAACAGCACACAATTCCCTTCAGTCTATGCTGACAACATCACTGGACCAAAGTTCAAGCACAACAACACCCGTACATCCTCATTCAAAATTCCTCAACAAAACTGGACCACAGTTAAAGCACAACAGCACTCATTTATCCACAGTCCTATTTGTTGACAACATAACTGGACCACAGTTCAAGTTCAAGAACACCCAGTTCCCATCAGTCCATGCTGAAAACATAACTATACCATATTTCAGCAAAACAACACCTGTTTCCCCACATTCAAATTTCCTCACAACATAAATGTATCCAAAAAAATCACAACAGGATCCATTTCGCCTCAGTCCACTTTGCTGACCATATAACTGGACCACATATCAAGCAAAGCATCACCCATTTTTCCTCATTCAAATTTCCTCAAAACATAAATGGACCATAGTTCAAGCAGAACAGCACCTGTTTCTCTTCAGTCATATTCACTGAGAACATAACAGGACCACAGTTCAAGCACAACAACACCCATTTTTCTTTAATCAAAATTCCTCACAACATAAATATATCACAGTTCAATCACAAAAGCATCTGTTTTTCCTCATTCCAACTTGCTGACAATATAACTGGACCACAGTTCAAGCAAAACAGCACCCATTTCTCCAGAGTACAATTTACTGACAACATAAATGGTCCACAGTTCACGCACAACAGCACCCGTTCTTCCTCAGACAAATTTTCTCACAATATAACTTTACTACAGTTCAGGCACAAAAGCGTCCTTTTCTCCTCATTCCAATTTGCAGACAACAAAACTGGATGACAGTTCAAGCAGAAGACCACCCAGTTCCCCTCAGTCCATGCTGACAACATAACTTGACCACAGTTTAAGCAAAACAGCACCTGTTTTTCCTCAGTCAAATTTCCTCACAACATAACTGGACTACAGCTGAAGCACAACAGGATTAATTTCTCCTCAGTCCAATTCTCAGACAACATAACTGGACTACATTCAACCACAAGACCACCCAGTTCCCCTCAGTCCTTGCAGACAACAAAACTGGACCAAATTGAAGTACAAGACCACCCATGCCCATCAGTCTGTGGTGATACATAACTGGAACACAGTTTAAGCAAAACAGCACCCGTTTCTCCTAAGTCAAATTTGCTGACGACATAATTGGACCACAGTTCAAGCACCCGCTTCTCCTCAGTCAAATTTCCTCACAATATAAGTGTACTACAGTTCAGGCACAAAAGCGCCCTTTTCTCCTCATTCCAATTTGCAGACAACAAAACTGGATGACAGTTCATGCACAAGAGCACCCAGTTCCCCTCAATCCATCTGGCAACATAACTTGACCACAGTTCAAGCAAAACAGCAACTGTTTTTCCTCAGTCAAATTTCCTCACAACATAACTGGACCACATTTAAGCACAATAGATATCGGTCTTCTCAGTCCAATTTGCTGACTACATAACTGGACCACAGTTCAAGCTCAAGAAAACCCAGTTCCCATCAGTCAAATTTCTCACAATATAACTGGACCACAGTTTAAGCACAACACCATCTGGTTCTCCTCTGTCCAATTTGCTGAGAACATAACTGGATTACGGTTCAATCACAAGAACACCCAGTTCCCATCAGTCCATTATGAGAACATAACTGGACCAAAGTTCAAGCACAAGACCACCCAGTTCCCATCAGATCATGGTGACAACATAATTGAACACAGTTCAAGCAAAACAGCACCCGTTTCTCCTCAAATTTACTCACAACATAACTGGAGCACAGGTCAAGCACAACACGACCTTTTTCTCCTCACTCCAATTTGCTGACAACATACCTGCACCACAGTTCAATCACAGGTCAACCCGGTTCTTATCCCTATATGCTGACAACATAAATGGACCACAGTTCAAACACAAAACCACACCATGCTCATCAGTCCATGCTGAAAACTAAGCTGGACCACAGTTCAAGCACAACATCACCGTTTCTCCTCAGTCAATTTCCTCACACCATAACTGGACCACAGTTCAAGCACAACAGCACCCGTTTCTCCTCAGTCAAAGTTCCTTATAACATAACTTGACTACATTTCAAGCACACCAGCACCAGTTTCTTCTCAGTACAATTTGCTGAAGACATAATTGGAACATAGTTCAAGCACAAGACCACCCAGTTCCCCTCAGTACATGCTGACAACATAACTGGACCACAGTTCAAGCACAACAGCGCCCGTTTTCCCTTAGTCAAATTTCATAACAAAATAACTAAACCACAGTTTAAGCAAAACACCCACAGGTTCTCAGTCCAATTTGCTGAAAACATAACTTCACCATATATCAAGCACAGGACCACCGTTTCCCATCGCTGTATGCTGACAACATAACTGGACCACAGTTCAAGCAAAACAGCAACTGTTTCTCCTCAGTCAAATTTCCTTGCAACTAAACTGGACCGCCATTAAGGCAAAACACCACCCAGTGTCCCTAGTCCAATTTCTGACAACACACCTGGACTACAGTTAAAGCACAACATCACCCATTTCTCCTCAGTCAAATTTCTTCACAACATAACTGACCACAGTTCAAGCTCAAGACGACCCAGTTCACATCATTCCATGCTGACAACATAAATTGAACATAGTTCAAGCACAATAGCACCCATTATCCTCACTCCAATTTCCTTACAACATAAATAGACCACAGTTCAAGCCCAACAGCACCCAGTTCTCTTCAGTCCAATTATGGTAAACATAACTGGACCACAGTTCAAGCACAAGACTACTTTGTGCCCATCAGTTCACGGTAACAACATAACATGCTCACAGTCCAAGCACAAGAGCACCTGTTTTTCCTAAGTCAAATTTTCTCACAATATAACTGCAACATAATAGAAGCACAACAGCAACTGTTTCTTCTTAGTCCCATTCACTGACAACATAACTGGACTACAGTTCAAGGACAAGACCATCCAGTTCCCCTCAGTCGATGCTGACAACATAACTGTACTGAAGTTGAAGCACAAGACAACCCCGTTCCCATCATTTCAGCTGAAATTTTAACTGGACCACAGTTCAATCACAACAGTACCAATTCCCCTCAGTCCATGTTGACAACATAACTGGACTACAGTTCAAGCACAGCAGCACCCATTTACTCAGTCAAATTTTCTCAAAAAAAGACAAGACCACACTTCAAGTAGAACATCACCCAATTCTCCTCAGTCCAATTTCCTCACAACTTAACTGGCCAAGAGTTCAGGCACAAGACCACCCAGTTCTGATCAGTCCATGCTGGCAATATAAGTGAACCACAGTTCAAGCACAACAGCACTCGTTTCTCTTCAGTCATATTTCCTCACAACATAACTGGACCACAGTTCATGCACAACACCACCAACTACTCCTCACTCCAATTTGTTGTAACATAACCGGACCATGGTTCAAGCACAACAGCACCTGATTATCCTAATTCAAATTTCTTCACAACATAAATGTATCACAGATCAATCACAACAGCATCTGTTTGTCCTCAGTCCAATTTACTGACAACATAACTGGACCACAGTTCAAGCATAAGACCATCCAGTCCCCATCAGTCCATGATGACAACATAACTTGACCACAGTTCAAGCACAAGTCCACCCAGTTTTCACCAGACCACGCTGATAACAAAACAGGACCGCAGTTCTAGCACAACACCACCCGTTTCTCCACAAATTTCCTCACAACATAACTGGACCACACTTCAAACACAACACCACTCATTTCTTCTCAGTCCAATTTGCTGACAACACAACTGGACCAAAGTTCAAGCACAAGACCACCCGGTTCCCATCACCTTATTATGACAACATAACTGGAGACAGTTCAACACAAGACCACATGTGCCCATCAGCCCATGCTGAAAATATGACTGGACCACAGTTCAAGCAGATATCCACCCACTTCCCCTCAGTCAAATTTGCTTAAAACATAACTGGACCACAATTCAAGCAAAAGACAACCCAGTTGCCCTCACTCCATGCTGGCAACATAACTGGACCACATTTCAAGCAGAACAGCACCCATTTTTCCTCAGTCCAATTTCCTCACAACATAACAGGATCACACTTCAAGCACAAGACCACACAGTTTCCATCAGTCCATGCTGACAACATAACTGGACCACAGTTCAAGCCAAACATCACTGGTTACTCTCAGTCCAATATGGGGACAACATAACTCCACCATAGTTCAAGCACAAGACCACCTGTTTGTCCTCAGGCCATACTCAAAACATAACCTGTTTCAGGACAAGACCACCAAGTTCCCATCTTTCCATGATGACAATGTAACTGAACCAGAGTTCCAGCACAAGACCACCCAGTTCCAGTCAGACCATGCTAACAACATACCTGGACTACAGTTCAAGCACACAGAACCTGTTTATCCTTAAATTTTCTCAAAAGATAACTGGACCAAAGTTTAAGCACAACAGCATCCATTTCTCTTTAGTGAAATTTCATCACATTTCAACCAAAAGACCACCCGGTTCCATCACTTTATCCTGACAATATAACAGGACCATAGTTCAAACACAAGAATATGTTGTGCCCATCATTTCATGCTGACAATATCCAGGACCACAGTTCAGGCACAACAGAACATGTTTCTCCTCAGTCAAATTTACTCACAAAATAGCACAAGATGATCTAGTTCCCATCCGACCATGCTGAGAACATAACTGGACACAGTTCGAGCACAACACCATCTGTTTCTCCTCAAATTACCTCAAAACCTAACTGGAGCACAGGTCAAGCACAACACCACCTTTTTCTGCTCATTCCAATTTGCTGACAACATACCTGCACCACAGTTCAATCACAAGACCACCCAGTTCCCTTCACTATATGCTGACAACAAAACTGGACCACATTTCAAACACAAGACAAGCCTGTGCCCAGCATTCTACATTGACAACATAACTGGATCATAGTTCAAGCACAACAGCACTGTTTCTCCTGAGACAAATTTTCTCACAATATGACTGGACCACAGTTCAAGCACAATAGCACATCATTTCTCCTCTGTCAAATTTCCTCACAACATAACCTTACCACAGTTCAAGCACAAGACCACCCAGTTCCCCTCAGTCCATGCTGACAACATAACTGGACCACAGTTCAAGCACAACAGCACCTGTTGTCCTCAGTTAAATTTCCTCACAACATAACTAGACCAGAATTCAAGCAAAACACCACCAGGTTCTCCTCTGTCCAATTTTCTGACAACATTACTGTACAAAACCTGAAGCACAAGAGCACCCAGTTCCCATTGATATATCCTGACAACATAACTGAACCACAGTTCAAGCACAACAGCACCCATTTCTCCTTAGTCAAAATTTCTCACAACATAAATGGACCACAGTTCAAGGACAATCACACCCATTTATCCTCAGTCACTTTTTGTCACAACATAACAGAACCACAGTTCAAGCACAAACCACCCATTTTTCCTAAGTCAAATGTCCTCACAATTTAACTAGACAACACTTCAACCAAAAGACCACCTGGTTTCATTACTATTTGCTGACCATATAACTAGACCAGAGTTCAAACACAAGACCACTTTGTGCCCACATCTTCATTCTGACAATATAACTTGACCTCAGTTCAAGCACAATGCCACCCATTTCTCCTAAGTCAAATTTCCTCACAACATAACTGGACAACCGTTAACAAAAAACACCACCCAGTTCTCCCCAGTCCAATTTGATGACAACAGACCTGGACCACAGTTCAAGCACAACAACACCCAATTCCCTTCAATCTATGCTGACAACATAACTGAACCAAAGTTCTAGCACAACAGCACCCGTATATCCTCAGTCAAATTTTCTCAACAAAACTGGACGACAGTTCTAGCACAACAGCAGTCATTTCCCCTTATTCCAATTTTCTAACAAAATAACTGGACCACAGTTAAAGCACAAGACCACCCAGTTCCCATCAGTCCATGCTGACAACATAACTGGACCACAGTTCAAGCACAAAAGCACCCATTTATCCTCATTTAAATTTCCTCACAAGGAAAGCACATAGTGAGCTGAAGACTCGGTGGCCAGCAGAGTGTAGGTGCAGGTGCAGTGTCCTCAGGGCCAGTGGAGCCCACTGGCCCAAATGGGACTTTTGGGTCTTTAACATTCCCCAAGAATCTCCAAAGTCTGAAAATGACTAGAGAGTTCCAATACCTGAAGTTGCTAGCGAACTGAAGCTCCTGAGCGGCACTCAACAGAGGCGACCCTGCAGACGTGCCCGAAGATCAGCACCCAACAACAGCGGCCCCAAAGACACACCCAGAGATCGGCAGGGACTGGGAAGTGGACCTGCTCACCGCTGGAGTGAAAAGTCAGCAGGATACAGGAGAGATGCCAGAGCTTCAGAGTGACAGATTGGACTGCCAGCATGAATTCAGAGGAGCCACATAACGGTGAACACACAGTGAGTATGATATATGTGAGTGCCAGTGTGCGCAAAGTGGGCCAGTTCAACTCCGGATCCCAAGAAGAGCACTTAAGGCGCAATAACTGCATGGGGCCACAAGGGGACACTCCAAGCAAATACAAGATTCACCATATATCAGCAACATAGTAGGACTGTAATGTTTTATTATTATTAATTTTTTTACTATTTTTATATCCTTTTATATTTTATTTTTTACTATTGTGGATTGGTTGGTATTGTTTGTTTTAGTTTATAGGTCTTTGGTTTTTGTTTGGTTTTTGGTTTTCTGGGGGGATAAGTTTTTTTTTTTTTTTCTTTTTTCTGAGGAGATAAGACTTTTCTAAAGTCCTAATACAAAGACTATGCTAAAAATAATACCCACTAATGATGGAAAGACAGCAGGAAGCATGCCTGAGGAATTTGAAAATATGAAAACTAGGAATAATGGAGAAATGACAGAAATCATGAATACTGACCTACAAGAAATGCAAAAAGGGGAATCGTGAATCTTGATCTACAATATGATGAAAGGATTTAAAACAACTTTAGAGGAGATGAAAGGTGAGTTAGAAACACTAAAAAAAGAATCAGAAAGAGGTTTGGAATGAAATGAAAGAGTCAATAAAGGAAATGAAGTCAGCAATAGAAAGAAATTCTGGAAGATTCAAGGAAATGGAAAGTAGAATATCACTGTTAGAACACAGTTCATCCAACCCTGAAAACACAGTCAATAGTATGCAGAAGTCATTACAGAAAAAAAAAATAAAAATACAGCAAATTTGGGACAACATGAAACATCCTAACTTACAGATAAAAGGCATTGAAAAAGGGAAAGAGTTACAGAACAGGGGTATCCATACTCTCTCCACAGAAATAATTTCGGAGAACTACCCAAATATGGAATGAGAGATAGATCTTCATGTTCAAGAGACATACAGAACACCATTAAGACAAGATCAGAGAAGAATCTCCCTGCACAACCTAATAGTCAAAATGACTAACATAGAGGCCAAGGAAAAGATATTAAAAGCAGTGAGAACAAAAGGTCAGGTGACATACAGAGGCAAAACAATAAGAATCACCCCAGAATATACAACCCAGGTCATGAATGCCAGGAGAGACTGGTATGATGTGATCCAGACCTTGGAAGAAAATAACTTCCAACCGAAACTGCTCTATCCAGCAAAACTACTATTCAAAGTTGATGGTGAAATAAAAGTGTTTTAAGATAAACAAAATCTCAAAAAATTTATGAATTCAAAGCCAACACTAGAGAAAACAAGAAAGAAATAAACCAAAAAGAAAAAAAAGAAGCAAACTTCATAACCAGAGAAGAAAGGAAAGTCATCAGAGGGACTTCTAAGTAAGAAAGAAAGAAAAAGCTACCAAACAGATGACAGAACACAAAATGACAGAAAATAAAAATCATATTTCAATAATAACTCTTAACCTCAGAGGACTTAACTCACATATCAAAAGGCATAGATTGGCAATGTGGATCAAAAAACATAACCCAAATATATGCTGTTTGCAAGAAACTCACCTATGCACATATGTGGAAACTGATACACTATTGAATGATGAATGGGTAAGAGTAGAAATTAGGGAAGAAGTAAAGAAACTTTTGGAAATAAATGAAAACAGAGACACAACTTACCAAAATCTCTGGGACACTATGAAGGCAGTATTAAGAGGAAAGTTTATTGCATTGAGTGCCCACATAACAAGGACTCAGAATCACCAAGTTCAGACCCTATCGACACAACTCAAGAATCTAGAAAGAATGCAACAGTCCAACCCCAAAGCCAGCAGAAGACAGAAAATTATTAAAATTTGAGCAGAAATAAATAAAATAGAGAACAACAACAAAAATTTCAAAGAATCAACAAAACAGAAAGCTGGTTCTTTGAAAAGGTTAATAGAATTGATAACCCCCTGGCCAACCTAACCAAAAGAAAAGGAGAATCAATGCAAATTACTAAAATCAGAAATGAAAAAAGGAGACATCACCACAGATAGTAGAGAAAGTCAAAGGATTATCAGAAACGACTTTAAAATTTTATACTCCAATAGACAAGGAAACATGGAAGAAATCGATAGATTCCTGAACACTGTTAACCTACCTAAACTGAACCAAGAGGACATATAAAGCCTAAACCAACCAATAGAAAACAATGAAATAGAAATGGCAATACAAATTGTTCCATCAAAGTAAAGCCCAGGCCCAGATGGGTTTCCAGCTGAATTCTACAAAGCCTTCAGTAAAGAACTAATACCAATACTTCATAACTTATTCCAGGAAATTGAAAGAGATGGAACTCTCCCAAATTCTTTCTACAAGGCCAGTATCACATTAATCTCCAAACCAAATAAAAATAACTTAAAGGAAAACTACAGACCAATACCTTTAATGAACATAGATGCAAAAATTCTAAACAAAATACTAGCCATACACATTCAAAATCATACAAAGAGAATAATACACCATGACCAAGTTGATTTCATCCCAGAAAAACAAGGTTGGTTCAACATAAAACAATCAATACATGTCATCCACCACATAAACAGAATCAAGAATTAAAAACACATTATCATAGCAATAGATTCTGAAAAATCCTTCGACAAAATCCAACACCCATTTATGTTAAAATCACTAGAGAAAATTGGAATAAAAAAACATACCTCAACATCATTAAGGCAATAAACAAAAAACTCAAAGCCAACATTATACTGAATGGGGAAAAACTGCAAGAATTTCTCCTAAAATTGGGAACAAGACAAGGATGTCCTCTATCACCACTCCTCTTCAATATAGTCCTTGAGACTCTTGCCACAGCAATAAGACAAGAGGAGGAAATCAAAGGAATTCAAATAGGAAGAGAGGAATTAAAATTATTCTTACTTGCAGAAGACATGGTCCTTTACCTAGAAGACCCTAAAAACTCAACCAAAAGACTTCTTAATTAAAAATTTAAATAAAATTCAGCAAAAGTTGCAGAATACAAAATAACTTAAAGAAATCAGAGACTTTTATTTATACCAACAATGAATCTACAATGAAATAAATAAAACAATCAATTCCATTCACTATAACCTCAAAACCAATAAAATACCTAGGAATAAACCTAACCAAAGATGTAAGAGACATCTACAACAAAAACTGTAAAACATTAAAGAAAGAAATTGAAGAAGACTTGGAAGATGGAAAGACCTCCTGTGCTTGTGGATAGGCAGAATAAATATCATCAAAATGGCCATTCTGCCAAAAATGATTTATAGATTCATTGCAATTCCTATTAAAATAACAACTACATTCTTCACAGACCTAGAAAAAGCAATCATGAACTTTATATGGAGAAAGAAAAGACCCAGAGTAGCCAAAGCAATTCTCACCAACAAGAATCACGCAGGGGGCATCACAATCCCAGACTTCAAATTATACTATAGATCAATAGTAGTAAAAAAAAAGCATGGTACTGGCACAATAACAGGTACACTGAGACCAGTGGAAGAGAAACAATGTTATAGAAACAAATACACACACCTACAGTCAATTAATCTTTGACAAAGATTAATGAACTCACATGCTGGAGAAAGACAGCCTTTTCAACAAATGGTGCTGGGAGAACTCACTATCCATTTGTAGAAAAATGGAACTAAACTCCTATATCTCATCATGCACAGGAATCAAGTTTAGATGGATCAAAGACTTAGAAATCAGACCAGAGACTGTGAGGTGATTAGAGGAGAACATAGGCTCATCACTACAGCATATAGGCACAGGCAGTAACTTTCTCAACAAAACCTCCAAAGCTCAGGAAATTAAAGCAAGAATCAACAAGTGGGATAGCATCAAACTAAAAAGCTTCTTGTCAAAGGAACCATCAAGAACCTAAAGAGGAAGCCTACAGAATGGGAGAAGATCTTTACTAGTCACCATTCTGATAGGGCCTAATATCCAGAATACACAAAGAGCTTAAAAGACTCTGCACTAGCAAAACAAATAACCCAATCAAGAAATGGGCCACTGAAATGAATACACACTTTAAAAAAGAAGAGATACAAATGGCCAATAGATTCATGAAAAGATGTTCTTCATCATTAGTCATCTGGGAGATGCAAATCAAAACTACACTGAGATTCCATCTAACCCTAGTCAGATTGGCAAGCATAAATAAATAAACAATAATAAATGCTGGCAAAAATGTGGGGAAAGAGGACACTTTTACATTGTTGGTGGGAGTGCAAATTAATTCATCCACTATGGACATCTGTGTGTAGATTCCTTAGAAATCAGGGAATAGATCCACCATATGATCCAGCTTTACCACCCCTGGGTATTTTTCCAAAGGGGTTGAAAACAGAGAACTACAGCAACATATGCATACCTATGTTCATAGTAGGACAATTTGTAATAGCCAAAATTTGGAAATGACCTAGGAACCCAACAATAGAGGAATGGTTTGAAAATTTATGGGAAATGCACACATTGGAATTCTATTCAGCTATAAACAACAGAATCATGTCATTCGTAAGAAGATGGAAAGGGTTGGAAAGCATCATGTTAAGTAAGATCAGCCAAACACACAAAGAGAAAGGACATATGTTTCCTCTAATATGCCCAAATGAGGGAGCATTGGGGAAACCAGAGGGACTCCAGATGATAGAAGGGAAATCTCAGCAAAATTTTAATGGAAAACTGAGAGAGGAAGGAGGCTGAACTTGATTGATGAGCGGCTATTCCCAAATACATGAAGAAGACAAATATAGCAAGGTTAGCCTGGGTATTAAGTATCAGGAGGGGGGAAGGGAAACAAGCAGGGGGAGAGGGCACCAAATACAGATTAAATGTATAACATTTACTTTCAATAAAATAAATTAAAAAAAAAAAAACAAATTTCCTCACAACATAAATGTACCACAGTTCAAGCACACCAGCACCCGTTTCTCCGCAGTACAATTTGCTGACAACATAACTGGACCACTGTTCAAGCACAAGACCACCCAGTTCCCACCAGTCCATGCTGACAACATAACTAGACCACAGTTCAAGCACAACAGTACCCGTTTCTCCTCAGTTAATTTTTTTGACAATATAAATGAACACCAGTTCAAGCACAAGATCAATCAGTTCTCCTCAGTCAATTCTGACAACATAACTGGACCACAGTTTAAGCACATCACCACAGAGTTACCATCAGTACATGCTGACAACATAACTGGACCAAAGTTCAAGCTCAACAGCATCCGTATATCCTCAGTCAAATTTCCTCAACAAAACTGGACCACAGTTCAAGCACAACAGCACTCATTTCCCCTCAGTCCAATTTGATCAGAACATAACTGGACTACAGTTCAAGCTCAAGAACACCCAGTTCACATCAACCCATGCTGACAACATAACTGGACCACAGTTCAGCACAACATCACCCATTCTCCTCATTCAAATTTTCTCACAACATAAATGTATCACAGTTCAATCACAACAGCATCCGTTTCTCCTCAGTCCAAATTGCTAACAATGTAACTGGACCACATTTCAGCACAAAAGCACCATTTTGTCCTCATTAAAATTTATTCAAAACATAAATTTACCACAGTTCAAGCACAACAGCACCCGTTTCTCCTCAGTCAAATTTCCTCACAACATAACTGGACCACAGTTCAAGCAAAACAGCACTAATTTCTCCTCAATCCAATATACTGACAACATAAATGAACCAGAGTTCAAGAACAATACCATCCAGTTCCCCTCAGTCCATACTGACAATATAACTCTACCACAGTTCAAGCTCAACAGCACCCATTTTTCTTCATCAAATTTCCTCATGAAATAACTGGACCACAGTTAAAGCAAAACACCACCCGTTTCTCTTCACTCCAATTAGCTGAAAAAATAACTGGACCACAGTTCAAACACAACACCACCCCATGTCCATCAGTCCATGCTGACAACATAACTGGACCAGAGTTCAAGCACAAAAGCACCAATTTCTACTTAGTCAAATTTCTTCACAACATAACTGAACCAAAGTTCTAGCACAACAGCACCTATTTCTCCTCAGTCAAATTTCCTCACAACTTAACTGGATCACAGTTCAAGCACAACAGCACCCATTCCTTACCACCCCTGGGTATTTCTTCCATTTCTTCCATTTCTTCCCAGTCCAATTTGCTGAAAACATTACTGGACCACAGTTCAAGGACATCTGCACCTGTGTTTCCACAGTCAAATTCCCTCACAATATAACTGGACTACAGTTCAAGCAAAACAGTACTGGTTTGTCCTCAGTCCATTTTACTCAGAACATAAATGGACCACAGTTCAAGCACAATACCCTCCAGTTTCCCTCAGTCCATGTTGGCAACATAACTGGACCACTGTTCAATCACAACAGCACCCGATTCTACTCAGTCAAATTTCCTCACAACATAACTGGACCAAAGTTCAAGCAAAAGATGACCCAGTTTCCATCAGTCCATGATGACAACATGACTGGATAAGAGTTCAAACACTAGACCACCCCATGCCCATCAGTATATTTTGACAATATGACTGGACCACAGTTCAAACACAAGAGTACCCAGTTCCCATTAGTCTATGCTGTCAAAATAACTGGACCACAGTTAAAGCACAACACCACCAGTTATCCTCAGTCCAATTTGCTGACAACATAACTGGACCACCATTCAAGCAGAAGAGGACTGAGTTCCCCTCAGTCCATGCTGACAACATAACTGGACACAGTTCATGTACAACAGTGTTCTTTTTTCCTCAAATTTACTCAAAACATAACTGGAGTACAATTCAAGCACAACACCACCTTTTCCTCCTCAGTCCAATTTGCTGACAACATACCTGCACCACAGTTCAATTACAAGACCACCCAGTTCCCATCACTATATGCTGAACACAAAACTGGACCAGAGTTCAAATAAAAGACCATGCACATTATTACATGCTGAAACAAAACTGGACCACTGTCAAAGCACAACAGCCTCTGTTTCTCCTCAGTCCAACTTGCTGAAAACAGAACTGGACCACAGTTCAAGAACAACAGCACCCATTTTTCCACAGTCATATTTCCTCACAACATAACTGGACCACAGTTCAAGCAACACAGTACTTATTTCTACTCAGTCCATTTTACTGACACATAAATGGACCACAGTTCAAGCACAACACAATTCAGTTCCCCTCAGTCCATGCTGACAACATAACTGGACCACATTTCAAGCAAAACAGCACCCATTTTTCCTCAGTCAAATTTCTTCACAACATAACTGAACCACCATTCAGAAAAAAGAACATCCAGTTCTTCTTAGTCGAAATTTTTGACAACATAACGGAAGCACAGTTCAAGAACAACAGCACCCATTTATCCTCATTCAAATTTATTCAACATACCTGGAACACAGTAAAAGCACAACAGCAGCAGATTTTTCTCAGTCCAATTTACTGACAACATAACTGGACCAATATTCAAGCTCAAAAACTCCCAGTTACCATCAGTCCTTTCTGACAACATACCTGGATGACAGTTTAAGCACATCAGCACCCAATTTCCCTCAGTCTTTGCTGACAACATAAGTGGAACACAGATAAAGCACAATACCACTTGGGTCACATCAGTCCATTATGAGAACATAACTGGAACAAAGTTAAAGCACAAGACCACCAAGTTCCCCTCAGACCATGCTGACAAAATAAATGAACACAGTTAATACACAACATAACCCGTTTCTCCTCAAATTTCCTCACAATATAACTAGACCAGAGTTCAAGCACAACAGCACCCTTTTCTCCTCAATCCAATTTTCTGACAATATAACTGGACCACAGATCAAATAAAGGACCACCCGTTTACCATCATTATATGCTGACAACATAATTGGACTATAGTTCAAACACAAGACCACCAAGTGCCCATCAGTTCATGCTGACAACATAACTAGACCACATTTTAAGCACAACAGCACCCGTTTCTCCTCATTCCATTTGCTGAAAACATAACTAGACACCAGTTCAAGCACAACAGCAACCACTTCCCCTCAGTCCATGCTGACAACATAACTGGACCACAGTTTAAGCACAACAGCACCCATTTTTTCTCAGTCAAATATCAAAAAATAACTAGAACACAGTTCAAGCAAAAAGCCACCAGGTTCTCCTCAGTCCAATTTGTTGAAAACATAACTGGACCACAGCTCAAGCACAAGACCACCTGGTTCCCATCGCTATATGCTACCAACATAACTGGACCACAGTTCAAGCACAAAAGCACCCATTTCCCCTCAATCAATTTTTTTTCACAACATGACTGGACAACCATTAAGACAAAACACCACCAATACTCCACAGTACAATTTCCTGATTACATACTTGGACCACAGTACAAGCACAACAGCACCCAATTTCCCTCAGTCTATGTGGACAACATAACTGGACAACATTTCAAGCACAACAGTACACTTATATCCTCAGTCAAATTTCTTCAACATAACTGGACCACAGTTCAAGCACAACAGCACTTATTTCTCCTCAGTCCAATTTACTGACAACATAACTGGACCACTGTTAAAACTCAAGAACACCCATTTCCCATTAGTCCATGCTGAAAAAATAACTGGTCCACAGTTCAAGCAGAACAGAACTCATTTCTCCTCTGTCAAATTTCCTCACAACATAACTGGACCACAGGTCAAGCACAACAGCACCTGTTTCTGCTCATTCAAATTAACTCACAACATAAATGGACCACTTTTCAAGCAAAACAGCACCCGTTTATCCTCAGTACAACTTGCTGACAACATAACTGGACCACAGTCCAAGCCCAACAGCACCCGGTTTTCCTGTCAAATTTCCTCACAATATAACTGGACCACAGTTCAAGCAAAACAGCACCCGTTGTCCTCAGTTCAAATTGCTTACAAAATAACAGGACCACAGTCCATGCTTAAGACCACCCAGATCCCCTCAGTCCATGCTGACAACATAACTGCACCACAGATAGAGCACAATAGCACCCACTTTTCCTCAGTAAAATATCCTAAAAAAAAAAAAAAAAAAAAAAAAAAAAACTGGATCACGGTTCAAACAAAACACCACCAGGTTCAGTCCAATTTGCTGAAAACATAAAAGGACCAAAGCTCAAGCACAAGACCACCTGGTTCCTATTGCTATATGCTGAAAACATAACTTGACCACAGTAGAAGCACAACAGTGCCCATTTCTCCTCAGTCAAATTTCCTTAAAACATAACTGGACAGTTCAAGCAAAACAGCACGTGTTTCTCTTAAGTCCAGTTTCCTCACAACATAACTGGACCACAATTCAACCAAAAGACCACCCGGTTCTATCACTATATGCTGACAAAATAACTGGACCAAAGTTCAAGCACAATGGAAACCATTTCTATTCAGTTAAATTTCCTCACATCAACTGGACCACCATTAAGGAAAAAGACCACCCAGTTCTCCCTAGTCAAATTTGTTAACAACATAACTGGACCAAAGTTCTAGCACAACATCTCCCAATTCCCCTCAGTCCATGCTGACCACATTACTGGACCACAGTTCAAGCACAACAGTACCAATTTCTCCACAGTCCAATTTGCTGACAATATAACTGGAACAATATTCAAGCTCAAAAACACCAAGTTCCTATCAGTATTTACTGAAAACATACCTGGACCACAATTCAAGCACAACAGCACCAGTTTTTCCTCAGTCCAATTTGCTCACAACGTAACTGGACCACAGATCAAGCACAAGAACACCCAGTTTCTATCAGTCCATGCTGAAAACATAACTGGGCCACAGTTTAAGCACAACAGCACTGTTTCTCCCCAGTCAAATTTCTTCACAATAAAACTGGACCACAGTTCAAGCACAACACTACCCAATTCCCCTCAGTCAATGCTCACCACATAAGTAGACCACAATTCAAGCACAACAACACCAATTTCTCCTTAGTCCAATTTGCTGGCAATATTTTTGGACCACAGTACAAGCACAACAGTGCCGAATTCCACTCAGTCCATGCTGACAACATAACTGGACCACAGTTCAAGCACAACAGCAACCGTTTCTCCTAAGTCAAATTTCCTCAAAACATAACTGGACCACAGTTCAAGCACAAAAGCATACATTTCTCCTCAGTCCAGTTTGTTGACAACATAAATGAACCACATTTCAAGGACAAGACCACCATGTTCACATCAGTCCATGCTGACCACATAATTGGACCACAGTTCTAGCAAAAAGCATCCATTTTTTCTAATTCAAATTTCTTCACAACATAAATGAATCACAGTTGAAGCACAAGAGCCCCAGTTTCCTCTTATTCCAACTTCCTGACAACATAACTGGCCCAAAGTTCAAACACAAGACCACCCCATGCCCATCAGTCAATTATGACAATATAACTGGACCACAGTTCAGGCACAACACCACCTGTTTCTCCTCAGTCATATTTCCTCATAACATAACTGGACCACCATTAAGGCAAAACACCACATGGTTCTCCCTAGTCCAATTTGCTGACAACATCCCTGGACCACATTTCAAGAAAAACTGCATCCAATACTTCTCAGTCCATGCTGAAAACATAACTGGGACACAGTTCAAGCATAACAGCACCGGTTACTCATGAGTCATATTCTTTCACAACATAACTGGACCACAGTTCAAGCTAAATGGCACCCATTTCTCCTCAGTCAAATTTGCTGACACATAACTAGACCACAGTTCCGGCACAAGAGCACCCAGTTTTCTTCAGTCAAATTTCCTCACAACATAAGTAGACCACAGTTCAAACACAAAAGCACGCATTTCTCCACAGTCCAATTGGATGACAACATAACTGGACCACAGTTAAAACACAAGACAACCAAGTTTTAATCAGTCTATGCTGTCCACATAATTGGACCACAGTTCAAGCAAACAGCATCTGTTTTTCCTAATTCTAATTTCCTCACAACTTAAATGGACAATAGTTCAAGCACAACAGTCCCTGTTTCTCCTCAGTCCAACTTGCTGACAACATAACTTGACCAAAGTTCAAGCACAAGACCACCCCATGCCCATCAGTCTATTGTGACACATAACTGGACCACAGTTCAAGCACAACAGGACCCATTTTTCCTTAGTCACATTTCCTCACAACATAACCGGACCACAGTTCACGCAAAACACCAACAGGTTCTCCTCAGTCAAATTTGCTGAAAACATAACATCACCATAGCTTAAGAACAATACTACCCGATTCCCATTGCTATATGCTGACAACATAAATGGACCACAGTTCAAGCACAACAGGAGTGGTTTCTCCTCAGTCAAATTTCTTCATAACATAAATGGACCACATTTTGAGCAAAACAGCACCCGTTTCTCCTCGGTCAAATTTGCTGACACATAACTGGACCACAGTTCAAGCATAACAGCAGCCGTTTTTCCTCAGTCAAATTTTCTTACAACATCACTGGACCACAGTTCAAGCACAATACAATCCAATTTCCCTCAGTCTATGTTGGCAACATAACTGGACCACAGTTAAAGCTCAACACCACCCAGTTCCCATCAGTCAAATTTCCTCACAACAAAACTGGACCATGTTGAGTTCAAGCACAACAGCACTGGGTTCTCCTCAGTCCACTTTGCTGACCAAATAACTAGATCACAGTTCAAGCACAAGACCACCCACTACTCAGTCCATTCTGACAACATAACCAAATGGCAGTTCAAGAACAACAGCCCCAGTTTCTCCTCAGTCAAATTTCCTCACAATATAGTTGGACAACAGTCAAAGCACAACATAACCTGGTTCTCCATAGTCTGATTTGCTGACAACCAAACGGGACCACAGTTCAAGCACAAGACAACCCAGTCTGCATCAGTCCATTATGAGAACATTATTGACCACAATTCAAGCACAAGACCAAACAGTTCCCATTAGACCATGCTGACAACAAAACTGCACACAGTACAAGTACTACAGCAGCCATTTCTCCTCAAATTTCCTCACAATATAACTAGACCACAATTCAAACACAACAGCACCCGATTGTCCTTAGTCCATTTTGCTGATAATATAACTGGACAACAGTTCAAGCATAACACCAACTGTTTCTCCTCAGTCAAATATTTTCACAACATAAGTGGACAAAATGTTAAGGCAAAACATCACCCAGTTTCCCCTAGTCCAATTTGCTGAAACATACCTGGACCACAGTACAAACACAACAGCACCCAATCCCCATCATCTATGCTGAAATCATAACTGGACCAAAGTTCAAGCACAATAGCACCCATATATTATCAGTCAAATTTCCTCAACAAAACTGGACCACAGTTCAAGAACAACAGCATTCGTTTCTCCTCAGTCCAACTTGCTGAAAACATGACTGTACCACAGTGCAAGCACAAGGCCACCCAGTTCCCATCAGTCCATGCTGACAACATAACTGGAACACAGTTCAAGGACAGCAGCACCCATTTTTCTTCAGTCAAATTTCCTCACAACATAACTGGACCACCATTCAGGAAAAACACCACAAGTTCTCCTCAGTCCAAATGCTGAAAACATAACTAGAATACAGCTCAAGCACAAGACCACCTTGTTCCCATCACTATATGTTGACAACATAAGTGGACCACAGTTCAAGAACAATAGCAATCGTTTCTCCTCAGTCAAACTTCCTCACAAAATAACTGGACCACCATTAAAGCAAAACACCACCCGGTTCTCTCCAGTCCAATTTGCAGACAAGATACCTGGACCACATATCAAACACAACAGTACCCACATCTACTCAGTCCATGCTGACAACAAAACTGGACCACAGTTCAAGCACAACAACACCCGTGTATTCTCAGTCAAATTTCCTCACAACATAACTGGACCACAGTTCAAGCAAAATAGCA
Source organism: Muscardinus avellanarius (assembly GCF_963383645.1). Lineage (NCBI taxonomy): Eukaryota > Metazoa > Chordata > Mammalia > Rodentia > Gliridae > Muscardinus > Muscardinus avellanarius. The sequence continues at coordinate 3,588,231 of NC_137809.1, forward strand.
TCCGGTTGTCCTTACTCAATTTTCCTTGCGACATAAATGGACCACTTTTTCTCCTCAGTCATATTTCCTATCAACATAACTGGACAACCTGGTTCTCCTAGTCCAATTAGCTGACAACATAACTGGACCATGGTTCAAGCACAAGACAACCCAGTCCCCATCAGTCCATTATGAGAACATAACTGACCATAGTTCAAGCACAAGACCACCCAGTTCCCATCAGAACATGCTGACAACATAAATGCACACAGTTCAAGCACAAAAGCACCTGTTTCTACTCAATATTCCTTACAACATAACTGGACAACTGTTAAGGCAAAACACCACTTGTTTCTCCTCAGTCCAATTTGCTGACAATATAAATGGGCCACATTTCAACCAAAAGACAACCCGGTTCCAATCACTCTATGCTGACAATATAACTGGACCACAGTTCAAGCACAAAACCACCCATTTCTCCTCAACCAATTTTTTTCACAACATAACTGGACAACTGTTAAGGCAAAACACCACCCAGTTCTCCCCAGTCTAATTTGCTGAAACATACCTGTACTACAGTACAAGCACAACAGCACTCAAATCCCTTCAGTCTATGCTGACATCATAACTGGACCAAAGTTCAAGCACAACACCACCCTTTTCTCCTCAGTCAAATTATATAATAACATAACTAGGCCACAGTTCAAGAAAAACAGCACCTGTTTCTCCACAGTCCTTTTGTGACAACATAACTGGACCACAGTTTAAGCACAAGACCACTCAGTTCCCATAAGTCCATGCTGACAACATAACTGGACAACAGTTCAAGCACAAAAGCACCCATTTCTCCTCAGTCCAATTTGATCACAATATAACTGGACCACAGTTCAAGCACAAGACCATCCAGTTCCCATCAGTCAATGCTAAAAACATATCTGGACCACAGTTGAAGGACAACAGCACCCATTTTTTCTCAGTCAAATTTCCTCACAACATAACTGGTCCACCATTCAGGAAAAACACCACCAGTTCTCCTCAGTCCCAATGCAGAAGATATAACTGAACCACAGCTCAAACACAGACCACCTGGTTCCCATCACTATATGCTGACAACATAACTTGACCACAGGTCAAGCACAACAGACCCAGTTTCTCCTCAGCCAAATTTTCTCACAACATAACTGGACAACAGTTCAAGCACAATACAACCTGGTTCTCCTAGTCCAATTTGCTGACAATATAACTGGACCACAGTTCAAGCACAGAACAACCCAGTTCCCATCAATCCATTATGAGTATATAACTGACCACAGTTCAAGCAAAAGACCACCCAGTTCCCATCAGACCATGATGACAACATAACTGCACACAGTTCAAGCACAACAACACCCGTTTCTCCTCAAATTTCCTTAAAATATAAACGGACCATAATTCAAGCAGAGCACCACCCATTTCTCCTTTGTCCAATTAGCTAAAACATACCTGGACCACAATCAAAGCACAACAGTACCCAATTCCCTTCAGTCTATGCTGACAAAATAACTGGACCAAAGTTAAAGCACAACAGCACCCATATTTTCTCAGTCAAATTTCCTCAACAAAACTGAACCACATTTTAAGCACAACAGCACCCATTTTTTTTAGTCAAATTTCCTCACAACGTAACTGGACTACATTTTCAAGCACAACAGCACCCATTTCACAGTCCAATTATGAAAACATATCTGGACAACAGTCCAAGCACAATAGCAACCATTCCCCTCAGTCCATACTGACAACATAACTGGACCACAGTTCAAACACAACAGCACCCATTTTCCTCAGTCAAATTTCCTCAGAACATAACTGGACCACAATTCAAGCAAAACACCACCAGATTCTCCTAGTCCAATTGGCTGAAAACATAACTGGACCACAACTCAAGCATAAGACCACCTGGTTCCCATTGCTAAATGCTGCCAACATAACTGGACCACAGTTCAAGCACAACAGCACTCGTTTCCCCTCAGTCAAATTTTTACACAACATAACTGGACAACTGTTAAGGCAAAACACCACCCAATTCTTTCCAGTCCAATTTGCTGACAACATACCTGGACCACAATACAAGCACAAGAGCACCCAATGCCCCTCAGTCTATGCAGACGACATAACTAACTGGACCACAGTTCAAGTACAACAGCACCCACATATCCTCAGTCAAATTTCTTCAACATAACTGAACCACAGTTCAAGCACAACAGCACTCTTTTTCCTTAGTCCAATTTGCTGACAACATAACTGGACCACAGTTCAAGCAGTACAGCACCTGTTTCTCCTCATTCAAATTTTCTCACAACATAAATGTACCACAGTTCAAGCATAACAGCACCCATTTATCCTCAGTCAAATTTCCTCACAATATAACTGGACCACAGTTCAGGCACTTAAGCACCCAATTCACCTCAGTCCAATTTGCTGACACATAACTGAACCACAGTTCAAGTACAAGATAACCCAGTACCCATCAGTCCATGCTGACAACAAAACTGAACCATAGTTCAAGCACAATAGCACCCGTTTCTCCTCAATCAAATTTCTCATAATATAACTGGACCACAGTTCAAGCAAAACACCAAGAGGTTCTCCTCAGTCCAATTTGCTGACAACAAAACTGAACCATGGTTCAAGCACAAGACCACCCAGTTCCCATCAGTCCATTATGAGAATATAACTGGACCACAGTTCAAGCACAAGACCACCCACTTCCCAAAGTGCATGCTGACAATCTAACTGAAAACAGTTCAAGCACAAAAACACCAGTTTCTCCTCAAATTTCCTCACAACATAACTGGAGCACAGGTCAAGCACAACACCACCTGTTTCTCCTCAGTCTAATTTGCTGACAACATAACAGGACCACAGTACAAGCACAAGACCACCCATTTTCCTGATGTCCATGCTGACAACATAACTGGACCACAGTTCAAACACAACAGCAACAGTTTCTCCTCAGAAAAATTTCCTCACAACCTAACTGGACCACCGTTAAGGCAAAACACCACCCAGTTCTCTCCAGTCCAATATGTTGACAAGATACCTGTACCACAGTTCAAACACAACAGCAACCACTCCCCTCAGTCCATGCTGACAACATAAATGGACCACAGTTAAGCTCAAGAACACCCATTTCCCATCATTCCATGTTGACAACAATACTGGACCAAAGTTCAACACAACAAAACCTATTTTTTTCATCAGTCAAATTTCCTCACAACATAACCACACCACATTTCAATCACAAGACCACCCGTTTCCCATCACTATATGCAGACAACATACCTGGACCACAGTTCAAACACAAGACAAGTCCGTGCCCATCAGTCCATGCTGACAATATAACTGGACCACAGTTCAAGCACAACAACACCCGGTTCTCCTCAATCAAATTTTCTCAAAACATAACTGGACCACAATTCAAGCAAAACAGCACCCATTTATCCTCAGTCAAATTTCCTCACACCATAACTGGACCACAGTTCAAGCACATGACCACCCAGTTCCTATTAGTCTATGCTGAAAAAATAAAGAGACCACAGTTAAAGCATAACACCACCCAGTGCTCCTCAGTCCAATTTGCTAACAACATAACTGGACCATCGTTCAAGCAGAAGACCACAGAGTTACCCTCACTCAATGCTGCCAACATAAATGGGCCACAGTTCAAGCATATAAGCACCCATTTCTCCTCAGTCAAATTTCCTCACAATATAACTGGACCACCGTTCAGGCACTTAAGCACCCAATTCACCACAGTCCTATTCGCTGACACATAACTGGACCATAATTCAAGTACACAACCACCAAGTAACCTTCAGTCCATGATGACAACAAAACTGACCACAGTTCAAGCACAACAGCACCCATTTCTCCTCAGTGAAATTTCCTCACAACATAACTGCACCACAGTTCAAGCAAAACATCAACAGGTTCTCCACAGTCCAATTTGATGACAACATACCTGAAACTTGGTTCAAGCACAAGACCACCCTGTTCCCAAACAGCATGCCGACTACATAACTGGACACAGTTTAAGCACAAAAACACCAGTTTATTCTCAAATTTCCTCACAACATAACTGGAGCACAGGTCAAGCACAAAATCACATCGTGTCCTTCAGTTCATGCTGACAAAATAACTGGACCAGAGATCAAGCACAACACCCATTTCTCCTCAGTCACATTTTCTCACAACATATCTAGACCACATTTCCAGCACAAAATCACCCATTTCTCCTCAGTCAAAATTTCCTCACAACATAACTGAACCACAGTTCAAGCACAACAGTACCTGTTTCTCCTCAGTCAAATATCCATGCAACACAGCAGGACCAAATTTCAAGCAAAACAGCATTCGTTTCTCCTCATTCAAATTAACTCACAACATAAATGGACCACATTTCAAGCACACAACAACACCCATTTCTCCTCAGTAAAACTTGCTGACAACAAAACTGGACCACAGTCCAAGCACAACAGCACCTGGTTTTCCTCAGTCAAATTTTCTCACAACATAACTGGACCAAAGTTCAAGCAACACAGCAGCCATTTCTCCTCAGTCTAATTTGCTGACAACATAACAGGACCACAGTACAAGCACAAGACCACCCATTTTCCTGATGTCCATGCTGACAACATAACTGGACCACAGTTCAAGCACAACAACAACAGTTTCTCCTGAGTCAAAATTCCTCACAACCTAACTGGACCACCGTTAAGCAAAACACCACCTGGTTCTCCCCAGTCCAATTTGTTGACAAGATACCTGGACCACAGTTCAAGCACAACAGCAACCACATCCCCTCAGTCCATGCTAACAACATAACTGGACCACTGTTAAAGCACAACAGCACCTGTACATCCTCAGTTAAATTTTCTCAACATAACTGGACCACAGACCAGGCAAAGTAGCACTCATTTCTCCTCAGTCAATTGGCTGACAATATATATGGACCACAGTCAAGCTCAAGAACACCCATTTCCCATCAGTCTATGCTGTCAACAATACTGGACCAAAGTTCAACACAACAGCACCTGTTTTATCCTCAGTCAAATTTCCTCACAACATAACTGCACCACAATTCAATCACAAGACCACCCAGTTCCCATCTCTATATGCAGACAACATAACTGGACCACAGTTCAAAAACAAGTCCACCCCTTGCCCATCAGTCCATGCTGACAATATAACTGGACCACAGTTCAAGTACAACAGCACCCAGTGCTCCTCAAATTTCCTCAAAACATAACTAGACCACAATTCAAGCACAACAGCACCCGTTTATCCTCAAATTATTCACACCATAACTGGACCACAGTTCAAGCAAAACAGCACCCCTTTCTCCTCAGTCCAATTTGCTGAAAACATAACTGGACCACAGTTCAAGCACAAGACCACCCAGTTCCCCTCAGTCCATGCTGAAAACATAACTGGACCACAGTTCAATCACAACAGCTCCCGTTTTTCATCAGTCAAATTGCCTCACATCAAAATTGGACCACAGTTCAAACAAAACATCACTAGGTTCTCCTCAGTCCAATGCTGAAAACATAACTAGACCTCAGCTCAATCACGAGACTACCGAGATACAATGTTAACCACATAACTGGACCACATTTGAAGCACAACAGAACCTGTACCTTCTCAGTCAAATTGCCTCAACATAACTGGACCACAGTTCAGGTACAATAGCACTAATTTCAAGCTCAAGAACACCCAGTTCCCATCAGTCCATGCTGACAACAATACTGGACCAGAGTTCACTAAAACAGCACCTGTATTTTCTCAGTCAAATTTCCTCAAAACATAACTGGACCACAGTTCAACAACAATGCCAACCAGTTCCCTTCTCTACATGCTGACAAAATAACAAAACCACAGTTCAAACACAACAGCACCCAATTCTCCTCAGTCAAATTTCTTAAAAATTATATATGGACCAGAGTGTAAGCAAAACAGCATCCATTTCTCCTCAGTCCAATTACCTGACACATAACTCTACCACAGTTCAAGAACAACTGCACTCTTTTCTTGTCAGTCAAATTTTCTCACAATATAACTAGAGCACAGTTCAAGCACAACACCACATGGTTCTCCTCAGTCCAATTTGCTGACAAAATAACTAGGCCAGAGTTCAAGAAAAAGTCCACCCAGTTCCCAACAAGCCATGCTGACAATGTAACTGTACCACAGTTCAAGCAAAAAAGCACCCATGTTTCTTCAGTCAAATTTCCTCAAAACATAAGTGGACCACAGTTCAAACAGAAGACAAGCCCGAACCCATCAGGCCATACTGAAAACATAACTGGATCAAGTTCAATCAAAACAGAACCCATACATCCTCAGTAAATTTCCTCAACATAATTGGACCACAGTTCAAACTAAAGAACACCAATTTCCCATCAGTCCATGCTGCCAACAATACTGTACCATAGTTCAATACAACAGCACCCATTTTTACTCAGAAAAAGTTCCTCAAACATAACTGGACCACAGTTCAAGAACAATAACATCCAGTTCCCTTCACTCCATGTTGATAATATAACAGGACCACACTTCAAGCACAACAGCACCCGATTCTCCTCAGTTCAATTTGATGACAAAATAACTAGGCCACGTTCAAGCACAAGTCCAACCAGTTCCAATCAGTCCATGCTGACAACATAACTGGACCACAGTTCAAGCAAAACACCACCAGGTTCTCCTCAGTCCAATTTGCTGAAAACATAACTGGACCACAGCTCTAGCACAAGGCCACCTGGTTCCCATCGTTATATGCTGCCAACATAACTGGACCACAATTCAAGCACAAAAGCACCTGTTTCCCCTCAGTCAATTTTTTTCAGAATATTACTGGACAACTGTTAAGGCAAAACACCACCCATTTCTCCCCAGTCCAATTTGCTGACAACATACCTGGACCACTGTACAAGCACAACAGCGCCCATATATCCTAAGTCAAAATTTTTTCAACATAACTGGACCAAAGTTCAAGCACAACAACACTCATTTTTCCTCAATTCAGTTCTCTGATAACATAACTGGACCACTGTTCAAGCTCATGAACACCCAGTTCCCATTAGTCCATGCTGACAACATAAATGGACCACAGTTCAAGCAGAACAGCACTTGTTTCTCCTCATTCAAAATTCCTAACAACATAAATGAACCACAGTTCAAGCACAACAGTATCCGTGTTTCTCCTCAGTCCAACTTGCTGACAACAAAACTGGACCACAGTTCAAGCACAACAGCACCCGTGTCTCCTCAGTCAAATTAAATCACAACATAACTGGACAAGAGTTCAAGCAAAACACCAAAAGGTTCTCCTCTGTCCAATTTGCTGACAACTTAACTGGATCACGGTTCAGGCACAAGACCACCCAGTTCCCATTAGTCCATAGTCCATTATGAAAATATAACTGGACCACAGTTCAAGCACAAGACCACCCAGTTCCCAAAGAGCATGCAGACAACATAACTGGACACAGTTCAAGCACAACAATACCAGTTTCTCCTCAAATTTCATCACAACATAACTGAAGCACATGTCCAGCACAACACCACCTGTTTCTCCTCAGTCCAGTGTGCTGATAACATAACTGTACCACAGTTCAATCACAAGACCACCCGGTTCCAATCACTATATGCTGACAACATAAATGGAACACAGTCCAAACACAAGACCACCTCATCCCCATCAGTCCATGCTGACAATATAACTGGACCAGAATTCAACCACAACAGCATCCATTTTTCCTCAGTCAAATTTCCTCACAAAATAACTGGACCAGAGTTCAAGAAAAACACCAGCCATTTCTCCTGATTCAAATTAACTCACAACATAAATGGAACACATTACAAGCACAACAGCACCCATTCCTCCTCAAGCAATTTGCTGACACATAACTGGACTAAAGTTCAAGCAAAACAGCACTTGTTTCTCCTCAGTAAAATTTTCTCACAACATAACTGGACCACAGTTCAAACACAAGACCAGCATGTGCTCATCATTCCATGCTGACAACTAAACTGGACAACAGTTCAAGCACAACAGCACCTGTATCTTCTTAGTCAAATTTCCTCAAAACATAACCGGACCACAGTTCAACCACAAGAGCACCAGTTTCTCCTCAGTCAAATTTCCTCACAACATATGTGGACCACAGTTCAAGCACAACAGCAACCGTACATCCTCAGTCAAATTTCCTAAATAAAACTGGACCAGAGTTCAAGCAAAACAGAACTCATTTCTCCTTAGTCAATTGGCTGACAACATAAATTAATCACAGTTCAAGCTCAAAAACAACCAATTCCCATCACTCCATGCTGACAACATAACTGGACCATAGTTCAACACAACAGCACCTGTTTTTCTTCAATCAAATTTCTTCACAACACAACTGGACCACACTTTAAGCAAAGTACCATCCAGTTCCCTTCAGTCCATGTTGACAACATAACAGGACCACAGTTCAAGCACAACAGCACCTGTTTCTCCTCAGTCAAATTTCTTCACAACACAAATGGACCACAGTTCAAGCACAACACCACCAATTTCTCCTCAGTCAAATTAAATCACAACATAACTGGACCACAGGTCAAGCACAACACTATCTCGTTTTCCTCAGTCCAATTTTCTGACAACATAACTGGACCACAGTTCAAGGACAAGACCACCCATTCCCATCAGTCCTCTATGAGAACATAAGTGGACCACAGTTCAAGCACAAGATCTCCAGTTCCCATCAGACCATGCTGATAATATAACTAGAGACAGTTCAAGCACAACAGCACTTGTTTCTCATAAAATGTCCTCACATGCCTAAAGCACAGATAAAGCACAATACCAATCATTTATCTTCAGTCAAAATTTCTCACACCATAATTGGACCACAGTTCAAGCACAACAGCGCCCATTTCTCCTCAGTCCAATTTGCTGAAACATAACTGGACCACAGTTCAAGCACAAGATGACCAAGTTCCTATCAGCCCATGCTGACCACATAATTGGACCACAGTTCAAGGACAAAGCAAACATTTTTCACAGTTTAATTTTCTCACAACATAACTGGACCACAGTTCAAGCATAAAAGCATGCCTTCCTCCTCGGTCCAATTTCCTGACAACATAACTGGATCACAATTCAAGCACAAGACCACCAAGTTCCAGCATCCATTTTCCTCATTCAAATTTTCTCACAACACAAATGGACCACAATTCAAGCACAACAGTCCCTATTTCTCCTCAGTCCAATTTGCTGACAACATAACTGGACCACATTTCAAGCAAAACAGCACCCGTTTATCCACAATCGAATTTTCTCAACATATAACTGGACCACAGTTCAAGCCAAACAGCAATGGTTTCTCCTCAGTCCAAATTTCTTACAACATAATTGTACCACAGTGCAAGCACAACACCACCCAGTTCACCGCAGTGATGCTGACAAAATAATTGGACCACAGTTCAAGCACAACAGCACCCGTTTTTCCTCAGTCAAATTTCTTCACAACATAACTGAACCACCATTCAGGAAAAACAACACCCAGTTCTCCTTAGTCAAATTTGTTGGCAACATAACTGGACCACAGGTCAAGCACAACAGCACCCAATTCCCCTCATTTCATGCCAAAAACATAGCTGGAAAACAGTTCAAGCACAACAGCTTCAGTTTCTCTTCAGTCAAATTTCCTCTCAACATACTTGAACCACAGTTCATGCACAATACCATACTTTTCCCATCAGTCTAAGTTGACAACATAAGTGGACCACTGTTCAAGCACAACAGCACCCATTTCTCCTCAGTCAAATTTTCTCACAAAATAACTGGACCAGAGTTGAAGCACAAGATGACCCAGTTTTCATCAGTCTATGTTGACAACAACAGGACCAGAGTGCAAGCACAAGACTACCACATCCACATCAGTCCATTTTGACAATATAACTGGACCACAGTTCAAGTACAACCACACCCATTTTTACTCAGTCAAATTCCTCACAAAGTAACTGGACAACAGTTCAAGCAAAACAGCACTGGTTTCTTCTTATTCCAATTTACTGACAATACTGGACCACAGTTCAAGCAAAAGACCAGCCAGTTCCCATTAGTCCATGCTAACAACATAACTAGACCACAGTTAAAGCACAACAACATTTCTCCTCAGTCAAATTTCCTCACAATATAACTGGACCACAGTTCAAGCACAACAGCACCCATTTCTCCTCAATACAATGTTGAAGATATAAGTAGACCACAGTACAAGCACAAGACCACCCAGTTCCCCTCAATCCATGCTGAGTACATAACTGGAACAGTTCAAGCAAAACAGCAGCTGTTTTTCCTCAGTCAAATTTCCCTACAACATAACTGGACCACATTTCAAGCAAAACACCAACAGGTTCTCTTCAGTCCAATTTGCTGAAAACATAATGTCACCATTCCTCAAGCACAGGACCACCCAGTTCCCATCGCTATATGCTGACAGCATAACTGGACCACAGTTCAAGAACAACAGCACCCATTTCTACTTAGTCAAATTTCCTCACAACATAACTGGGTGAAAATTAAGGCAAAACACCACCGGGTTCTCCCTAGTCCAATTTGCTGACAACACATCTGGCCCACAGTTCAAGCACAACAGCAGCTATTTCTCCTCAGTCAAATTTCCTCACAACATAACTGGACCACAGTTCAACACAAAAGCATGCATTTCTCCTCAGTCCAATTTGCTGACAACATAACTTGACAAGAGTTCCAGCTCAAGACGACTAAGCTTTCATCAGTCCATTCTGACCACATAATAGAACAACAGTTCAAGCAAACAGCATCCATTTTTCCTAACTCAACTTTTCTCACAGCATAAATGGACCACAGTTCAAGCACAACAGTCCCTGTTTCTCCTCATTTCAACTTGTTGACAACATAACTGGACCAAAGTTCAAGCACAAGACCACCCCATGCCCATCAGTCCATTGTGACAACATAACTGGACCACAGTTCAAGCACAAGACAACCAGGTTTAAATTAGTCCATGCTGACAAAATAACAGGACCACAGTTAAAGCAAAACACCACGCAGTTCTCCTCAGTCCAATTTGCTGAAAAGAGAACTGGGCCACAGTTCAAGCCTAAGACCACTGAGTTCCCTTCAGTCCATGCTGACAACATAATTTGACCCCAGTTCAAGAAGAAGACCAACAAATTTCCCTCAGTCTATGCTGACAACATAACTGGACAACAGTTCAAGCACAACAGCACCATTTCTGCCCATTCAAATTTCCTCACAATATAACTGGAACACAGTTCAATTAAAGACCACCTGATTCAATCCCTATATGCTGACAATATAACTGGACCACAGTTCAAACATAAGACCACTTTGTGCCCATCCATTCATGCTGAAAATATAACTGGACAACAGTTCAAGCACAATATAACCCGTTTCTCCTCAGTCAAATTTTTTTACCACATAACCGGACAACCATTAGTTTAAAACACAACCCAATTCTCTGCAGTCCAATTTGCAGACAACTTACTTTGACCACAGTACAAGCAGAACAGCACCCAATTCCCCTCAGTCAATGCTGACAACATAACTGGACCAAAGTTCAAGCAAAACAGCAACCGTATATTCTCAGTCAAATTTCCTCAACACAACTGGACTACAGTTCAAGCAGAACAGCACTCATTTCTCCTCAGTCCAATTTGCTCACAACATAACTGGACCACAGTCAAAGCAAAAGAACACCCGGTTCCCATCAGTTCAGGCTGACAACATAACTAGACCACAGTACAAGCAGAACAGCACCCGTTTTTCCTCCATCAAATTGCCACACAACATAAATGAAACACAGATCAAGCACAACAGCACTCATTTTTCTTCAGTCCAATTTGCTGAAAACATAACTGGACCACAGTTCAAGCACAAGTCCACCCAGTTTCCCTAAGTCTATTCTGACAACATAACTGGACCACAGTTCAAGCAAAACAGTACCCATTTTTCCTCAGTCAAATTTTCTCACAACATAACTGGAAAACCTTTAGCGCAAAACACCACCTGGTTCTCCACAGACCAATTAGCTAAAACATACCTGGACCACAGTTCAAGCACAACAGCACCCATATATCCTCAGTCAAATTTCCTCAATATAAATGGACAACAGTTCAAGCACAACAGTACTTATTTCTACTCAGTCCAATTTGTTGAAAACATAACTGGACTGTCGGGGCCCACTCGGCTAGACTGGGATGGGGTGGTGGCTCAAGATGGTGCCTATGCACATTGCCAAGTCACAAGGCTCATGAGGCTGGTGGTGCCCTGAGCCTGCGCAGTGTGCCCTATCAGGTGCCCTATGGATGATCAGTGAGGCAGCGCCTTGTGCTACCACCAGACTTCCTATGAGAGGGTTAGAAATGTGCATGCCCTAGCTGTGCAAAGCTTGGGGTTGGTGGGGTGATGAGTGAGGGGTTATGATACTGATATATATTTGCTTGCTGTGAGCATTAAAGGAAGGAAGCATCATCAACAGACTTGGCGTTTGTATGTTCTTTCCCTGGGTTCTGCAGGATGGAGCCTTAGTGACACAACAAGTGGTGCCAAAACCCGGGAATGCTGTGGGGTAAGTTTGCAGGTAAGCGACGAAGGGACAGCACTGTGTAAGTTCGCAGGATTTAGGGAAGAAGTAGAAAGCTCGCAGATTGCAAAGAAGCAAGACTTATCATGGGGTCTAATGTTACTACTATGAAAGTCAAAGAGGCTCTCTGTAAGATTCTTTTTAAGGGAGGAGTGAAAGTGAAAGCAGACACCATCGAAAATTTTCTTAACACTTTTAAAACTGTAGCTCCATGGTTTCTAGAGGAAGGATATGTTAACATTCCTCAGTGGGAGCATCTAGTCCATGATCTCCATAAGGCTGATGCCAAAGAGAATCTGCCCCCAGGGATGCTGGCCATCTTGAATTTAGTTAAATCCTGCCTGCCTGATAAAACCGGGAGGTATCACCAAGTGCTGACCGAAGGCTCTAATGCACTAGAGGAAGTAAAAGAGGATATTTCAGGGCATGGCCAACAGGTAGGCCCTCAGAGGGATGAGGAGTCCTCCAAAAGCAATTCCTCTGAGGAGGAATGAGGGATATGGCCCATCCCACCAGAAAGAGACCAGGAGGAAGAAGCCCTGATAGGACAGTGACGCAGGCTCCAAGTGTCACATAACAGAAAAGAGGAACCCTCTGGGCCTTCCGCTCTTACCCCTCCCTTGCCAGTTCTGCCGCCATATCATGCTGAAAAGGGGAAGTGTGGTAGATGGAAGAGACACAAGACCAGCCTGTGGGCAGAAATCTTACCCACCCCAGGGGCATTTCCTGTGTTTCTTGACCAGAATCAGCAAAGGTATCATGACCCATTAGATTGGAAGATTGTACAAAGATTAAAAGAATCTGTATCCACATATAAAATGCAGGCCTCATTTACCTTGTCACTGGTAGAATCCTTTGAAAGGTACTCCATGACTCCAAATGATTGGATGAATTTGTGCAGGGCTGTACTGTCTGGTGAAGCCTATCTTAATTTGAAGTCAGCCTATATAGGATATTGCTCTGATCAAGCCCGTGTTAATGCTCAGGCAGGGCAATCAGCTTGGAATTTAGATATGCTAATGGGACAAGGACCATTTGCAAATAATCAAAATGGGTACCCACAGCAAGTGTATGGGCAGATTAATCAAGCAGCATTAAGGGCAAGGAAGATGTTATCAGGGACAGGTAATTTAGGGGCCAGTTTGTCAAAAGTTACTCAAAGACACAATGAGCCATTTGCTGATTTTTTATCCTGGCTTGTGGAAACAGCTTCTCGGGTTTTCCCTGATGTGGACGCTGCCATGCCATTGATTAAACTGCTAGCTTATGAGCAAGCCAATAAGCCCTGTCGGGATGAATACGTCCCTATAAAAATAAGGGCCTATAAATATGGCTCAAGGTATGCAGAGACATTACTGACACTGTTATTCAGGGACAAGCTATTGCTGCTGCAATAGTAGCTGGACTCCAAGGGAGATCTTATGGCCAAAAAGTGAAAGGAATATCAGGGGCATGTTTTAATTGTGGACAACAAGGTCACTTTAAAAGAGACTGCCCACACAACACCCCTAATGCCTCTTCCCAGCTGCTGGCGAGGGCTCCAAAATTATGTCCGCGCTGTAGAAAGGGCAATCACTGGTCTGGGGAGTGTCATTCCCGCTGGGATGTAGATGGCAATCCCCTTCCCCTTATATAACAATGTGCTAGGCAAAAAAAAAAAAAAAAAAAAAAAAAAAAAAAAAAAAAAAAAAAAAAAAACGGGTAGAGGGGCCCCATGCCTCAGGGCCCTCAAATGTATGGGGCAGTGCAACAGGTCAGTCTGCCTCTAGGACAGAAAATCAGACAAATTCCCAGGTTTCAACAGCCTCTGCCGCTATTCGGAGAGCCACCCTGGGAAGTGCAGGATTGAATGTCTGTGCCAACACTAGACTCATATTAATGCCTGAAATGGGAGCCCAGAAATTAGATTCAGATTTTCATGGACCCCTTCCTTCTGATACTGTAGGACTGCTGCTAGGTCAAAATTCCACCACCTTATCGGGACTAGTGGTACATCCAGGAGTTATTGACCAGGACTATACAGGCAATGTGAAAATATTAGTTTCTTCCCCTCATGGGATTTCTGTTATAAATGATTGGGATCACATTGCACAGATAATTCTGTTGCCTAGCAAGCATTTTCTTTTTCCTAGCCAAGGAATGGCAAGACAAGATAAGGGCTTTGGTTCTACAGGTCCTCCCGGAGCATGGCTTAATATGTGTCGGGGCCCACTTGGCTGGACCGAGATGGCACCCAGGCTTGTTGCCAGCATGGATTCAAGATGGCGCCTAGGCTTGCAGCCAAGTCATGAGACTCACAAGATGGACGTCTCCTTGAGCATGCGCAGTGTGCCATGCTACGTGTCTGCAGAATGATCAGTGACGCAGCACCTCGTGCTACCACCAGCCTGCCTATTAGAAAGTCAGAAGTGTGGATGCCCTAGCTGTGGAAGCTTGGAGTTGGTAGGGAATAGAGGGAGGGATTTTGATGCTGATATATATTGTGCTTGTTGTACGCATTATCAGATATATTGAGAGACAAAAGGATCCATTAAAGAAGAATTTATATTTCAGCTGAAAAGGTGTCTGTGTCATTCTCTAAGCCCCTGCGGGTCGGAGACTTAGGGGACGATAAGTGGCGCTGAAACCCGGGAAAAAACAACATAGCAAGAAGTTCGCAGGTAAGCGATAAAATAAGATAAGGCTCGCAGATAAGCGAGGGACAGCTGTGAAAGTTCGCAGGTAATTGCGACTATAGGCTTGCGGTAATTGCGACGATAACCTCGCAGGTAATTACGACGATAAGCTCGCAGGTGTTTTGACGATAGGGGTGTAGGAGTTTGTAACAAAGTAAAACTTATCATGGGGTCTAAGGTTGCTACCATGAAGGTTAAAGAGGCTCTTTGTAACATTCTGTCTAAGGGAGGAGTGAAAGTGAAAGTAACCATTTTAGAAAATTTTCTTAGCACAGTTAAAGCGATAGCCCCATGGTTTTTGGAAGAAGGATATGTTAACATTTCTCAGTGGAAATGTCTCAGTCAGGATCTTATTAAGGCCGATGCCAAAGGGGCTCTCTCACCTGGGACATTGGCTATCGGAGTTTAATTAAAGCATGCCTGACAGATAAAACAGGAAGGTATAGTCAAGTTCTGGCTGAAGGCTCTAATGCTTTAGAGGAAGCAAAAGAAGAGAATTCAGAGCAAGGCCAACAGGCAGATTCTCACAGGGATGAAGAGTCCTCTGAAAGCAACTCCTCCGATTCCTCTGAGGAACAAGAGACATGGCCTGTTCCACCAGAAAGAGATAAGGAGGAAGAAGCCTAGTTAGAATCTTGGCGCAGGTTCCAAATGTCTTATAACAGAAAAAAGAAACATCCTGAACCTTCCGCTCCTCCCCCTCCCTCTCCTAGTCCGCCGCCATATCTTACTGAGAAGGGAAAGTTTGATAGACAGAAGAAACTCAAGGTTAGCCCATGGGCAAAAAATTTTACTCACCCCAGGGGCATTTCCTGTGTGCCATGAAAAAGAAAAGTGTTGCCATGGTATCCAAGGCTCAGATCCACAAACTTTTCTTTTTCCCCATTCATCAGCCCAGGCAGTAGAGATTTTGACAGTGATTCAAGTATTTATGCTCTATGATTCCACTCCATTCAATTTAATTTCAGATAGCTTATATGTGGTACAGGCACTTAATAGCCTTGAATGTGTAGGACATATTAAGGGACAATCTACTATTCTTTTATTATTGGCTAAGTTACAACACTATATTTGGAACCAAAAATGTTCCTTCTATGCAACCCACATACGAGCTCATTCAGGACTTCCTGGACCGCTTGCTGAAGGCAAAGCTATTGCAGATTTTCATACTCTAACTGTACTTATTTTTTCAAATGAAGACAAAATTTTACAGGCTCAAGAATTTCACAATAAATTTCATGTAAATTCCCAAACGCTGAGAATAAAATTTAAAATCACTAAATAACAAGCTTGACGCATTGTATTGCAATGCAAAAATTGTTTGACATTATTGCCACAGCCTACTACAAGAGTAAATCCTCGAGGTTTGCGACCTCTTCACCTATGGCAAATAGATGTCACGCATGTTCTTGAATTTGGCTCTCTTAAATATATACATGTTTCTGTGGATACATGTTCCGGAGTTATCTCAGCCTTTTGCTCATACTGGAGAAAAGGCCCAACATGTAATTTCCCATTGTCTGCAAGCTTTTGCTGCCTGGGGCATCCATCACCAAATTAAAACTGATAATGGACCTGCTTATGTTTCTCAGAGATTTTCTCATTTTTGTGCCCAAATGGCTATACAATTAAATCATGGATTACCATAAAATCCACAGGGCCAAGGCTTAGTAGAACGAGCCCATGCCACTATTAAATCTGCTTTAATAAAACAAAAAGGGGGGATAGGGGCTCAATGGACCACACCAAAAGATAAACTAAATCTTATATTATTTATTCTAAATTTTTTAACGTTGGATGCCAATGGACGAACAGCAGCAGAAAGACATTACAGGCCTCATGAGTGCCATGCAGGGCAAGGAATGTGGAAAGATATTCTTACAGGAGCATGGAATGGTCCAGATCCAGTGCTAACGTGGGCTCGAGGGTCGGTGTGTGTTTTCCCACAGGACAAAGACTTGCCAATTTGGGTTCCTGAAAGATTGGTGCGCCATGTACAGGAACCAATGGAAGATGCCAAGCAACAAATGGATATGGCTAACTCTGTTGGTAATGTTCAACATTGGAGTGAGAGAAAAAGATCTTTGGGGAATTATTTCTGCTTTCTCTCTTCCTTTAACTGTGTCCACCACTGCCACCATTTTCCCTCGGTTCTTTATGACCAATAGTTCCTTAAATTTGCCCTGGATTCCCTTTGATGAAGAAATTAAGCCTTATGCATTCTTCAATATAACTTTAAGTGGCAGTTTATGTTTTTATGCTAATAAAATTTTGAATGATACTTATGATAGTCCTAATCCATGTGTGCAGCTATATAATCAAACTATGGGGAAATTTCAGCAATTTAATGATTCCAGACCCATAGGAAATGTTACTGTGTTAGAAGGATAAGCTCCTTTAGCATTTTCTAGATATGAACATCCCAAAAATAAAACAGCTCCTTTGCAGCCGCGGTGGGCTCCAAAATGATATAGCCCACGTAGCTGGCCATTTAAATGGACTGATTGCCAAGACTCTAAGGTAGTCTGGGCCTCTTCAGGCTATGATTTAAGTTTTTCTCCAGGCATATCTACTATGCACAATCATACTTGGGCAGGATATAATTATACATATCAAAATCCTATACAGTATAAGCCGCCCAATCCTTTTAATATTTGGCTTCTCTGTGGGATCGCAGGAGGCTGCACTGATATAACAGCTCTGTCTATGATTTTATGGGGAACTGTAAAAAATTGCAGTTATTCTCAGAATTTTTCCAATACTTTTGAGGATAGCATCAACGTAAATTGTTGAATGGGACCACAATTCCCGTTTGGAACCACTCCTGTTTGTGTAACTACTCCATTTTTTGGCTTGTTTCTAATAGTTCCTTAGTTAATGATAGTCTAGGTTGTTTTATTGATACCTGTTTTCTAACTTTCTGCTGGAATGCTTCTATGCACCCTCAGGCAGTAGTAATGTGACTGCCTATAACACATCCTTGGCCAGTAAGAGTGAATATAAATTCCCTTCCAGTTTTGCTGAACCGAGAAAAGAGAGATTTTGGAATTTCTGCTCTTATTGCTGTAATTGTGGCCTCTGTGACCGCAGCAGTTACAGCTGCTGCCGCTTTGGCAACGTCTATAAATACTGCAGCCACTATGAATGCCCTATCCTCACATGCGGCTACTGCCATGGCTCAGCAAGCTCAAATAAATGGACAACTTAAAGCTGGCATATTAATGGTAAATCAAAGAGTAGACCTGTTACAAGAACAGGTTGACATTCTAGGGCAAATGGCCATGGTACCATGTATTCATAAATTATCTGGATTATGTATAACGTATGTGCAGTATCAGAATTTCTCCCATGCAGGTAATTTGTCTCGGCAATTATGCAAGATGCTTCTAGGGACTTGGAGCCGTGAATTTGAGCACACCATGGTTGAGCTTCGAGCGTCCATCTTTACAATTAATTCTACCCATGTGGAAGTCGCCACAGTACAACAATGGATGCACTTGATACATGGAACATTGGGTTTCTTAAAAGATTGGGGTGGCATGGCATTCTGGGCATTCTTGCTGGTGGTAGCATGCTGTTTCCTGGTTGGATATATCAGACGAACTCAACAACACACACTGCAACAACAGCGCATATTGGTGCAAGCTATGGCAGCCCTTGAAGCTGGCTCATCTCCCCACATATGGCTCAGTATGCTGGATTGGTAGTCAGTGAAGAGTAAGATCATCCCCAGGACCATATCAACCTAAGACAGGGAAACAATCATGCTATTGTTCTCCCAATGACGGGTAAGAATGGTCCTTGAGGGTCGACAACCTAAGACAGGCACGATCCCGAGCCTTGTTTTAATAAAACAAAAAGGGGGAGATGTCGGGGCCCACTTGGCTGGACCGAGATGGCACCCAGGCTTGTTGCCAGCATGGATTCAAGATGGCGCCTAGGCTTGCAGCCAAGTCATGAGACTCACAAGATGGACGTCTCCTTGAGCATGCGCAGTGTGCCATGCTACGTGCCTGCAGAATGATCAGTGGTGCAGCACCTCGTGCTACCACCAGCCTGCCTATTAGAAAGTCAGAAGTGTGGATGCCCTAGCTGTGGAAGCTTGGAGTTGGTAGGGAATAGAGGGAGGGATTTTGATGCTGATATATATTGTGCTTGTTGTACGCATTATCAGACATATTGAGAGAAAAAAGGATTCATTAAAGAAGAATTCATATTTCAGCTGAAAAGTTGTCTGCATCGTTCTCTAAGCCCCTGCGGGTTGGAGTCTTAGGGGACGATAAATATGGATATGGGGTCCTGTCCCATGTGTCAACTTACTATACATGGAGTCTCCTTTTGGTGTCTCTTGGACTCAGGTGCAAACCGTAGTATCATTAAATTATCTGAATGGCCAACGGACTGGGGATTACAACAGATGGATCAATTACTTAAGGGGCTAGGATATGCAAAAAGTCCAAGTTGCAGCGCCATTCACCTTAATTGGAAAGATCAGGAAGGTCATTCAAGGACATTCCAACCTTTTGTTCTGGAACTTCCGGTATCCAAATGCGAATAAAATTTACCACTGAATCTGTATATAGTCCTCATAGTCAACAAATTATGCATAATCCAAGCTATTCAGGGATAGGTGGACTTGGCCGATATGAACAAGGCCAAAAAAAACCCTATTCCAATAACGGGAAGAAACAATCCCAAAGATAAAAGAGGACTGGGTTTTTCCATGGGGCCACTGAACAATTGAAGATTAAATGAAAAACAGATGTGCCAGTGTGGGTCTCTCAGTGGCCCCTTCCTAAAGAAAAAGTTATAGCAGCCCACAAGCTGGTACAGGAGCAGTTATCGGCAGGACATTTACAGTCCTCCACATCTCCATGGAATACCCATATTTTTGTCATTAAAAAGAAATCAGGTAAATGGAGATTGCTACATGATCTCCGAGCAGTAAATAATAGTATGGTGATCATGGGACCAGTGCAATTGGGGCTTCCAGTCATATCAGCCCTCACTGCCAATTGGCCCACTGTTGTGTTGGACATCAAAGACTGTTTCTTCTCTATCCCATTGCATCCTGCAGCTACCTCTTGATTTGCTTTTACAGTACCGTCCATCAACCATCAGCAGGTGGATCAAATATATGAAAAGACAGTGCTACCACAGGGCATGGCCAATAGTCCCACGTTGTGCCAAATATATGTAGATAAAGCCCTACAATCTATTAGAAGAAAATTTGCCTCTTCCATGATTCTTTCATTATATGGATGATATTATATTATGTGCTAAGACCCCAGAAATTTTGGAAGACATGTTAATAAAAACTATAAAATATTTCAAACAATGGAACATAATTATAGCTCCAGAAAAAATACAAAAGGGGGATGTTAAACAATACCTTGGCACCAAATTAGAAGATACCATTATTCATCCACTCAAGGTTAGCTTGCAGGTGGACAATTTACAAACTTGAAATGATTTCCAAAACCTTTTAGGCGATATAAATTGGATTCGGCCATATTGCAGGCTTAGTAATGCTGACCTAAAACCTTTGCTTGATTTGCTAAAAGGAGATTCATATTTACTTTCTTCACAATCATTAACACCTGAGGCATGAATTTGTATTCAACTTGTAGAGGAAAGATTATCTGAAGCACAGGTGGATCATATAGATTATCAGAAAAAACTGCTCTCATGTATTCTTACCACAGATCTCACACCCACTGGAGTGTTGTGGCAAGAGGGTCCCATAATGTGGGTACACCTCCCTCATTCTCCCATAAAAGTGTTGACATGGTATCCAGCCTGTGTTGCACAAATAATTATTAAGGCACTAAAGGCAACTCTGACTGCATTTGGGATGCAGCCTGATCTTATCATCACTCCATATACTAAAGAACAGCTTGCCACTCTTGCCGCCACCAATTCCGACTGGGCTATTGTCCATGTAATGGCCACAGGACAATTTGATAAACATTATCCACAACATTCATGGCTCAGGTTTGTTCTGGCTCATCCTATTATTTTTCCTAAAATCACTCGATCTGCACCTATTGCTGGAGTGCCAAATATTTTTACAGATGGATCCAAAGAGGTATAGGGGTGATATTCAAAAAAGGCTCAGATCCACAAACTTTTCTTTTTCTCCATTCATCAGCACATGCAAGAGAGATTTTAGTAGTAATCCAAGTATTTATGCTCTATGACTTCAGTCCATTCAATTTAATTTCAGATAGTCTATATGTTGTACAGGCACTTAATAGCCTTGAATATGTAGGATATATTAAGGGACAATCTACTATTCTTCTATTATTGGCTAAGCTGCAACAATATATTTGGACCCAAAAATGTCCATTCTATGCATCCCACATTCGAGCTCATTAAGGGCTACCTGGACCACTTGCTGAAGGCAATGCTATTGCAGATTTTCATACCTGAACTTGCTTGTTTTTTCAAATGAAGACATAGTGTTACATGCTCAAGAATTTCACAATAAATTTCATGTAAATTCCCAAACATTGAGACTAAAATTTAAAATCACTAAGGAACAAGCTCAACATATTGTATTGCAATGCAAAAATTGTTTAACATTGTTGCCGCAGCCCACTAAAGGGATAAATCCTCGAGGTTTGCGACCTCCTCACCTATGGAAATGGATGTCACGCATGTTCTTGAATTTGGCTCTCTTAAATATGTACATGTCTCTGTGGACACATGTTCAGGAGTTATCTTTGCCTCTGCTCATGCTGCGGAAAAGGCCCAACATGTAATTTCACATTGCCTGCAGGCTTTTGTGGCCTGGGGCATCCCTCACCATATTAAAACTGATAATGGGCCTACTTATATTTCTCAAAGATTTTTTTCATTTTTGCACACAAATGGCTGTACAGTTAAGTCATGGCTTGCCGTATAATCCACCAGGCCAGGGCATAGTAGAATGAGCCCATGCCACTATAAAGTCTGCTTTAATAAAACAAAAAGGGGAAACAGGGGCCCAGTGGAGAAGACCAAAATTAAACTAAACCTCATATTATTTATTCTAAAATTTTTAACGCTGGATGCTGATGGACAAATGGCAGAAAGACATTATAGACTTCATGAACGCTATGCTGGTCAAACAATGTAGAAAAATATCCTTACAGGAGCATGGAATGGTCCGGATCCAGTGCTAACATAGGCTCGTGGGTTGGTGTGTGTGTTTTCCCACGGGACAAAGACTCGCCAATTTGGGTCCCTGAAAGATTGATGTGCCATGTACAGGAGCCAGTGAAAGATCCCAAGCAGCAAATGGATACTGCTGAATCTATTGATTATGTTTTACATAGGGATGGGTGAAAAGGATTTATGGGGAATTATTTCTGCATTCCCACTTCCCTTACCTGTGTACACCTCTGCTACCATATATCCACAATTTTTTTGAGTAGCAGTTTGTGTTTTTATGCTGTTTCTTTCCAAGAAAATGCAAATGCTAGCCTTAGCACTGTGCCCTGCATTCAATTGTACAATCAGACCATGGGGAAATTTCAACTTTACAATAACTTTAGCCCTGTAGCAAACATAACCATTCTATAGGGGTGAGCTCTTTTAGCCTTTTCCAAATATGAACACCCTGAAAAGAAAACAGCTCCTCCTCAACCATGGTAGGCTCCAAAATGTTATGATCCACGCAATTGGCCTTTGAAATGGACCTATTGTCAGCATACTAGAGTAGTTTTGGGCATCTCCGAATTATGACATAAGCTTCTCTCCAGGCATCTCCACTATGCAAAATGACACCTGAGGAGGGTATAATTTCATCTAGCAAAATCCCACCCAGTATAGACCACCTAATCCCTTTCATGTGTGGCTTCTCTGTGGAGGAGAAAGTGGTTGTACAGACATTGCAGTGATGTCCATGATTTTAGGAGGAGCTGTAGAAAATTGTAGGTATTACCAAAAATTTTCAGGCACATTTGAGGACAGCGTGAAAGTTAATTATTCTAGAGGGCCTCAAATTTCATTTAGCCCTACTCCTATTTTCCTGGCTGCTCCATTCTTTTGGCTTGTTTCTAATGGCACATTAATTAATACCTTACTTTGCTCTAATGATACCTGTATTTTAACATTTTGCCAGAATGCTACTATTTTCCTTGGGCGATAGTATTGTGGATGCCTATTGCTGTGCCTTGCCCTGTTAGGGTGGATGAGAATTCCCTCCCAGTCCTTTTGAAACGAGAAAGGAGAGACTTTGGGGTGAGTGCTCTTATTGCAATAATTATGGCCTCCATGACTGCAGCAGCAACTGTTGCTGCAGCCTTAGCCACATCAATTACTATGGCTGTTGATGTAAATAAGATATCCTCAAGTACAGCTACTGCCATTTCGTAACAAGCTCGAATAAATGGGCAGCTTAAGCAGGCATAATGATGGTAAATCAAAGAGTGGACCTATTACAAGAACAGGTCAACATCTTGAGACAGATGGCCATGGTACCATGTATTCAAAAATTGTCTGGATTATGCATAACCTCTGTGCAGTATCAGAATTTTTTCCATGCAGACAATCTATCCTGCCAGATAGGCAGAATGCTTCTGGGAAATTGGAGCCATAAATTTGAACAGACTATGACAGAACTTTGAGCGTCTATTGTCACGATCAAATCTACCCACGTGGAGATTGCCTCAGTATAACAATGGATGGACCTGATACAAGGGACAGTGGGCTTCTTAAGAGATTGGGGTGGCATGGCATTCTGGGCATTTTTTGCTGGTGGTAGTATGCTGTGTCCTGGTTGTATATATCAGGTGTATTTGACAACAATCTGTGGAACAATAGCACATGCTGGTGCAAGCTCTGGCTGCCCTTGAAGCTGGCTCATCTCCTCATGTATGGCTCAATATGCTGGATCGGTAGTCAAAGATGGGTAAGATCGTCCCCAGGATCATATCAACCTAAGACAGAGGAGTAATCATGCTATTGTTATCCCGATGATGTGTAAGAATGATCCTTGAGGTTGGACAATCTAAGACAGGCACAGTCCCGAGACTTAATTTTAATTAAAAAAAAGGGGGAGATATCGGGGCCCACTCAGCTAGACCGGGATGGGGTTGTGGCTCAAGATGTTGCCTAGGCATTTTGCCAAGTCACAAGGCTCACGAGGCTGGCGGTGACCTGAGCCTGTGCAGTGTGCCCTATCAGGAGCCCTACAGATGATCAGTGATGCAGCACCTCGTGCTATCACCAGCCCGCCTATGAGAGTTAGAAATTTGCATGACCTAGCTGTGGAAAGTTTGGGGTTGGTGGGGTAATGAGAGAGGTGTTATGATACTGATATATATTTGCTTGCTGTGTGCATTAAAGAAATGAAGCATTATCAACAGACTTGGCATTTGTGTGTTCTTTCCCAGGGCTCTGCAGGACGGAGCCTTAAGGACGTGACACTGGACCACATTTCTAGCTCAAAAACACCCAGTTCCAATCAATCCATGCTGACAATATAACTGGACCACAGTTCAAAAACAACAGCACCCATTTCTCCTCATTCAAATTTTCTCACAACATAAAAGGACCATAGTTCAAGCCCAACAGCACCAATTTCTCCACAGTCCAACTTTCTGACAACATAAATGGACCACAGTTCAAGGGAAAAAGCCCATTTATCCTAAGTCAAATTTTCTTTACAACATAACTGAACCACATTTTAAGCAAAACAGCAACTGTTTCTCCTCAGTCCAATTTGCTGACAACATAACTGGACCAAATTTCAAGCACAAGACCACCCAGTTCCCATCAGTCCATGCTGACAAAATATCTGGCCCCAATTCCAGCACAACAGAACCCATTTCTCCTCAGTTAAATTTCCTCTCAATATTACTGGACCACAGTTCAGGTACTTAAGAACCCATTTCTTCTCAGTCCAATTTGTTACAACATAACTGGACCATGGTTCAAGCACAAGACCACCCAGTTTCCATCAGTTCATTATGAGAATATAACTGTACCACAGTTCAAACACAAGACTACCCAGTTACCATCAGAACAATGTGACAACATAACTGGACAAAGTTCAAGCACAAGAGCACCTGTTTCTTCTCAAATTTCTTCAAAACATAACTAGAGCACAGGTCAAGCACAACACCACCTTTTTCTCCTCAGTCCAATTTGCTGACAACATACCTGCACCACAGTTCAATTACAAGACAAGCCCGTACCCATCAGTCCATGCTTACAACATAACTGGATAACAGTTCAAGCACAACAGCACCCTTTCTCCTCAGAAAAAATGTCCTCACAACATAACTGAACCAAGTTTAAGCACAATAGCACCTGTTTCCCCTCAATTTTTCTCAAAACATAAAGGAGCACAGGTCAAGCACAACACCACCTTTTTCTCCTCAGTGGAATTGGCTGACAACATACCTGCATCACAGTTCAATCATATGACAAGCCCATACCCAGCAGTCCATGCTGACAACATAACTGGACAACAGTTCAAGCACAACAGCAACTGTTTCTCCTCAGTCAAATTTCCTCACAACATAACTGGACCACAGTTCAATAACAAAGACCACCAAGTTTTCATCAGTCCATGCTGACCACATGATTGCACAAGAGTTCAAGCAAACAGCATCTGTTTTTCCTAATTCAAATTTCTGCACAGCATAAATGGACCACAGTTTAAGCACAACAGCCCCTGTTTCTCCTCAGTCCAACTTACTGATAACATAATTGGACCAAAGTTCAAGCACAAGACCACCCCATGTCCATCAGTCCATTGTGACAACATAACTGGACCACAGTTCAAGCACAAGACCTCTGAGTTCCCATTATTCCATGCTGACAAAATAACTGGACCACATTTAAAGCAGGACACCACCCAGTTCTCCTCTGTCCAATTTGATGACAACATAACTGTACCACCCTTCAAGGAGAAGACCACTGAATTCCCCTCAGTCTATGCTGAAAACATAACTTGACCATAGTTCAAGCAGAAGACCACTGAGTTCCCCTCAGATCATGCTGACAACATAACTGGACCACAGTTCAAGCACAACAGCACCCCTTTCTCCTCATTCAAATTTCCTCACAACATAACTGGACCACAGTACAGCCAAAAGACCACACAGTTTCATCATTATTTGCTGACAATATAACTGGACGACAGTTCAAACACAAGAACACTTTGTGCCCATCAGTTCATGCTGACAATATACTGGACAAAAGTTCAAGCACAATCACACCTGTTTCTCCTCAGTCAAATTTTTTCACAACATAACTGGAGAACCGTAAAGTTAAAATACCACCCAATTTTCTCCAGTCCAATATGCAGACAACATACCTGTATCACAGTACAAGCAGAACAGCACCCAATTCCTCTGTCAATGCTGAAAACATAACTGGAACAAAGTTCAGGCACAACAGCACCCGTATAACCTCAGTCAAATTTTCTTAACACAAGTGGACCATAGTTCAAGCAGAACAGCATTTATTTTGTCCTCAGTCCAATTTCTCACAACATAACTGAACCACAGTTAAAGCACAAGAACACCCAGTTCCCATCAATCCATACCAACAACATAACTTATGGACCATAGTTTAAGCACAACAGCATCCATTCCTCTCAATCCAACTTCCTGACAACATAACTTGACTACAGTTCAAGCACAAAAGCACCTGTTTTTCTTCAGTCCAATTTGCTGAACACATAACTGGACCACAGTTCAAGCAAAAAAGCACCTGTTTTTCCTCAGTCAAATTTGCTGAAAACATAAAAGGACCACAGCTCAAGCACAAGAACACCCGGTCCTCATCAATATATGCTGAAAACATAACTGGACCACAGTTCAAGGACAACAGCAATCATTTCTCCTCAGTCAAATTTTCTCAGAACATAACTGGACCACCATTATCGCAAAACACCATGCAGTTCTCCACAGTCCAGTTAGCTGACAACATACCTGGACTTCAATTCGAGCACAACAGCACCAAATTCCCCTCAGTATATGCTGACAACATATCTGGGCCACAGTCCTAACACAACAGCACCCAATTCCCTTCAGCCTGTGCTGACAACATAACTGGACCACATTTCAAGCTCAAAAACAGCCAGTTCCCATCAGTTCATGCTGACAACATAACTGGACTACAGTTCAAGAACAACAGCACCAATTTCTCCTCAGTCAAACTTGCTGACAATATAAATGGGCCACAGTTCAAAGAAATGAACACCCATTTATCCTCAGTCAAATGTTTTCACAACATAACTGAACCACAATTTAAGCAAAACAGCACCTGTTTCTCCGCAGTCCAATTTGCTAACATAACTGGACCAAACTTCAAGCATAAGTCCACCCACTTCCCATCCATCCATGATGACAAAATATCTGGCCCCAGTTCCAGCACACTAGCACCCGTTTCTCCTCAGTCAAATTTCCTCACATTATCACTGGACCACAGTTCAGGCACTTAAGCACCCATTTCTTCTCAGTCCTATTTGCTGACAACATAACTAGACCACAGTTCAAGCACAAGACAACCCCGTTCCCATCAGTCCATGCTGACAACATAACTGGACCAGAGTTTAAGCACCACAGCACCCTCGTTTTTCCACAGTCAAATTTGCTCAAATATAACTTGACTACAGTTCAAATATAACACCTCCCAGTTCTCCTCAGTCCAATTTGGTGACAACATTTCTGGACTACAGTTCAAGCACAAGGCCATCAAATTCCTCTCAGTCCATGATGACAACATAACTGGACCATAGCTCAAGCACAAGACCACCAAGGTCCCTCTGTCAAATTTCCTCACAAAATAACTAGACGAGAGTTCAAGCAAAACACCACCAGGTTCTCCTCAGTCCATTTGGTGACAACATAACTGGATCACGGTTCAAGCACAAGACCATCCAGTTCCCATCAGACCATGCTGACAACATAACTGCAAACAGTTCAAGCACAACAGCACCCATTTCTCCTCAAATTTCTTCACCACATAACTGGACCCCAGTTCAAGCACAACAACTCCCGTTTCTCCTCAGTCCAATTTACTGAAAATGTAACTGGACCACTGTTAAACCAAAAGACCACCTGATACCTATCACTATATTCTGACAACATAAGTGGACCACAGTTCAAACACAAGAGCACTCTGTGCCCATGAATTCATGCTAAAAACATAACTGGACCACAGTTCAAGCACAATAGCACCTGTTTCTTCTCATTCAAATTTCCACACAAAATATTTGGACTACAGTTCAAGCACAACAGCAACCGAACATCTTCAATCAAATTTCCTCAACATAACTGGACCAGAGTTCAGGCAAAACAGCACTCATTTCTCCTCAGTCAATTGGCTGACAACATAAATGGACCATAGTTCAAGCTCATGAACACCCAGTTCCCATCACTCCATGCTGACAACATAATTGGACCACAGTTCAACACAACACCACCAAGTTCCCATCAGTCAATGCTGACTACATAACTGGACCAAAGTTCAAGGACAAGACCACTTCGGTCATATCAGTCCATGATGAAAACATAACTGGACCACAGTTCAAGCACAAGACCAACCTGTTCCCAATAGTCCATGCTGACAAAATAACTGGACCACAGTTCAAGCACAAGACCACCGAGTTGCCCTAGGAAATTTGAGTGAGGAAAAACAGGTGCTGCTGTGCTTAAAGGGTGGTCCAGTTATGTTGTCAGCATAGACTGAGGGGAACTGGGTGACCTTGTGCTTGAATTTTTGTCCAGTTTTTGTCAGCAAATTGGAATTAGGAGAAACTGGTGCTTTTGTGCCTGAACTCTGGTCCAGTTATATATTGAGGAAATTTGACTGATCATAACCAGGTGTTGTTGTGATTGAATTGTGGTCCACTTGCTTAAACTGTGGTCCATTTATGTTGTGAAGAAATTTGACTGAGGAAAAACAGGTGCTGTTGTTTTGAACTGGGGTCCAGTTATGTTGTCAGCATAGAAAGAGGAAAACTGGGTGTTCTTCTGTTTGAACTGTGCTTCAGTTATGTTGACAGCATTTAGTGGTGATAACTGGGTGGTCTTGTGATGGAGTTATGTTGTCAGAAAACTGGACTGAGGAGAAACAGATGATTTTGTGTTTTGCCTGTGCTCCAATTATGTTGTGAGGAATTTGAGGAGAAAAGGGTGCTGTTGTGCTTGAAATGTGTCCAGTCATGTTGTCAGCATGGTCTGATGGGAAATGGGTGGTCTTGTGCTTGAACTGTGGTCCAGTTTTCTTCTCATAATGGACTAATGGGAACTGGGTGGACTTGTGCTTGAACCATGGCCCAGTTATGTTGTCAGAATGGACTGAGGGGAAGTGGGTGGTCTTGTGCTTGTACTGTGGTCCATTTATATTGTCAGCAAACTTAACTGAGGAGAAATGGGTGCTATTTTGCTTGAACTGTTTTCCAGTTATTTTGTCAGTATGGGCTGAGGGGAAATGGTTGTACTTGTGCTTGAACTGTGGTCCACTTATGTTGTCAGCAAATTGGACTGAGGATATTTGGGTGGTAATGTGCTTGAACTGTGGTCCAGTAATGTTGTGAGAAAATTTGACTAAGAATAAAAGGGTGCTGTTGTGCTTGAACTGTGGGCCAGTCTTAATGTCAGCATAGAATATTGTGAATTGGGTGGTCTGGTGCTTGAACTTGGTCCAGTTATATTGGCAGCAAATTGGATAGAGACCTAGCTGTTGTTGTACTCGAACTATGGTCCAGTTATATTTTGATAAAATTTTAATTAGGAGAAAGGGGTGTTTTTGTGCTTTAACTGTGGTACAAATATGTTGTCAGCATGGACAGATAGAAACAGGGTGGTCTTGTGCTTGAACTGTGGTCCACTTATGTTGTGAGAAAATTGCCTGAGGAAAAATGGGTGTTGTTGTGCTTGATCTGTGGTCTAGTTATGTTTACTGAAAATTGGATTGTGGAGAACCAGGAGGTGCTGTGCTTCAAATGTGTTTCAGTTTTATATTCAGCATGGACTGAGGAAAACTGGGTTGTCTTATGCTTGAAGCCTGTCCAGTTATGTTGTCAGAAAATTGGACTGAGGAGAAAGGCCCAGTGTTGTGCTTGAACTGTGGTCCAGTAATGTTGTGAGAAAATTTGACTGAGGAGAAAGAGGTGCTGTTGTGCTTGAACTATGGTCCAGTTATTTTGTCAGCATGGACTGAGGGGAACTGGGTGGTCTATTTCTTGATCTGTGATCCAGTTATTTTGTCAGCAAAATGGACTGAGTAGCAACATGTTCTGTTGTGCATGAACTGTGGTCTAGTTATTTTGTGAGGAAATTTGACTTAGGAAAAATGGGTGCTGTTGTGTTTGACTTGGTACAGTTATGTTGTCAGCAAACATTGAGGGGAACTGGGTGTTTTTGTGCTTGAACTGTAGTCCAGTTATGTTGTCAGCAAAATGGATTGAAGAGAACCGGATAGTATTGTGCTTGAACTATCATCCAGTTATGTGTGAAGAAATTTTACTGAAGAAAATCAGGTGCTGTTGTGCTTGAACTGTGGTCCATTTATGTTGTCAGCATGTACTGATGGGAAATGTGTGGTCTTCTACTTGAACTGTTGTCGCGTAATGTTATCGGCATGGACTGATAGTAATTGGGTGTTCTTGTGTTTGAACTGTGGTCCAGTTATGTTGCCAGCAAGTTTGACTGAGGAAAAACGGGTGCTGTTATGCTTGAACTCTGGTCCAGTTATGTTGTCAGGATGGACTGAGGGAAACCTGTTGGTCTTGTGCTTGAACTGTGTTCCAGTTAGGTTGTCAGCATGGACTGATGGAAACTTCATGGTCTTATGCTTGAACTGTGGTCCAGTTATGTTGTCAGCAAATTACACTGAGGTGAGCTGGGTGGTATTGTGCTTAACTGTGGTCCATTTATGTTGTGAGAAAATTTGCTCAGAAAAAATGGGTTCCATTGTGCTTGAACTGTGGTCCAGTTATGTTGTCAGCATGTACTGACGGGAACTGTGTGTTCTTGTGCTTGAACTATGGTCCAGTTATGTTCTCAGAATAGACTGAGGGGAGTGGGTTGTCTTGTGATTGAAATGTGGTCCATTTTTAATTTCAGCAAATTTAACTGAGGAGAAACAGCTGATGTTGTTCTTGAACTGTGGTCCAATTATGTTGTCAGGATGGACTAAGGGAAACCTAGTGGTGTTGTGCTTGAACTGTGGTCCAGTTATGTTGTCAGCATGGACTGATGTGAACTTCGTGGTCTTGTGCTTGAATTGTGGTCCATTTATATTGTCAGCAAATTGCACTGAGGTGAACCAGGTGGTGTTGTGCTTGAACTGTGGTCTAGTTGTGTTGTCAGCAAATTTGACTGAGGATATATGGGTGCTGTTGTGCTATAAATGTGGTCCAGTTTGTTGTCAGCCTGTACTAATGGCAACTGTATGGTTTGTGCTTGAACTGTTGTCCAAATATGTTGTCAGAATGGACTGAAGGGAAATGGGAGGTCTTGTGCTTGAACTGTGGTCCATTTATATTGTCAGCAAATTTGACTGAGGAGAAACGGATGCTGTTGAGCTTGAACTGTGATTCAGAAATTTGACTGACAAGTAGAGGGGGTTTTTGTTTTTGAACTGTGGACCAGTTATGTTGTCAGCATGTACTGAAAGGAACTGGGTGGTTTCTTGCTTATACTGTGCTTCAGTTGTGTTGTCAGAAATTTAGACTAAAAAGAAACGGGTGCTGTTGTGCTTGAACTCTGGTCCAATTTTGTTGTGAAGAAATTTGACTGAGGAAAAACTGGTACTGTTGTGATTGAAGTGTTGTCCAGTTGTTTTGACAGCATGGACTGAGGAAAATTGGGTGGTCTTGTGCTTTAACTGTGGTCCAGTTATGTTGTTATCAAATTTGACTGACGGGTTGGCTTGAAAAGTGGTCCAGTTATGTTGTGAGTAAATTTGACTGAGTAAAAAGTGTTGCTCTTGGGCTTGAACTTTGGTCCTGTTATGTTTTCAGCATGGACTGATGGGAACTGGATGGTCTTCTGCTCGAACTGTGGTCCAGTTATGTTGTCAGAAAATTTGACAAAGGAGAGATGGATGCTGTTGTGCTTAAACTGTGGTCCAGTTATGTTTTGAGGAAATTTGACTTAGGAGACATGGGTGCTATTGTGCCTGAACTGTGGTATAGTTATATTGTGAAAAAATTTGAACTGGGGTCTAGTTATATTGTGAGGAAAAAGTATGGCTGTTGTGGTTCAATGGTGTTCCAGTTATGTTATCCACATCGACTGATGGTAACTGGGTGGTCTTGTGCTTCAAATGGGTGGTCCATTTATGTTGTGAGGAAATTTGACTGAGGATAAATGGGTGCTGTTGTGCTTGAACTATAATCCAGTTATATTGTCAGCAAAATGGGCTGAGGAGAAATGCCCAGTGTTGTGCTAAAACTGTGGTCCATTAATGTCAGCAAATTTGACTGACAAAAAACAGGTGCTGTTGTGCTTGAACTGTGGTCCAGTCATGTTGTGAGAAAATTTGACTGACAAAAAACAGGTGCTGTTGTGCTTGAACTGTGGTCCAGTTATGTTGTGAGAAAATTTGACTGACAAAAAACAGGTGTTTGTTGTGCTTAAACTGTGGCCTAGTTATGTTGTCAGCATGGACTGAGGGGAACTGGGTGGTCTTGTACATGTACTGTGGTCCTGTTATGTTGTCAGCAATTTGGACTTAGGAGATATGAGTGCAGTTGTGCTTCAACTGTGTCCCAGTTATTTTGTCAGCATGGAATGAGGAAAACTGGGTGGTCTTTTGCTTGAACTTTGTTCCAGTTATGTCTTTGGCCAAT
Organism: Muscardinus avellanarius; assembly: GCF_963383645.1. NCBI lineage: Eukaryota > Metazoa > Chordata > Mammalia > Rodentia > Gliridae > Muscardinus > Muscardinus avellanarius. The sequence goes on from NC_137809.1 coordinate 3,621,362, forward strand.
TGCACTGAGATTAACCAGGTGGTCTTGTGATGAACTTTGGTTCAGTTATGCCGTGAGGAAATTCGAGGAAAAATGTGTTTTCCTGTGTTTGAACTGTGGTCTTATTATGTGGTCAGCATGTACTGCTGGGAACTGTGTGGTCTTGTGCTTGAACCATGGACCACTTGTGTTGTCAGCATGGACTGAGGAGAACTGAGTGGTCTTTTGCTTTAACAGTGGTCCATTTATATAGTCAGCATATTTGACTGAGGAGAAATGGGTGCTGTTGTGCTTGAACTGTGGTCAACTTATATTGTAAGAAAATTTGACTGACACAAAATGGGTGCTGTTGTTCTTGAACTGTGGCTTAGTTTTGTTGTCAGCATAGACTTAGAGAAACTGGGTAGTCTTGTGCTTGAACTGTGGTCCAATTGTGTTGTCAGCATGGACTGAGGGAATCTGGTTGGTCTGCATTTGAACTGTGGTCCAGTTATGTTGTAAGCAAATTTGCCTGAGTAAAAATAGGTGCTGTTGTGCTTTATCTGTGGTTCATATATGTTGTCAGCATAGACTGATTGGAACTAGGTGGTCATGTGCTTTCACTGTGGCCAGTTATGTTGCCAGCACATTGTACTGAGTAGAAATGGGTGCTATTGTGCTTGAACTGTGGTATAGTTATATTGTAAGAAAATTTGAACTGTGGTATAGTTATATTGTGAGGTAAAACATTGTCTGTTGTGCTTGAACTGTGGTCCACTAGTGTTCTCAGCATGGACTGAGGAAAACTGGGTGGTCTTGTGCTTGAACAGTGGTCCAGTTATGTTTTGAGAAAATTTGACTGAGAAAAAATGGGTGCTGTTGTGTTTATACTGTGTTCTACTTATGTTGTCAGCATGTACTGATGGAACTGTGTGGTCTTTATTTTAAACTGTGGTCCAGTTATGTTACAGAATGGACTAGGGTAACAGCATAGTCTAGTGCTTGAACTGTGGTCCATTTATATTGTCAGCAAACTTGACTGATGATAAACAGGTGCTGTTGTGCTTGAACTGTGGCCAGTTATGTTGTGAGGAAATTTGACTTAGGAGAAACAGGTGCTGTTGTGTTTTAACTCATGTCCACATTTGGTGTCAGCATAGACTGATGGGTATTGGGTGGTCTTGTGCTTGAAATGTGGTCCATTTATTTTGCCAGCAAATTGTACTTTGTGCAATAGGGTGCTATTATTCTTGAACTGTGGTCCAGTTATATTGTGAGGAAATTTGACTAAACAGAAATGAGTGCGCTTGTGCTAGAACTGTGGTCGACTTGTGTTGTCAGCATGGACTGAGGGGAACTGGGTGGTCTTATGCTTGAAATGTTGTCCATTTATATTGTCAGCGCATGTGACAGAGGAGAAACAGGTGTTGTACTTGAACTATGGTCCAGTTATATTGTGAGGAAATTTGACTAAGCAGAAACAGGTACTCTTGTGCTTGAACAGTGGTCAATTTGTGTTGTCAGCATGGACTGAGGGGAACTGGGTGGTATTGTGCTTGAACTGTGGTCCATTTATATTGTCAGCATACTTGACTGAGGATAAGCAGGTGCTCTTGTGCTTGAACTGTGGCCAGTTATGTTGTGAAAAAATTTGACTTAGGAGAAACAGGTGCTGTTGTGTTTTAACTGTTGTCCACATATGGTGTTAGCATAGAGTGATCGAAATTGGGTGGTCGGTTGCTTGAAATGTGGTCCAGTTATTTTGCCAGCAAATTGTACTGAGTGGAATAGGGTGCTATTATGCTTGAACTGTGGTCCAGTTATATTGTGAGGAAATTTGACTAAGCAGAAATGGGTGCTCTTGTGCTAGAACGGTGGTCAACTTCTGTTGTCAGCATGGACTGAGGGAAATTTTTTTCTTGTGCTTGAACTGTGGTCCAGTTATGTTGACAGCAAATTGAACTGTGGAGAACCTGGGGCTGTTGTACTTGAACTGTGGTCTAGTAATGTTCTCAGAATGGGCTGATGAGAACTGGGTGGTCTTGTGCTTGAACTTTAGTCCAGTTATGTTGTCAGCAAATTATACTGAGGAGAAACTGGTGCTATTGTCCTTGTGGTATTCCAGTTATGTTTTAAGCATGGAATGATGGGAACTGGGTGGTGTGTTTTGAGAACTGTTGTCCTGTTTTGTTGTCAACACATTTTACTTAGGAGAAATGGGTGCTGTGGTGCTTTTACTGTAGTCCAGATATATTGTCAGCATAGACTGATGGGGGGCTCATGTGCTTACACTGTGGTCCAGTTATGTTGCCAGCAAGTCATACTGAGTAGAAATGGGTGCTATTGTGCTTGAACTGTGGTATAGTTATATTTTAAGTAAATTTGAACTGTGGTCTAGTTATATTATGACTTAAAATATCTGTTGTGCTTGAACTGTGGTCCACTAGTATTCTCAGCATAGACTGAGGAAAACTGAGTGGTCTTGTGCTTGAATTGTGGTCCAGTTATGTTTTAGCAAATTGGAATGAGGAGAACCAGGTTGTGTTGTGCATGAACAGTGGTCCCATTATGTTGTCAGCACCTTTGACTGAGGAGAAATGGGTGCTGTTTTGCTTTAACTGTGGTCCACTTATGTTGTGAGGAAATTTGACTGACAAAAAACAACTGCTGTTGTGCTTGAATTGTGGTCCAGTTATGTTGTCAGCATGGAGTGATGAGAACTGGGTGGTCTTGTGATAGAATTGTGGTCCAGTTATGTTGTGAGGAAATTTGACTCAGGAAAAAGTAGATTCTTTTGTGCTTGAACTGTGGTCCAGTTATGTTGTCAGCATTTACTGATAGGAACTGTGTGGTCTTCTTCTTAAACTCTAGTCCACTTTTGTTGTCAAAATGGTGTGAAGGGAACTGTGTGGTTTTGTGCTTGGACAGTGGTCCATTGATATAACCAGCAAATTTAACTGAGGAGATATGGGTGCTGCTGTGCTTGATCTGTGGTCCAGTAATATAGTAAGGGAATGTGACTGACACCAAATGGGTGCTATTGTTCTTTAACTGTGGCCCAGGTATGTTGTAGCATGGACTGAGGGGAACTGAGTGGTCTTGTGCTTGAACTGTGGTCCAGTTATGTTGTCAACATGGACTGATGGAAACTTTGTGGTCTTCTGCTTTAATTGTGGTCCAGTTATGTTGTCAGCAAATTTGACTGAGGAGAAATGGGTGTTTGTGTGCTCTAAGTGTGGTCCAGTAATTTTGTGAGGATTTTAACTGACAAGAAACAACTGCTGTTGTGCTTGAACTGTGGACAAGTTATGTTGTCAGCATGGACTGAGGGGAACTGGGTGGTCCTTTGCTTGAACTGTGGTCCAGTTATGCTCTCAGCAAATTGTACTGAGGAGAAACAAGTGCTGTTTTGCTTGAACTGTGGTCCAATTTTGTTTGAGGAAATTTGACTGAGAAAAAAAGAGGAGTGCTTTGTGCTTCAACTCTTGTCCAGTTATTTTGTCAGCATAGACTGACAAAAATTGTGAGGTCTTGTTCTTTAACTGTGGTCCAGTTATGACATTAGGAAATTTGACTGCAGAAAAACGGGTGTTGTTGTGCTTAAACTGTTGTCCAGTTATTTTGTCAGCATGGACTGAGGAAAATTGGGTGTGCTTGTACTTGAACTGTGGTCCCATTATATTGTCAGCGAATTGGACTGAAGTTAACTGGGTGGTTTTATGCTTGACCTGTGGTCCAGTTATGTAGTATGTATTTAACTGAGGAAAAATGGGTGGTGTTGTACTTGAACTGTGGTCCAATTATGTTGTCAGAATAGACTGTTGAAAACTGGGAGGTCTTTTGCTTGCACTGTGGTCCAGTTATGTTGTAAGTACAGACTTAAAGGAACTGGGTGGTCTTGTTCTTGAACTGTGCTACAGTTATTTTGTGAGGAAATTTGAAAGGAAAACGGGTGAGTTATTGCTTGAACAGAGGTCCAGTTATGTTGTAAGGAAATTTGTCTGAGGAAAAATGGGTGCTGTTTTGTTTGAACTGTGCTCCAGTTTTAAGGTCAGCAATTTTGACTGAGGAGAAAAGGGAGGTGTTGTGCTTGAACTGTGGTCCAGTTATGTTGTGAGGACTTTTGATAGAGAAAAAAGGTGTGCTGTTGTGCTTTAACTGTCATCCATTTATTTTGCCAGCATGGACTGATGGGAACTGAGTGGACTTGTGCTTGAACTGTGGTCTAGTTATGTTTTCAGAAAATTAGACAGAAGAGAACCGGCTACTTTGGTGCTTGAACTCTGGTCCAGTTATACTTTGAAGAAGTTTGTCTTAGGAGAAACAGGTGTTGTTGTGCTTGAACTGTGGTCCAGTTATGTTGTAAGGAAATTTTACTGAAAAAGAATGGGTGCTGTTGTGCTTGAAATGTGGTCCAGTTATGTTGTCAACATGGACAGAGTGAGAGTGGCTGGTCTTGTGCTTGATCTCTAGTCCAGTTATATTGTGAGGAAATTTGACTTAGGAGAAATGGGTGCTGTTGTGCTTGAACTGTGGTCCAGTTATGTGGTCAGAATGGACTGAGGGGAACTGGTTGGACTTTTTCTTGAATTGTGGTCCAGTTATGTTTTCAGCAAATTGTACAGAAGATAACCAGCTACTATGGTGCTTGAACTGTATTCCAGTTATGTTTTGAGGAAATTTGTCTTAGAAGAAACAGGTGCTATTGTGCTTGAACAGTGATCCAGTTATGTTTGAGGACATTTGACCGAGTAGAAACAGGTGCTGTTCTGCTTAAACTGTGGTCCAGTTATGTTGTGATAAATTTGACTGATGGAAACTGGGTTGTCTTGAGCTTGAACTGTGGTTCAGTTAGGTTGTCAGCAAATTGGACTGAGGAGACCAGTATCTATTGTGCTTGAACGGTGGTCCAATTTTGTTCTGAGGAAATTTGACTGAGGAGAAATGGTTGCTGCTGTACTTGAACTGTAGTCCAGTGATATTGTCAGAATGGACTGAGGAACTTGGGTGATCTTGTTCTTGAACTGTTGTCCAGTTATGTTGTGAGGAAATTTGACTGAAAAGAACCTGATGCTCTTGTGCTTGAACTCTGGTTCAGTTATGATGTTAGGAAATTTGACTGTGCAAAAATGTATGCTGTTGTTTTTGAGCTGTTGTCCTGTTATTTTGTCAGAATTGAATGATAAAAGTTGGATGTTCTTGTACTTTATCTGTGGTCAGTTATGTTGTCAGCAAATTGGACTGAGGGGAACTGGGTGGTTTTATGCTTGAACTGTGGTTTAATTATGTTGCGAGAAAATTTGACTCAGGAAAAATGGGTCGTTTTGTACTTGAACTGTGGTCCAGTTATGTTGTCAGAATGGACTGTTGGAAACTGGGTGGTCTTGTGCTTGCACTGTGGTCCAGTTATGTTGTCAGTATGGACGGAGAGGTACTGGGTCATCTTGTTCTTGAAGTCTGGTGCAGTTATATTGTGAGGAAATTTGACAAGAAAAACAAGTGCTGTTTTGCTTGAACTGTGGTTTATATTGTCAGCATGCACTGATGGGAACTGGGTGGTCTTGTGCTTTAACTGTGGTCTAGTTATTTTGTGAGGAAAGTTGACTGAGAAAAACAGGTGCTCTTTTGCTTAAACTGTGGTCCAGTTATATTGTCAGCAAATTAGACTGAGGAGAAAAGGGAGATGGTGTGCTTGAACTGTGGTCCAGTAATGTTATGAAAAAATTTAAATGAGGAAAAAGGTGTGCTGTTGTGCTTTAACTATTGTCCTGTTTTTTTTGCCAGCAGAGAATGATGGGAACTGGGTGGACTTGTGTTTGAACTGTAGTCCAGTTATGTTTTCAGCAAATTGGACAGAAGAGAACCGGCTAGTGTGGTGCTTGAACTGTATCCCAGTTATGTTTTGAATAAATTTGTCTTAGGAGAAATGGGTGCTTTTGTGCTTGAAGTTTCATCTATTTATTTTGTGAGTAAATTTGACTGAGGAAGAATGGATGCTGTTGTGCTCAAACTGTGGTCCAGTTATGTTGTCAACATGGACTGAGTGCAACTGGGCGGTCTTGTGTTTTAACTCTAGTCCAGTTCTATTGTGAGGAAATTTGACTGAGGAGAAACTGGTGCTGTACTGTGGTCCAGTTCTGTTGTAAGCATGGACTGAGGGGAACTGGGTGGTCTGTTTTTTGAACTATGGCCCACTTTATGTTGTCAGAATGCACTGAGGGGAAGTGGGTGATCTTGTGCTTGAACTGTGGTGCATTTATATTGTCAGCAAATTTGACTGAGGAGAAACAGGTGCTGTTGTTCTTGAACTGAAGTCCAGTTATATTGTCAGCATGGACTGATGGGAACTTCATGGTCTTGTGCTTGAACAGTGGTCCAGTTATGTTGTCAGCACATTTGACTGAGGAGAAATGGGTGCTTTGTGCTTGAACTGTGGACCAATTATGTTGTAAGGAAATTTGACTTAGGAAAAATGGGTGCTGTTGTGCTTGAACTGTTGTCCAGTTATTTTTTTTAGCATGGACTGATGAAAATTGGGTGGTGTTGTGCTTGAACTGTGGTCCAGTTATGTTGCCAGCAAATTGGACTGAGGGGCACTTGGTGGTGTTGTGCTTGAACTGTGGTGCATTTATATTGTGAGCAAATTTGAATGAGAAAAAAATTGGTGCTGTGGTGCTTGAACTGTGGTCCTGTTATGTGAGTATGCACTGAAGGGAACTGGGTGGTCTTGTGCTTGAAATGTGGTCCAATTTTGTTTTCAGAAAATTGGACAGAGGAGACCCAGCTGCTGTTGTGCTTGAAGTGTGGTCCTGTTATATTTGGAGGGAAGTTGACTTAGGAGAAACGGGTGCTGTTGTGCTTTAACTGTGGTCCAGATATAATGTCAGCATGGACTGATGAGAATTCATTGGTCCTATGCTTCAACTGTGGTCTAGTTATGTTGTCAGCAAATTGGACTGAGGAGAACCGGGTGCTGTTGTGCTTGAAAAATGTTCCAGTTATTTTGTAATAAAATATGACTTATGGGAACTGGGTGGTCTTGAGCTTTAAGTGTGGTCCAGTTATGTTTTCAGTAAATTGGACAGAGGAGACCTGACTGCTGTTGTGCTTGAACAGTGGTCCAGTTATGTTTTGAAGAAATTTGACTTAGGAGAAACAGGGGTGTTGTTTTACTTTAACTGTGGTCCAGATATGTTGTCAGCATGGACTGATGGAACTGAGTGGTCTTGTCCTTGAAGTGTGGTCCAGTTATGTTGCCAGCAAATTGTACTGAATAGAAACAGGTGCTATTTTGCTTTAACTGTGGTCTAGTTTTTGTGAGGAAATTTGAACTGTGGTCTAGTTTTTTGGGAGGAAATTTAAACTGTGGTATAGTTATATTGTGAGGAGAAATGGTGGCTGTTGTTCTTGCTATGTAGTCCAATTTTGTTCTTCGCATGGTCTGAGGAAAACTGGGTGGTCTTGTGCTTGAACTGTGGTCAATTTATGTTGTCAATAAATTGGACTATGGAGAACGAGGGTGGGTTGTGCTTGAACTGTGGTCCAGTTATGTTGTGAGAAAATTTGAAGAGGGGAAACTGGGCTATTGTGCTTGAACTGTGGTCAAGTTATGTTGTCAGCATGAACTGATGAGAACTGGGTAGTCGTGTGCTTGAGTTGTGGTACAGTTATGTTGTCAACAAATTGGAATGAGGAGAATTGAGTGGTTTTGCACTTGAACTCTGGTCCAGTTATATTGTGAGAAATGTGACTGATAGAAACTTGGTTGTCTTGAGCTTGAACTGTGGTTAAGTTAGGTTGTTGGCAAATTGGACTGAGGAGACTGGTATCTATTGTGCTGGAACTGTGGTCCAGTTATGTTGTGAGGAAATTTGACTGAAAAGAAATGGTTGCTGTTGTACGTGAACTGTAGTCCAGTCATATTGTCAGAATGGACTGAGGGGAACTGGGTGGTCTTATGATTGAACTCTGTTCCATTTATATTGTCAGCAAATTTGACTAAGGAGAAAGGGGTGCTGTTTTGCTAGAACTCTGGCCCAGTTATATTGTCAGAATGGACTGAAGTGACCTGGGTGGTCTTGTGCTTGAAATGTGGCCCAGGTATATTGTCAAAAAATTAGACTGAAGAGAAACAAATGCTGTTGTGATTGAACTGTGTACCAGTTATGATGTTAGGAAATTTGAGGCAAATCAGGTGCTCTTGTGCTTGAACTTTGGTCCAATTATATTGTCAGCATGTACTGATGGAAACTGGGTGGTCTTGTTTTTTAACTGTGGTCCAGTTATTTTGTGAGGAAATTTGACTGAGGAAAAATTGGTGATGTTTTGCATGAACTTTGGTCAAGTTATATTGTCAGCAAATTGTCCTGAGGAGAACGGGGTGGCATTGTTCTTAAACTGTGGTCCACTTATGTTGTGAAGGAATTTGACTGGGGAAAAAGATGTGCTGTTGTACTTTAACTGTGGTCCAGTTATGTTGCCAGCATGGACTGATGGGATCTGGGTGGACTTGTGCTTGAATTGTGGTCCAGTTATGTTTTCAGCAAAATGGACAGAAGACAACTGGCTAGTTTGGTGCTTGAACTGTATTCCAGTTATATTTTGAGGAAATTTGTCTTAGGATAAACAGGTGCTGTTGTGCTTAAACTGTGGTCCAGTTATGTTGTGAGGAAATTTGACTGAGGAAGAATGGGTGCTGTTGTTGTTGAACTGTGGTCCAGTTATGTTGTCAGCATGGACTGAGGGGAACAGGGTGGTCTTGAGCTTGAACTGTGGTCCTCTTATATTGTGAGGAAATTTGACTGAGAAAAACAGGTGCTGTAGTGCTTGAACTCTAGTCCAGATATGTTGTGAAGAAACTTTAATGAGTAGAAATAGGTGCTGTTGTGCTTGAACTATTGTCCTGTTATGTTGACAGCATGGACTATGGGGAACTGTGTGGTCTTGTGCTTGAACTGTGGTCCAGTTATGTTGTCATCAACTTGGATTGAGGGGAACCGGATGGTGTTGTGCTTCAAAAGTGGTCCAGTTATGTTGTAAGAAAATTTGTCTTAGAATAAAAGGGTGGTCTTGTGCTTGAACTGTGGTGCATTTAAATTGTCAGCCAATTTTACTGAGTAGAAACAGGTGCTGTTGTACTTGAACTGTGGTCCAGTTATTTTGTCCTCATAGACTTAAAGGAACTGGGTGGTCTTGTGCCTTAACTGTGGTGCATTTATATTGTCAGCAAATTTGACTGAGGAGAAACAAGTGCTGTTGTCTTTGTACTGTGGTCCAGTTATTTTGTCAGTATGGACTGAAGGGACTGGGTGGTTTGTGCTTGAACTGTGGTACAGTTATGTTGTCAGCAAATTTGACTGAGGAGAAATGGGTGCTTTTGTGCTTGAACTGTGGACCAATTGTGTTATGAGAAAATGATTCTTAGGAAAAACGGGTGCTGTTGTGCTTGAACTGTGGCCCAGTTATATTGTTAGCATGGACTGAGGGGAACTGGATGGTTTTGTGCTTGAACTGTGTTCCAGTTATGTTGTCAGCAAATTGTACTGAGAAGAAATGGGAGCTGTTGTGCTTGAACTGTAGTCTAGTTATGTTGTGAGGAAATTTGAGAAAAATGGGTGCTGTTGTGCTTGAGCTGTTGTCCAGTTGTCAGCATGAACTGATGAAAATTATGTGGTCTTGTGCTTGAACTGTGGTCCAGTTTTGTTGTCAGCAAATTGGACGGAAGAGACCTTGCTGCTGGTGTGCTTGTGTGTGGTCCAGTTATATTATGAGGAAAGTTGACTTAGGAGAAATGGCTGCTGTTGTGCTTTAACTGTGGTCCAGATATGTTGTCAGCATGGACTGATGAGAATTCAGTGGTCTTGTGCTTCAACTGTGGTCCAATTATGTTGTCAGCTTATTGGACTGAGATGAACCGGGTGCTGTTGTGCTTGAAAAATGGTCCAGTTATTTTACAAGAAAATATTACTGATGGGAACTGGGTGGTCTTGAGCTTTAAGTGTGGTCCAGTTATGTTGTCAGTAAATTGGCATAGGAGAACCCACTGCTGTTGTGCTTGAACAGTAGTCCAGTTATGTTTTGAGAAATTTGACTTAGGAGAAACAGGTGCTGTTGTACTTTAACTGTGGTCCAGATATGTTGTCAGAATGAACTGATGGGAACTGGGTGATCTTGTCCTTGAAATGTGGTCCAGTTATGTGTCCAGCAAACTGTACTTAGTACAAATGGGTGCTATTGTTTTTGAATTGTGTTCTAGTTATATTGTGAAAAAATTTGAACTGTGGTCTAGTTATAAGGTGGGAGAAACGATGCCTGTTGTGCTTTAAATGCGGTCCACTTGTGTTCTCAGCATGGACTAAGGAAAACTGGGTGGTCTTGTGCTTGAATTGTGGTCCAGTTATGTTGTCAACAGATTGTAATGAGGAGAACCAGGTGCTGTTGTGCTTGAACTCTGGTCCACTTATGTTGTGAGAAATTTGACTTATGGAACCTGGGTTTTCTTGAGCTTGAAATGTGGTTCATTTATGTTGTCAGAAAATTGGACTGAGGAGACCATTATCTATTGTGCTGGAACTGTGGTCCAGTTATCTTGTGAGGAAATTTTACTAAGGAGAAACAGGTGCTGTTGCACTTAAACTGCAGTCCAGTCATATTGTCAGAATGGACTGAGGGGAATTGGGTGGTCTTGTGCTTGAACTGTGTTCTATTTACAGTTTCAACAAATTTGACTGAGGAGAAACAGGTGCTGTTGTGCTTGAACTGTGGCGCTGTTATGTTTGAGGAAATTTGACTGAGGAGAAACGGGTGCTGTTGTTGTTGAACTGTGGTCCAGTTATATTGACAACATGGACTGAGCTGAACTGGGTGGTCTTGTGATTGTACTGTGGTTTTCTTATATTGTGAGGAAACTGAGGAAAAATGGGTGCGGTAGTGCTTCAACTCTACTCCTAATATGTTGTGATGAAACTTTACTAAGGAGAAACAGGTGCTGTTATGCTTGAACTGTTGTCCTGTTATGTTGACAGCATGGACTTTGGGGTACTGTGTGGTCTTGCACTTGAAATGTGGTCCAGTTATGTTGTCAGCAAATTTGACTGAGGAGAAATGGGCATTTTGTGCTTGAAATGTGGTTCAATTATATTGTGAGAAAATTTGACTGACAAGAAACGGGTGTTGTTGTGCTTGAACTGTGGCCTAGTTATGTTGTCAGGATGGACTGAGGGGAAATGGGTAAACTTGTCTTTGATGTGTGGTCCATTTATGTTGTCTGCAAATTGTAATGAGTAGAAATGGGTGCTATTGTGCTTGAACTATGGTCTAGTTATATTGTGAGGAAATTTGAACTGTGGTCTAGTTATATTGTGAAGAGAAATGGTGGCTGTTATGCTTGAAATGTGGTCCACATTTTTCTCAGCATGGACTGAGGAAAACAGGGTGGTCTTGTGCTGGAACTGTGGTCCAGTTATGTTGTCAGCAAATTAGAATACAAAGAACCAGGTGTTGTTTTGCTTGAACTGTGGTCCAGTTATGTTGTGAGGAAATTTGACTGGGGAGAAACAGGTGCTGCTGTACTTGAAATGTAGTCCATTCATATTGTCAACATGGACTGAGGGGAACTCGGTGATCTTGTGCTTGAACTGTGGTTTAGTAATGTGAGGAAATTTGACTGAAGATAAATGGGTTCTGTTGTGCTTGAACTGTGGTGCAATTATGTTGGCAGAATGAACTGGGGGGAACTGTGTAGTCCTGTGCTTGAACTGTGGTCCATTTATATTTTTAGCAAATTTGACTGAGGAGTAAGGGGTACTGTTGTGCTTCCACTGTGGTCAAGTTATATTGTCAACAAATTAGACGTAGGAGAAACAAGTGCTGTTGTGCTTGAACTGTGGTCTAGTTATGATGTTAGGAAATTTAACTGAAGAAAAACAGGTGCTGCTGTGCTTAAACTGTTGTCCAGATATTTTGTCAGCATGGACTGAGGGAAATTGGGTATTCTTGTACTTAACCTGTGGTCCTGTTATGTTGTTAGCAAATCGGACTGAGGGGACCTGGGTAGTTTTATGCTTCATTGTGGTCCAGTTATGTTGTGAAGTAATTTGACTGAGGAAAAACAGGTGCTGTTTTACTTGAACTGTGGTCCAGTTATATTTGTGGAAATTTGACTGAGGAGAAATGGGTGCTGTTGTGCTTGAATTGTGTTCCATTTATGTTGTCAGCATGGACTGTGGGAAACTGGATGGTCTTGTGCTTGAACTGTGGTTTAGTAATGTAAGGAAATTTTACTGAGAAAAACGGGAGCTGTAGTCCTTGAACCTGGTGCAGTTGTGTTGTGAAGAAAGTTTACTGAGGGACACAGGTGTGTTGTGCTTAAACTGTTGTCCTGTTGTATTGACAGCATGGACTGAGGGGAACTGTGTGGTGTTGTGCTTGTACTGTGATCTAGTTATATGGTCAGCAAATTGGATTGAGGAGTAAAAGGTCATGTTGTGCTTGAACTGCCGTACAGTTATATTGTGAAGAAACTTGACTGAAGAAAATTGGATGATGTTGTTGTTGAACTGTAGTCCAGTTATTTTGTTAGCATGGACTGAGGGGAACTGGGTCATCTTGTGCTCTAACTTTGGCCCAGTTATTTTGTGAGAAAATTTGATTGAAGAAAAATGGGTGTTGTTTTGCTTGAACTGTTGTCCAGTTATATTGTCAGAAATTTGAACTGAGGAGAACAGCAAGGTGTTGTGCTTGAACTGTAATCCATTTATGTTGTGAGAAATTGTGATAGAGGAAAAAGGTGTGATGTTGTGATTTAACTGTGGTACAGTTATGGTGCCAGCATGGACTGAGAGGAACTGGGTGGACTTGTGCTTGAACTGTGGTCCAGTAATGTTTTCAGCCAAATGGATAGAAGAGAACCGGCTACTGTGGTGCTTGAACTGTGGTCCAGTTATGTTTTGAGGAAATTTCTCTTAAGAGAAATAGGTGCTGTTGTGCTGGAATTGTGGTCCTGTTATATTGTGAGGAAATTTGACTGAGGAAGAATGGGTGCTGTTGTGGTTGAACTGTGGTCCAGTTATATTGTCAACATGGACTGAGCTGAACTAGGTGGTCTTGTACTTAAACTGTGGTCCTCTTATATTGTGAGGAAATTTGACTGAGGAAAAATGGGTGCTGTTTTGTTTGAACTGTTGTCCTGTTATGTTGACAGCATAGACTATGGGGTACTGTGTGGCCTTGTACTTGAACTGTGGTCCAATTATGTTGTCAGAATGGACTGAGGGGAATTGGGTGGTTTTGTGCTTGAACTGTGGTTCATGTATATTGTCAGCAAATTTGAATGAGGAGAAACAGGTTCTGTTGTGCTTGAACTGTGGTACAGTTATGTTGTCAGCATGGACTGATGGAATCTTTATGGTCTTGTGCTTGAACTGTGGTCCAGTTATGTTGTCAGCAAATTTGACTGAAGAGAAATGGGTGCTTTTGTGCTTGAACTTTGTTCAATTATATTGTGAGGAAATTTGACGGACAAAAAATGGGTGCTGTTGTGCTTGAATTGTGGCCCAGTTTTGTGTCAGCATGGAATGAGGGAAAGTGGGTGGTCGTGTTCTTGAAGTGTGGTCTGCAGCAGTCTGGCTCAGCCGGGCACAATAAATCTTGCACTGAAAATTTGCAAATGCTTATTTAATTCATTATATAGATGGTATTTTGTTGTCTCATTCTAAAAAAGAATTAGTAGAAGAAATCCTTAAACATTTGCTTCAACAATTGACTAAATATGGTCTACAGAAAGCACCTGAGAAGCAATGGGATTTTTTTATATTCCCTACCACTTATCCTCCTACAGGGTTTTGAGGCAGGAAGGTGTGCTAGAATAGATACATTTGCCTCATATACAATTAAGAATGGTGGCCTCTTATGTTTTGTTGTGTAGTCAATTAATTATTAAGGCCAGAAATAGATCAAGAGAAATATTTGGAAGAGAAATGCACAATATTGTAATTACATACACTAAACAACAGTTTGAAACATTTTGCAGAATGATGATGATTGTGGTATTGCTTTATTAAATTATATTGGAGAAGTAAAATTCTATTTACCAAAGCATACTTTAAAATTTGCCAGAGAAGTGCAATTTATTTTTCCACAAACTGTGTCTGTAGAACATTTAAGTGAGGCTGTTACTATATTTACTGATGGGTCTTCTAATGGAAGGTCTGTGATCTATACACCAGACCACCCACTCATAATTCATCATAGTTCAGAGTTTTCTGCTCAGCATAAACTCAGCAGAAAACTCAGCATAAAGAAATCTGTGCTGTCATATTAGCTTCAACCCATTGGGAGAAATATATTAATTTGTATAAAGATTCAAAGTATGTGGTTTCAATATTTCCTGCTATAGAAACAGCCCTATTGTCTGGATATTCAAAACTTATTACATTATTGGAACAATTACAAAAAATCATTTGAGGGTGAAAAATAAACTTTTTATATCGCATATTGCTGGACATTCTAATTTACCTTGGCCATTGGAACATGGAAATGCTATGGCTGATTTGTTTACAAGAGAAATTTCAGTAAAAAATGTTATAGAGCAGGCACAAAGAAGCTATGCATTGCATCATCAAACTGCTTTAGCTCTAAAAATAATGTTTCATATTACTAGAAAACAGGCTAGAGAAATTGTTAAAGACTGTGAACAATGTACAGTTACTCATAAGATACAGAAGATGGGAGTCAACCGTATGGGTTTAAAGCCTCAAATGGTTTGGCAGATGGATTTAATACATGTACCACAATTTGGAAAATTGACATATGTTAATGTAACTGTGAATACCAATACAAACAACACAAGATACACACCCACTTTGAAATTTGGGACATTTACTGTCCACATGTGTCCTTAGAGAGTTTTGGGCCATTTTCTATCTGCTAAAAGATTATTTATGTTTGATTAAAATTGGAACTTCAAATACAGAGATATAGTTTTATAAGGTATATAGGCATTAAACTAAAATTTCTTTGTGTAATTGAAATTTAATATTAGACTGATACAGCTTAATTTCCATCTTTAGCCTAAACTGTTATAACAAGTTATATGATAGTTTTTCTAAGTACAAATGTTTCTCTTTTAACAGTTCATGTTAACTAGACAGAGTCAGTTTTGTCTGACCAAGGTCAATGTTCAAAGCAAAATTATAACTCTAGCCTAATGGCTTTGAGACAAATATTTTATTGTTTGGCCTACAAATAAAGGCTTATTTTGATACTGGCTTAATCCTGGAAGCTCAATCTCCAGCAGCTTTTTGTTCTTAAAAGAAAACTTTGTTAAATATTAAATGAGTAAAAAACAAAACTAATAAAAACATTTTAGTTCATGTGGTTTAAATTGCTAAAGGTTTAAGATTATTTAAAATTTCAAAATTGTCACTGAAAGATTAACATTCTTTGGTTTATCACATTTTCTTCCTGGCAATAGATGTTTAAAATATAATGTCATTCTAAATGTTTATTTTGTTAAAATGATGATCCAACCCACTGGCTGGTTATTAAAAGGGATAAGTGAGTGGGTAAAGGTAAGTAAACACAATGTGCATACACCTGTGACTAAATGTATCTAAATCTAAAATCTAAATAGAGCATATTACAGGAATACCTTATAATCCTCAAAGGCAAGCAATTATAGAAATAACTCATCAAACATTAAAAAATCAATTGTTAAGGCAAAAGAAAAATCATTTTTTTTACCTCATCAACAAGATTTACATCATGCTTTACTTGTATTTAATCATCTAAACACCAATGATCAAAATCTTACTCCCATGAAGAGACATTGGGAGTAAGATTAAATGTCTTTGGCTAAACAGCCACAGGTGCTTTATAACCTAGGAGAGAAGGATGTGCATGTGTTTTTCCACAGGATACAGAATCACCTATCTGGATCCCATACTGGCTCACGAAGCCTTTCCAGGTGAGAGCGACAGCAAGAGGCGACAGCAAAAAAGAATGAAGAAAATGGTGCTGGCATTTAAACAGTTCAAACTTTCCCCTACTCAGGCAAGAGCTACAAAGGAGGCAAATCCTCCCACCTGGGGTCAAATTAAGAAACTCTCTAAGCAAGTGTAAAATATGTTTTTAGCAATGTTAGCAATAATTTCTCTGCAACCTCCAATATATCCTATGTGAACTTCAGCTAGTAAACATGAAAATTTAACTGTAGATAGAATTGAAAAATCGTATCATATTTCATGAAAAAGTTGTATATTTACAAATTGTTTGGCATCAGAATTAAATAAGCAAGACTCTGTAATTATGATTCTTAAAAGAAGGTGATATGTAATACTACCAGTGGATTTAAAGGACGATCCTTGGTTTGAGAATCCAGCTTTACAGACATTAAAGTTAAAAAAAAAAATACTGTGGCCAAAACGAATTGCTCCGGTGATGTAAGATCAGGGTTGTGATAGACACTGAGTCCGTGGAAAATACATTTTCTAGTGATTTGTCTAAGCCTCTAAACACCCTTGGCTTTGCTCAAATGGTAATAAAACCTAGTCAGAATTCAGATGCTGTGGAAGCATTCCAGTTACAGCAATTACAAACGCAGATTTCCCTCTATCTCAGACCTTCATTATAATCATTAACCTATAGTAAAAGCCATAAGAGTCAGCTGAAGTCATTAGCCCTAAAAATTTGCAAGGGAGGCAACCGGTGCCTCTGTTTACCCCCTCTCCTTGTGATCCGGCCTAGATATAGAGAAGATAAACTTTGTGTGTGACTTCAAAGCAGCTTAGTTGATGAGCAGCCAATACTGCCTGGTATAATAGAGCCGAAGGCCAGGAAGATTCTTGACCTTTACACCCAGTATGTGCGCTGCCCAAGATAGGGAGGCAGGCGCCACATGGTGAAGAAATGAATATGTCAGAACAAAGGACAGATATAATAAATGTGCAAGTGTGAAAGAAAGGAAATATGGTGAGAATAAGAAGGCATTTTTGTATGAAGAAGAGCTTATCCTAAGATTGTCCCAAATGGGAAAGAGAGAATCAGGGTAATCAGAAAAAAAAAAAAAAAAAAAAAAAAAAAAAAAACAAGGAAGTTGCAGAGGATTTGTGAAAAGAGGAATAGGCTTCTAATAAGCCAATCATTTGAGAAAAAGTGCTCAGCAGCTAGAGAAGTACATCTGACAACTAAATCTAAAAACTTCATGTTACCTTTTGGTGTTTATCTGCTAAACTATGTTGTGAGCTTGTTTAAGCTTTCAGACTTTGGATGGCAATGCAGACGAAACCTGTGAGACCTCCATCGCATCCCCCTGAATCGCCATATCTTCCCATGCCAGCCATATGGACTAAGCCCTAGGATTGGAAAGTTCTGAAAAGAGTTAAAGGAGATTCAATGAGAGGCTGTATTCTCGAAGCCTTGGGCGTGCCTGTACCTTCTGGAATTTGCCCTTTGGAGCCAACTGTCTACAAGGAAAGGGGGATCAAGGACAGGGGGTTGGTCACAGAATCTGGATCTAATCTCTTGAATGCCGGACTAGTTAGTGTCTTTTTACTTTGTTTACATGTCCTTCACTCTTGATTTGTGGTGATTACACTTTTTTTTTTTTTTTTTTTTTTTTACTATTAATCTCCCTGGTGAAGAATATAAATTTTCTGGGTTCTTGTACTAAAGTGTCAATTTCACTAGAGGCATTTGTCCATGTCAGATTCTTTCCCTGACAGGAATCTCCACTTTCAGCACCATGAATAGCATGAATAGAAAATTAGAGGAGTTTATTTCATAAAAAGAGAAAAAAAATCGCTGCAGTTAAGAGGCTGCATAACTGCAATCGAAGCCTTTGCCCATCTCTCTGAGAAATTCGGTCTTGAGCAGACTCAGTGCCAGATTTATTGTGCCTGGCTGAGCCAGTCTGCTGCAGTCATCAAATTTGACTAAAGAGAACTGGGCGGTGTTGGGCTTGAACTATGGTCCAGTTATGTTGTGAGAAAATTGGACTGAGGATAAACTGGTGGTGTTGTGCTTGAACTGTGGTCCACTTATGTTGTGAGGAAATTTGACTTAGAAGAAATGGGTGCTATTGTGTTTTAACTGTTGTCCACATATGTTGTCAGCAGGAACTTAGGGAACTTGGTGGTCTTAAGCTTGAAATGTGGTCCAGTTATTTTGCCAGCAAATTGTACTGAGTGGAATGGGGTGCTATTATGCTTGAACTGTAGTCCAGTTATATTGTGAGGAAATTTGACTAAGCAGAAAAGGGGGCTCTTGTGCTTGAACTGTGGTCCACTTGTGTTGTCAGCATGGACTGAGGGAAATTGGGTGGAATTGTGCTTAAATGTGGTCCAGTTATGTTGTCAGCAAATTGGATGGTGAAGAACCGGGTAGTGTTGAGCTTGAACTCTGGTCCAGTTATGTGTGAAGAAATTTGACTGAGAAGAAACGGGTGCTGTTGTGCATGAACTGTGGTCCACTTATGTTGTCATCATGGGCCAAGGGGAACTGGGGATTCTTGGCTTGAACTGTGGTCCAGTTATATTTTCAGCAAATTGGACTGTGGAGAACTGGCTGGTGTTGTGCTTCAACTGTGGTCCAGTTATTTTGTGAGAAAATTTGACAGAGGAGAAACTGGGGCTCTTGTGCTTGAACTGTGGTCCAGATATGTTGTTAGCATGGACAGATGAGAACGGGGTGGTCTTGTGCTTGAATTGAGGTCCAGTTTTGTTTTCTGCAAATTGGAATCAGGAGAACTGGGTGGTGCTGTGCTTGTTCTGTGGTCCATTTATATTGTCAGAAAATTTGACTGATGGAAACTGGATTGTCTTGACCTTTAATTGTGATCCCAAAATTTGGTCACCAAATTGGACTGAGGAGACTGGAATCTATTGTGCTTGAACTGAGGTCCATTTGTTGTGAGAAAATTTGACTGAGGAAAAACCGGTGCTGTTGTGCTTGACCTGTACTCCAGTCATATTATCAACATGGACTGAGGGAACTGGGTGGACTTGTGCTTGAACTGTGGTCCAGTAGTGTTGTGAGGAAATTTATTTATTTATTTATTTATTTATTTATTTATTTATTTATTTATTTATTTATTTATTTATTTTTGGTGATACTGGGGTTCCAGGAAGCCCTTCTACCTCCGGGCTACACACCCAGAACTATTTTATATTTTTGAAACAGGGTTTCTAACACCAGCACGGCTGGTTTTGAACCTGTGCGAACCTCCTGTCTCTGCTTCACAAGCGCGGGGATTGCAAGTGTGTGCCACCATGCCCAGCCATGAGGAAATTTAATTGAGGAGAAATAGGTGCTGTTATTCTTGAACTGTGGTCCACTTATGTTGTCAGCATGGACTAAGGGGAACTTGGTGGTCTTGTGCTTGATCTGTGGTCCAGTTATGTTCTGAGGAAATTTGACTGAGGAGAAATAGGTGCTGTTGTGGTTGAACTGTGATCCAGTTATGTTGACAGCCTGGACTGAGGGGAACTGGGTGGTCTTGTTCTTGGAAAGTGGTCCACTTATATTGTGAGGAAATTTGACTGAGGAAAAAGGGTGTTGTTGTGCTTTAACTGTGTTTCAGTTATGTTGTCAGCATGTACTGATGGTAACTTTGTGGTCTTGTGCTTGAACTTTGGTTCACTTATGTTGTCAGCATGGACTGAGTGGAACTGGGTGGTCTTGTGCTTGAACTGTGGTCCAGTTATATTGTCAGCAAATTTGACTGAAGAAACCTGGGTGGTATTGTGCTTGAACTGTGGACCAGTTATGTTGTGAGGAAATTTGTCTGAGAAAAAACGGTGCAGTTGTACTTGAACTATAGTCCAGTTATGTTGTAAGGATGGACTGAGGGGAACCTGATGATCCTGTGCTTGAACTGTGGTCCAGTTATGTTGTCAGCATTGACTGATGGAAACTTCATTGTCTTGTGCTTGAACTTTGGTTCAGTTATGTTGTCAGCAAATTGGACTGAGGGGAACTGGGTGGCATTGTGCTTGAATTGTAGTCCATTTATGTTGTGAGGAAATTTGACTCAGGAAAAACGAGTTCTCTTGTTCTTTAACTGTGGTTCAGTTATGTTGTCAGCATGTACTGATGGGAACTTTGTGGTCTTGTGCTTGAAATGTGGTCCAGTTATGTTGTCAGAATGGACTGGGGAATACTGGTTGGTCTTGTGCTTGAACTTTGGTCCATTTATATTGTCAGAAAATTTGACTGAGGAGAAAAGGGTGCTGTTTTGCTTGAACTGTAGTTCAGTTATGTTGTTAGGATGGACTGAGGGGGACCTGGTGGTCTTGTGCTTGAACTGTGGTACAATTATGTTATCAGTATGGTCTGATGGAAACGTTGTGGTCTTGTGTTGAAATTTGGTCCAGTTATTTTGTGAGGAAATTTGACTAAGAAAAAGCAGGTGCTGTTGTGCTTGAACTGTGGCTCATTTATATTGTCAGAATTGGAGTGAGGAGAAACCGGTGCTGTTGTGCTTGAACTGTAGTCCAGTTATGTTGTCAGCATGGACTGTGGGGAACTGGGTGGTTTTGTGCTTGGACTGTGGTCCAGTTATTTTGTGAGGAAATTTGACTGAGGAAAAATGGGTGTTGTTTTGCTTGAACTGTAGTCTAGTTATGTTGTGAAGAAAATTGCCTGAGGAAAAACAGGTACTGTTGTGCTTGACCTGTGGTCCAATTATGTTGGCAGCATGGAGTGAGTGGAACTGGGTGGTCTTGTGCTTGAACTGTGGTCTAGTTCTGTGGTCAGCAAATTGGATTGAACAGAACCAGGTCATGTTGTGCTTGAACTGTCGTCCTGTTATGCTGAAAAAATTTTGACTGAGGAAATACATGTGCTGTTGTGCCAGAACTGTGGTCCACTTATGTTTTAAGCATGGACTAATGGGAAGTTGGTGGTGTTGTCCTTGAACTGTGGTCCAGTTATGTTGTCAACACATTTTACTGAGGAGAAATGGGTGTTGTTGTGCTTCAACTGTGGTCCAGTTATGTTGTGAGGGAATTTGACTGAAAATAAACGGTGCTGTTTTGCTTGAACTGTGGCCCAGTTATGTCATCAGCATGGACTGAGGGGAACTGGGTGGTCTTGTGCTTGAACTGTGATCCAGTTAGGTTGTCAGTAAATTGGACTGAGGAAAAACGGGTGCTAGTTGCTTGAAAAGTGGCCAGTTATGTTGTAAGGAAATTTGACTTAGGAGAAACGGGTGCTGTTGTGTTTTAATCTGTTGTCCAGATATTTTGTCAGCATGGACTTATGGGAACCGGGTGGTCTTGTGCTTAAGATGTGGTCCAGTTGTTTTGCCAGTAAACTGTACTGAGTAGAATGGGTTGGTATTATGCTTGAACTGTGGTCCAGTTATATTGTGAGGAAATTTGACTGAGGAGAAATGGGTGCTGTTTTGATTGAACTGTGGTCCATTTGTGTTGTCAGCATTGACTGAGGGAAACTGGGTGGTTTTGTGTGTGAACTGTGGACCTGTTATGTTTTCAGCAAATTGGACTGTGGAGAACTGGATGATGTTGTGGTTGAACTGTGTTGCAGTTATTTTGTAAGGAAATATGACTGAGAAGAAATGGGTGCTGTTGTCCTTGAACTGTGGCCTAGTTATGTTGTCAGCATAGATTTATGGGAAATGGGTGGTCTTCTGCTTGAAATGTTGTCCAGTTATGTTGTCAGCAAGATGGACTGAGGAAAAGCGAGTGCTGTTCTGATTGAACTGTGATCCAGTTATGTTGAGGAAATTTTACTGAGGAGAAACTAGGGCTGTTGTGCTTGAACCATGGTCTAGTTACGTTTTCTGCATGGACTGATGGTAACTGGGTTTCTTGTGCTTGAAATGTGGTGCAGTTATATTGTCAGCAAATTGGACTGAGGAGAACCTTCTGGTGTTGCACTCAAATTGTGGTGCAGTTATGTTGTGAGGAAATTTGACTGAGGAGAACGGGTGCTGTTGTGCTTGAACTGTGGTAAAGTTATGTTGTCAGCATGGACTGAGGGAAACTGTGTGGTCTTGTGCTTGATCTGTGGCCCAGTTATGTTGTCAGCATAGAGTGAGGGGAAATGGGTACTCTT
The DNA here is from genome assembly GCF_963383645.1 of Muscardinus avellanarius. Classification (NCBI taxonomy): domain Eukaryota; kingdom Metazoa; phylum Chordata; class Mammalia; order Rodentia; family Gliridae; genus Muscardinus; species Muscardinus avellanarius. The sequence goes on from NC_137809.1 coordinate 3,643,394, forward strand.
GTGCTTGAACTGTGGTTCAGTTAAGTTGTCAGAAAATTGGACTGAGGTGAAATGGGTGCTGTTGTGCTTGAACTGTGGTCCCGTTATTTTGTGAGGAAATTTTACTGAGGAAAAATGATTGCTATTGTGCTTGACCTGTTTTCCAGTTATTTTGTCAGCTTGGACTGCAGGAAATCGGGAACTCTTGTGCTTGAACTCTGGTCCAGTTATATTGTCAGCAAATTGGACTGAGGAAAAACAGGTGGCATTGTGCTTGAACTGTTGTCAAGTTATATTGTAAGGAAATTTGACTAAGGAAAAAGGGGTGATGTCATGCTTGAATTGTGGTCCAGTTATGTTTTGAGAAAATTTGACTTAGGAGAAATGGGTGCTGCTGTGCTTTAACTGTTTTCCAGGTATGTTGTCAGCATGGACTGATGGAAACTGGGTGTTCTTGTGTTTGAACTGTGGTCCAGTTATGTTGTGAGAAAATTTGACTGAGGAAAAAGTGGTGCTGTTGTGCATGAACTGTGGTCCACTCATGTTTTCAGCATGGACTGAAAGGAACTGGGGGGTCTTGGCTTGAACTGTGGTCCAGTAATGTTGTCGTCAAATTAGACAAAGGAGAACCGGGTGGTGTTGTACTTGAACTGTGGTCCAATTATGTTGTCAGCATTGACTGATGAGAACTGGGTAGTCTTGTGCTTGAATCATGGTCAAGTTATGTTGTCAACAAATTGGAATGAGGAGAACCAGGTGGTTTTGTGCTTGAACTGTGGTCCAGTTATGTTTTGAGTAATTTGACTGATGGGAACTGGGTATTTTTGAGTTTGAAATGTGGTCCAGTTATTTTGTCAGCAAATTGGACTGAGACCGGTATCTATTGTACTTGAATGTGGTCTAGTTATGTTATGAGGACATTTGACTCAGGGAAAATGGGTTCCTTTGTGCTTAAACTGTGTTCCAGTTATGTTGTCAGCATGTACTGATGGGAACTGTGAGTTCTTGTGCTTGAATTGTGCTCCAGATATATTGTGAGGAAATTTAACTGAGGAGAAATGGGTGCTGTTGTGCTTGAACTGTTGTCCAGTTATATATTCAGCATACACTGTTGAGAACTGTGTTGTCTTGTGCTTGAAATGTAGTCCAATTGTGTTGTCAGCAAATTGGACTGAAGAGAACCACCTGGTGTGTTTGAACTGTGGTCCAGTTATGTTGTGAAGAAATTTGACTGAGGAAAAATGGGTGCTGTTGTATTTGAACTGTGGTCAAGTTATGTTGTCAGCAAGGACTTAGGGAACTGGGTGGTCTTGAGCTTGAACTATGGTTCAGTTATGTGGTCAGCAAAAAGGATTGAGGAGAACTGGATAGTGTTGTGCTTGAACTGTCATCCAGTTATATTGTGAAGAAATTTTACTGAGAAAAAACAGCTGCTGTAGTGCTTGAACTGTTGTCAAGTTATGTTGTCAACAAATTTCACTGAGGTGAACAAGGTGGTATTGTGCTTCAACTGTGGTCAAGTTATGTTGTCAGCATGTATGGATGGGAATTGTGTGGTCTTGGGCTTGAACTGTGGTCCATTTATATTGTCAGCAAATTTGACTGAGGAGAAATGATTGATGTTGTGCTTGAACTGTGGTCCAGTTATGTTGTTGGGATAGATTCACGGGAACCTGGTGGTCTTGTGCTTGAACTGTGGTCTAGTTATGTTGTCAGCATGTACTGATAGGAACTGTGTTGTCTTGTGCTTGAACTGTGGTCCAGTTATGTTGTCAGAATGGACTGAGGGGAAATGAGTAATCTTGTGCTTGAACTGTGGTCCATTTATATTGTCAGAAAATTTGACTGAGGAGAAATGGGTGCTGTTGTGCTTGAACTTTGGTCCAGTTATGTTGTCAGGATGGACTGCAGGAAACCTGGTCGCCTTGTGCTTGAACTGGGGTCAAGTTATGTTGTCAACATGGACTGATGGGAACTTCGTGGTCTTCTGCTTGAACTGTGGTCCATTTAGTTGTCAGCAAATTGCACTGAGGTAATCTTGGTGTTGTGCTTGAACTGTGGTCCAGTTATATTGTCAGCATGTACTGATGGATACTGTGTGGTCTTCTGCTTGAACTGTGGTCCAGTTGTGTTGTCAGAATAAAGTGAGGGGAACTGGGTGGTCATGTGCTTGAACTGTGGTCCATTTATATTGTCAGCAAATTTGACTGAGGAGAAAAGGTGCTGTTTTGCTTGAACTGTGGTCCAGTTATGTTGTAAGGAAATTTGACTGACAAGAAACAGGTGCTGTTGTTTGAACTGTGGCCCCGTTATGTTGTCAGCATGGACTGAGGGTAACTGGGTGGTTCATTGCTTATACTGTGGTCTAGTTATGTTGTCTGCAAATTAGACTAAGGTAAAATGGGTGGTGTTGTGCTTGAACTGTGGTCTAGCTATATTGTGAGGAAATTTTACTGAGGAGAAACTGGCTCTGTTGTGCTTTAACTGTAGTCCAATTATGTTGTCAGCATAGACTGATGAGAACCGGGTGGTCTTGTGCTAGAATTGTGGCCCAGTTATGTTGTCAGCAAATTGGAATGAGAAGAACCAGGTGGTTTTGTGCTTGAACTGTGTTCCAGTGTTGTGAGAAATTTGACTGATGGGAACTGGGTTTTTTTGAGCTTGAACTGTGATCCAGTTATGTTGTCAGCAAATTGGACTGAGGAGACTGGTATCTATTGTGCCTGAATGTGGTCCGGTTATGTTTTGAGGAAATTTGACTGATGGGAACTGGGTGGTCTTGAGCCAGAAAATAACTTTATTTTCTGAGGATATCTGACTGAGGAAAAATGGTGCTACTGTGCTTGAACAGTGGTCCACTTATGTTTTCAGCATGGAATGATGGTAACTGAGTTGTCTCTGCTTGAACTGCGGTCCATTTCATGGAAATGGGTAGTCAGCAAATGGGACCTAGGAGATCAGAATCTATTTTGCATGAACTGTTGTCCAGTTATGTTGTGAGGAAATTTGGCTGAGGAGAAATGGGTGCTACTGTTCTTGAACTGTGGCCCAGTTATGTTGTCAGCATGAACTGAGGGGAACTGGGTGGTCTTGTGTTTGAACTGTGGTCCACTTATATTGTGAGGATATTTGAGGAAAAACAGGTGCTGTTTTGCTTGAATGGTGGTCCAGTTATGTTGTGAGGAAATTTGACTGAGGAGAAAGGGGTACTCTTGTGCTTGAACTCTGGTCTAGTTATATTGTCAGCATGGAATGAGAGACAATGGGTGGTCTTGCTCTTGATCTGTGGTTCTGTTATGTTGTCAGCAAATTGGACTGATTAGAACAGGTTCTGTTGTGCTTGAACTGTGGTCTAGTTATGTTGTGAGGAAATTTGACTGAAGAAAAATGGGTGCTCTTGTATGGGAACTCTGTTCAAGTTATGTGTCAGCATGGACTGAGCGGAACTGGGTGTTCTTGTGCTTGAACTGTGGTTTAATTATGTGGTCAGCATGGACTGAGAAGAACTGGTTGTTCTTGTTCTTGATCTGTGGTTCAGTTATGTTGTCAACAAGTTATACTGAGAAGAAATGGGTGCTATTGTGCTTGAACTGTGGTCCAGATATATTGTGAAAAAATTTGACTGAGGAGAAACGGGTGCTGTTATGCGTGAATTGTGGTCCACTTACGTTGTCAGCATAGACTGAGGGGAACGGGGTTTTTGGCTTGAACTGTGGTCCACTTATTTTGTCAGCAAACTGGACTCTGAAGAACCGGGTGGTGTTGTGCTTGAACTGTAGTCCCTTTATGGTGTCAGCATGGACTGATGAGAATTGAGTGGTCTTGTGCTTGAATTGTGATCCAGTTATGTTGTCTGCATGGAATGATGGAAACTGGGTGGTCTTTTGCTTGAACTGTTTCAGTTATGTTGTAAGGAAATTTAACTGAGGAGAAATGAGTGCTGCTTTGCTTGAACTGTGGCCCAGTTATGTTGTCAGCATTGACTGATGGGAACTAGGTTATATTGTGCTTGAACTGTGATCCAATTATTTGTCAGCAAATTGGACTGAGGAGAATCGGGTGGTGTTGTGCTTGAACTGTGGTCCTGTTATGTTTTGAGAAAATTTGACTGAGGAGAAAGGGGTGCTCTTTTGCTTGAACTCTGGTCCAGTTATGTTGTCAGCAAAGTGGACTGAGGATAACCAGGTGCTGTTGTGCTTGAACTGTGATCCAGTTTTGTTCTGAGAAATTTGCCTGAGGATAAACGGGTGCTGTTGTGCTTGAACTGTGGTCCATTTATGTGTCAGCTTGGACTGAGGGCAACTGGGTGGTCATGTGCTTGCACTGTGGTCCAGTGATGTTTTCAGCAATTGGATAGAGGAGAACCAGGTGGTGTTGTGCTTGAACTGTGGTCCAGTTTTGTCGTGAGGAAACTAGAGTGTGGAAAAACAGGTGCCACTGTACCTGAACTGTGGTCCAGTTATGTTGTCAGCATATTTGACTGAGGAGAAAATGGTGTGCTTGTGCTTGAGCTGTGGTCCAGTTATGTTGTGAGGACATTTGACTGAGGAGAAATAGGTGCTGTTGTTCTTAAACTGTGGCCCAGTTGTGTTGTCAGCATGGACTGATGGGAATGGGTGGTCTTGTACTTGAACTGTGGTCCAGTTATGTTGTCAGCAAATTGGACTGGGAAGAACCAGGCAGTGTTGTGCTTGAATTGTGGTCCAGTTATGTTGTGGGGAAATTTTACTGAGGAAAAATGGGTGGTGTTGTGTTTGAACTGTGTTTCAGTTATGTTTTAAGCATGGACTGATGGAAACTGGGTGATCTTTTGCTTGAACTTTGGTCCAGTTATGTTGTCAACACATTTGACTCAGGAGAAACGGGTGCTATTGTGCTTGAACTGTGGTCCAGTTATTTTGTGAGAAAATTGGATGAGGAGAAATGGGTGCTCTTGTGCTTGAACTGTGGTCCAGCTATGTTTTCAGCAAATTGAAATGAGTATAAATGGGTTCTGTTTTGCTTGAACTGTGGTCCAGTTATGTTTTAAGGAAAATTAACTGAGTATAAATGGGTGCTGTTGTGCTTGGACTGTGGTCCAGTTATGTTGTCAGCATGGAATGATGGGTACTGTGTGGTTTTGTGCTTCAACTTTGGTCCAGTTATATTGTGAGAAATTCAACTGAGAAAAAATGGGTGCTGATTTGCTTGAACTGTGGTGTAGTTATGTTTTCAGCATGGACTATTGGGAACTGTGTGGGTGTGCTTGAATTTTTGTCCAGTTATGTTGCCAGCAAATTGGACTGAGTAGAAATGGGTGCTGTTGTGCTTGAACTGTGGTCCAGTGTTGTTGTGATGAAATTTGACTGAGGAGAAATGGGTGCTGTTTTGCTTAAACTGTGGTCCAGTTGTATTCTCAGCATTGACTGAGGGGAACTGAGTGGTCTTGGCTTTAACTGTGATCCTCTTGTGTTGTCAGTAAATTGTACTGAGAAGAACCGGTTGGTTTGTGATTGAACTGTGGTCCAGTTATGTTGTGAGGAAATTTGTGAGTTGTGAGTTGTACAGCTGCTTATCAGGTAGCTGTTGCTTTCATTTCAGAACTGTTGGTCATCAGCCAACGGTCCGGTGTTCAGGGCAGCTGCCCATCAGGTAGCTGTTCGATTTCTTCTCTCAGGTCTCTCCCTCCCAAGTCCCAGAGAAAAATCTCCACAGATGGTGATGCAAAACAGGAACTTGAAGGAGCTCCAGTTGAGAAGAGCTAGGAGTCTGCTGCAGAAAGAGGTTAGCAGAATGGGAAACCCAATGAGTAAGAATCATTTTACAAAATTAGTGCATCTAACCTTTAAAGAAATATAAGATAGATATCACAAGAAGTATTGCAAAATTGCTATGAATTAGCAATAGAATTCATTCCTCCAGCTTCCAATAAAAGGAACTCTAGTCAAAGAGATATGGGATAAAATTTGAGAAAATATAATGAATGCCTATTGGCAAGGGGAAAAGATTCCTTCTCAGTGGATAGTCACTGTCTTTAATTAGAATTATTATCCAACAAATTGACAACATAGTTTTTGATATGTAAGTGAAACTGAAAAATTGCTTCATGTATATAAATTGTCAGAGAAAAATCTATATTGTGCTAAAAAATCAGAAGGATAAGTTTGCCTCTGAAAGCCCAGGAAAAGAAGTTGGAACAAGCACCCTGGTGCCAGCGCTCACTCCCCTTTTGGCTCCTGTGGCAAAAAACCATACAACTTTTTGAACAAAAATGGATCCAGTTCTGCCAAAACTTATGTCTTTTAAATCTTGGAACTAGTTTTCCTCTTTTCTGTCACTTTTAATCCTGATCTGCTGCAGCAAACTGATTGGAGAGGGTCTGGCTTTGATATGATTTCTTCTTTCAAAAGACATGCATGCTATATGGGCTTGTTTCTAATTACTGCATTGAATTTTTACACTCTTGAGCTGAGAACTGGATTCCTTATTATTTCTGTACAGTAGCAAAGTTGGTTCTTATAGGACAACAATATTACAATGGCAGATATGGCTTAGTGAGGAGACAAAACAAATTATGCATGATCAAATGGCTCGGGGAAATCCAGCCCTTGTGTCTTATGAGTTACTTTACTGGAATTGGAGCTTGGATAGACATAAGAACTCAGGTATAAAATGTACATCCATGGCAGCCGGATTGGATTCAAGAAGCTGCTGTTTTAGCTTGGCAAAAAATTAAAACAGGAACAGGAGTCATTTACAAAAATCTTATAAGGACCCACCAAAAAATATAGTTCTTTTAATTAGAAACTGTAGGATTCTATTAAAATTAAAAATAAATAAATATATAAACATAAAAAATAAAAGGAATGCAAAATTGTCAGAAATGTTGATTAGACAACTAGTTTTCAATAACATTAATGAAGATTGTCAAGTGGCTTTTTGGCCCATTAAGAAAAGCATAAGTGATTTAGATTATATAAAAGCATGTCCAAACATAGAAACAGTAAGACATAATGCCAAAATAAAGGCAATTAAAACAAAAAAGGATATATATATATCCATCAAAAATAAGACCACTCCTGTAACTTTGTCAGATATAATGACACTTAATGCGGCCAGGCAAGGGAATGGTGCTATAGACTTATCAGCACCTCATTCTCAATGATTATTAGTTATTAATAATCCTCATAAAACAAATCTTGAATATGTGAGCCTAATTCCAAAAAGTACTATAGCGTTAATTCTTAGTTGCAGCAACAATACCTTAAAAGGCCTCCTTGTGCATAATGGTGTGATTGATATGGATTATACAAAAGTAATTTCTGTCATGATACATGTTTCCAATAATATAGAGATAAAGAAAAATATCACTTAATTGCTAATTCTTCCCTATATCTAACCTAATATCAAAAAAGATGAAAAACCACCAAAATAGTAAAATATAAAAACAAATTAATGTCTTATAGACCCTGGAAAAAAGAATTTAAAGCAAAGTACGTTTTTTTTGTGTGTAGTGGTACTGGGGTTCCTGGAAGCCCTTCTACCTCCGGGCTACACTCCCAGACCTATTTTTACATTTTTATTTGGAAACAGGGTCTCCTAAACCAGCGTGCGTGGCTGGCTTCTAACCTGCGCGATCCTCCTGTCTCTGCCTCCCAAGCGCGGGCATTACAAGCGTGTGCCACCAGGCCCGGCCGCAAAGTACAAATTTTGAAGCATTTCTTTAATTTTGTAATTCTTTACTGTGGAATAGCTCAGAATATCAGTTTTGTTCTAAGTAATAAAATTAATAACAAGAAAACATAATTTGGATTATAAAATTATTGCTTTAATAAAAATTCCTTAAACAGTAAAAAACAAGTAAAAATAATAAATAAATAATAGAGAATGTTAATTGATCTAAAAAATGTTAATAAAGCTCTTTGACCCATGGGTGCGTTACAGCTAGGCATACCTGCCCCACCCATAATACCCCAAGATTAGAAAGTTACTATAATTGATTTAAAAGATTGCATCTTCTCAAAGTTGGTCAAAGGTTTGTTTCTATTCTTCCCTCTCTTGATAATGTTTACCCTGTAAAATAATTTCAGTGGAGAGTACTACCTTAGGACATGACTAACTCTCTAACTATGTATCAATATTATGTTGATACAATGTCACAGCCTATCAGAAAATTGTGCCAAAAGGCATACATAGTCCATTATATGGATGATGTTTTACTTGTTCACCCTAAAGGAAACCCTACTTAATCTTCTTAAAGAAACAGTTCAAGCAGGTTTGAAAATCACCCCAAAGAAAATTCAAACTATGCTTCCTTATAATTATCTAGGTTATGTAGTACCAAATATCTAGGTAATAATTATCTAGGTTATGTAGTACCAAAGATTGCCCGAATAGACATCCCAGCTAATTGTACTCCAGATAACAGACAAAAATTGTTAGATATTAATTGGGTTTGAACCACTCTAGAAATTCCAAATTATGCCTTACAACATCTTTTTTCAACCTTAGAAGGAGATCCTTCCTTAAATAGTCCATGGGTGCTTACTGCCCAGGCAAAACAAAAGCTAAATTTGGTAAAAATAAAGAATCTCTGAGACGTGTGTTCAACGATTAGAACCTAACAAAGAAATAGGATTATTGATTATGGACACTTTCAATATACCTACAGAAATTATATATCAGGAGAATAAGCCATTAGAATGGGTTATAAGGGGTCAAATGGATTATAAGGGGTCAAAAACAATCACTTCTTATATTGAGCATGTGTCTATGTTGATTGTTTTAAGCAGAAAAAGGATTATTTCGCTTTCTGGATATGATGCTAGGTTTATTACTGTGCCCTTTAACAAAGAAAATTTCCATAGTTTTCTTAATCTCTATACTTCATTACAAATTGATTTAGGTAATTTTGTTGGTGATATAACTTTTCATTACCCTCAAGGAAAGTTATGAAATTTCCACATTTAGATGTGACTGGATTATTAATTCTATTGTTGTTTCACAAGCTATTCCTAAAGCTCCTTCTTCTAAACAACAAAATGCTGATGTTTATGGTCTGGATTTAAAATTATAAATCCCAACCCCTTACCAGTCTACCCAGAAAAATGCATTGTTTGCTTTAATTGCTTTGTTAGAAAGGTGTTCTTGTGCTTTAAATGTAATATCTAATCCAGCTTATGTAGTTAAATTGTTTCCTGGTATAAAGACCTCATATATTCCTAATAGTCCTGCACCTATTACATAACTTTTTCTCTGGCTCCAGTATTTAATCAGAAGTCGGCCTGCATCCTTTTACATTACCCATATCAGATCTCATACTAATCTCCCTGACCCATTAACACAAGAAAATACAAAGGCCAATGCCCTTTTATTAGCCATTTTTTTCCTTCCTCATAAGAAACATGTGTTTTTTCACTCTAATGCCAAATCTAATGCCAATAGATTACATGTAACATATAAAATCGCCTTTTTTCAGGCCAAACATATCACCTTGGGTTGTCCAGTATGCCAGTATACTGGCCTTTTCATCTAACAAAACAATCTGGGTGTCAACCCTAGGGGCCTAAAACCTAATGATCTTTGGCAAGTGGACTTTATGCATATTCTTTACTCCATTAATCATTAGCTCTGGTAATTATAATTATTATTTCATATGGATAGTACCTACTAAAAGTGAAACTTCTAAAACAACAAACAGCATTAATAAATACTTTTGTGATTATGGGAGTGCCTCTCCAAATAAAAACTGATAATGAACCAGCTTTTACTTCCAAAGCATTAAAACAGTTCCTTAACAAGTGAAATAGTTCTCGTGTTACTGGAATCCCATACAACCCCCAAGGTCAAACTTTAGTTAAATGTACTAATGCTACTATTAAGCTTCTTCTTAACAAAAGAGGGGGAGTATGGATCCTAGAGAGTCCTTATATAAAATTCTTTATACTTTAAATTATCTAAAATTAAAAAAAAATTCCTCTGATATCATCAGAGCAGAAAAACATTTCCATACAAAAAATATGTCATTACAACATCAAGCTGTTTGGGTTAAAAGATTACCCTAATGAATGAAAGCCAGGAAAATTATATTTCCTAGGCAGAGGTGATGCTCTTGTTTCTGTAGATAATGGCGAGCAATTCTGGATGCCTGACCAAAAACTCCAGTGGAGAAAGAAAGATAAAAAACATATGGCTCCAGCTTCACCGGACACAGATATACAAAAAGAAATCCTACCTGATGTGAGCACAAAGATTCTAAGTAGGAAGGCGGAGACAGTGGTAAAAGAAGCTGGAGGATTGGTAACACCAGACAAGATGTTTTTAGCAATGATTGCTATATTGTCCTGTACCCCAGGGGGGAGTGGTGATGAATACACCTACTGGACTTAGAATGTGTTGACTGGACAGAAAATACACCACCAGTGTTCACCACCTATTCAGGAATGATGTCACCTCCCTGGAAAAAGATACCACCAAGCTATCCTGATGAGGAAGGAAAACTGATAAGCTTCATATTGGGATATAAGACTCTAATTATTTGTTTTGGAAAAATTTACATATGTCTTGATATTTCCCAAATGGTGGGGGTGAAATGCTAATGAATGGAAGGGTATACATATTGGATTTTTTGCTGTTTTTTCTTTCTTGTTGGATGTTGACAATTTGATGACTCCTCATTGTATGAGTATACCACTAAATTTTTAGTCCCCTCAGAATTGCCATGTAAAGCAGTCTCTTGGAGAAAAAAAAAATCATGCTCCATTACAATGGAGTACATGCAGGACAAAACTAGCATGTGTTGCTACTCATAGAAATTTTACTTTTGTAGATTTGGGTTCATATGTATATTTTACTGATTGTGATAAAGAACATAATGATGTTTATTGAAATAGTAATACTGTATATTGGAATATCATTAGATCTAAGTGCCAGGGAAATGTTTCCTTGTTGGCAACAGGTAAATAGTGTAATTTTCTGACACAGTGGAGGTTTGGCTCCAACTAGGCCTCACATTGTGGCTGCTGGCTTTTTAGGGCCAGAGCAGTGGCATTTATGGAAGCTTGTGGCTGCCTTACAATCATTAAAATTGGCTAGAGCATATGCTTCTGTGGTAGCTCCATGAAGGTACTCTATAATTACACTACAGAATTCTGGAGGCAGGCATGTATAAAAATCCTCTTATCTGCTAGCCATAGGTACTCTGAGAAATCAACAATATAATGTGGCATGCTATGATTGTAGATTACATACATGTGTTAATACATCTGTCAACTTTAATAGGCCTAAATAAAGTCTTATGATTCTCAGACAGAGAGATCACATAATCATCTTTTGTTCATGCTTTTCATCAATATATTCCTCTGTAGGGGAAAAAAAACTTTTATAAAATGGATTATTTTAAGAACATTAGGACTTATAGCTATTGCCTCCATGGGAGCTATTGCAGACATAGTGTTGCATAATTCTATTCAAAATAAAAAATTTGTAACTAAATGGCATAATCAATCTCATGCTCTGTGGAAACAACAAGCTAGAGTAGATCAACAATTGTTAAATGAGTTAAATAAATTAAAAAAAGCTCTTCTATGGATAGGAAATTAATTGGTAAAAACAGTATCAATAATCTCTGAGATGTCATTAGATCATTAGTCAATTTGTGGTACTAATTTAGAATACAATCAGACAAAGTATAAATAGGACTCTGTTCATCAGCATTTGGCCAGAATTTCTGGTAACAATTCCTTGGATATTACTGCCTTATAAAAAGATATCAAAGAAACTCATGAAACTCGTGTACTCTCTTCAGAATATGATGATAGATTTTTCAATACTATAAATAATATTATGACAAATAATACTTTGTCAAATTTAGTGAAAACACCAGCTGGAATATTCCAATTGATACTTATTGGTCTATGTTTTATGCTTGTAGTTTCAGGACTCAGGTGGGTCCAGAGAGACTTATCCAGATCCAAGTCCTCTAACCTCAAGCCTTTCAGCTTAACAAAAGAGGGGGAAATGACAGAGGACATGGACAAAGCCTGAGGAATGAAAGGTTCCAAAAGAGTTAAAGAAGAATCCACAAAGGGTCAAATTCTCCAAAACGCTGGGTGTGACCATTATCCTTCCAGAATTTGCCCTCTAAGGCCCACCTACAAAGCCAGGGGGGGGGGTGATCTTAAAAATGAGACCTGTAATCATGGAGCTAATCACAAGACATGTGATGTCACATGCCTTCTTTTGTCTTGTTTATGATTGGTGATTTACTTGTCTTTCACTTAATGTCTCACTATAGTTCTTTGGTCTTTACAATTTTCTACTAGGAATTTCACTGGTGTAGGGCATAAGATCTTGGTTTTAGAGAATAAACTGGGTCAGTTGTTCATCAGGCGATTGTCTGTGCTTTCATTTCAGGGTAGTTTCTCATCAGGCAATTACATTTCAGTAAGGCTACTCATCAGGTAGCTGGTGCTTTCATTTCAGGACAGCTGGTCATCAGCCAACTGTGCAGTGTTCAGGGCAGCTGTCCAGCAGGTAGCTCTTTGATTTCCCCTCTCAGGTCTCTCCCTCCCAAGTCCCGGAGAAAAATCTTCACAGTGGCCATTGGGTGATCATTCTTTTGGACATAGGCAGACATTCTGGCTTGGCCCCCAGTCAATGCATGACCATTAAAATTCTAAGGTTTAGGAGTGTGTGAAGTGGCTCATGAAGAATTGAAGAATACTCACCCCAGCTCAGCAAGGGGTATCCCAGATGGGTTTGGCCAATGGCCTCTGGATATGGTCTACAGTGAAGATCAAATGAATGATGTTTTGTGCAAAAGGAAAGGTGAGTGGACACCATGCAGCTTCCCTGCAGGGCTTTCTGCTCAGCTCCTCAAAATTGGTGTCCTGAGGAGAGAGAGTTTGTGAGCAAATTGTCAGGGAGGACCCCAGACCCCATATGTTCATCTTGTAGCCTTATGTTTGGTCCTGGTAGAGATCAAGGTGGAGAGTGGAGAGCACCACAGGAGGACCACAGCTGCTGCCCAGTGGTGATCTTGTAGCTCAGCCCAGTCATGAGATGGAATTTCTCACTCTAGCTGCTGTCTGTCAGAGTCCACTGTGGTCAAAGTCTGGGCCCAAGGAGCTGAGAGTTATAATTAGGAGAAGTTAGTCATTCCACAGTGTACAGTTATCCCACCATCACCTTACAACCAACGGATGCATCCAATTGTCTTTTATCAACTGAAAGCAATAGAATAGAAGCAAATATGAAAGAAAATGCTAGAGCACATTACCTGTTGGTGTCCATCTCAGCAACCTGGAGACATGTGTAACTTCCATTTCATTTTTACTAGACCTACTTGGGTGGATCCAGGTCAAATATTTGGGCCCAGCAGGCAACAGCAACAGGTCCTTATGGTCTAGGTCACAGTTCTCTGTGTTACCTGCTTCTAGCTGGTAACCACACTGATGGCCAGCAGGGTTGCCTGGTGGAGGGTGAGTCTTTGTCTGCAAATTTCTCCCCACAGGACAAACTGGCCTGGAGGCCTCAAGGTCATGTTGGTGGGCCATGCTGAGAGTGGAGGTGTTCTCACTGGGGCCTCACAGAGGAACAGCAAGCAGGCTCTTCTACTCAGGGGAATGACAGGCAGGCTCTCTGTAGTCTCCTCTGAGAGGGCTGGAGAAAGGAGAGGGCCTGGCTGTGGCTTTGATACCAAAGTCTCTTCTGGGGAACAGCAGGTGGGTTCTCTCTATTCTCCTCCAGGCTGGGCTTGGGAGTGGCAGGAAGGCTCACTGGGCTCTCTCTACCTTCCTGCAGACTGCACAGGAAAATGGTAGACAGGTTGTGTCTTCTGCTCCACTTTTTCCCTGACTGTGTGGTCTTTTTGACCAGGGAAAGCTCAGAGGGCAAAACAAGGAGGAGAAAAGAGAACCCTTAGATATTCTCCACATAGGGGGAAAGTAAATGCAGAGGATCTGCTGGGGATGGAGCTGGCCTGATGGTTCCCCCTAAACTGGAGTGCACCTGAGCTTACCATATTTGCACTATGTGTCAGGTGGCCACAGTATAGCCTAATGATGGACACAGACAGCCATGTCCAGTGTAGAGCGTAACACAAGTAATGCACGACTCTCACCGTGAGGTCAGTAATTGGGGAGCAGTTTCTAAAGAATCTGTGAATACTCACCCTGGCTCAGCCTTGGGTCCCTCAGGATTGGTTTGTTCAATAACCTCTGGCTGTGTCTTTAGTCACCATGTGATGGATGCTGGTTTGCATATTTGTGGACACCTGTAGGGCCTGCTTTTTCAGCTGTTTTTGAGCAAATAGTGGAGGAGGAAGCCTAGAACCTAGATTTCCCTTTCAGAGTGTTATGCTTGTTCCTGGTAGAACTCAGAGAGCAGTCTACTTTTGCTGGAGACACCATATAATTTTATAATATGGGTCAGTTTCATTTCCTTTTTATTGGTTTTTCTTGGATAGATGTAGGGCAAAACTTAGAAGACCACAGGCAACAGTGAAAGATCCTTATGATCTCAGTCACAATTCTCCAGGTTACCTGCTTCTGACACCGTTGTTGTTTATGGTAGTGGTCACAGTTTCACAAAAGGGTTGCCTGGTGGATGGAGAGTCTTTTTCGGGAAATCACTCCTAGGAAGACAAGCTGGCTTTTGGTCCACAAAGTCTTGCTGTAGGGCCATGCTGGGAGTGAGGGTGATCTGGAATAGTTGGCAGTCTCTGTCTACTCTCTCCAACTTTACGGGAGAAAGGGACATGGCTGTGTCACTGAGAAACAGCACATGGGTTCTCTCTACTCTCCCATAGACTGCCCAGGGAAATGGCAGGCAGGCTGTCTCTACCCTCCTGCAGACTTCCCAAAGGAATGACAGGCAGGCTATACCTTCTGCCCCCCTTCAGTCCTGACTCTGTGTCAACAATGGCCAGATAGTGCTCAGAGAGAAATAAGGGGGAGGTCAGAAGGGAACCCTCAGTTGCTCTCCATTTTGGGGGGAGTAAGAATGCAAAAGGATTTGCTAGGGATGGAGCTGACCTGATGGTTCCCCTAAACTGGAGTGCACCCATGCTCACCAAGTTTGTACTATCTTGCAGGTGTGACCTAATATTCTGAGTGTCCTATTATTCTGTTGGACACAGACATGAGGTTCTGTGCATGAGGTACCTGAAGGAAAGTATGACTCTCATCATCATGGGGTTCAGTTATTGGGGAGCGACTTTGAGGAATTCATGAATAATTACCCTAGATCATTCCCCTGAAGAGCCTCAAGATTAGTTTGTCCAATGACTTATGTGCTGTATCTTAGTCCATATGTGATGGATGATGGCTTTTACATCTACAGAAGGGTGAGTTGGACACCTTGATGCTTCTGCCTAGCCTGGACTGCACCCTGGCTCACCCTTTTGTACTATCATTTAGGTGGCCATTATGAGGTCAAATATTCTGGTGGACACAGCCAGGTTGGGTTTGGGTCAACACATGACTCTTGTGATCAAGGTGGTATGTGAGAAATTGGTGAATACTCACCCTGGCTTAACCATGGGTGACCCAGGATCGGTTGGCCTGATGGCCTCTGGGTTGTGTCTACAGTGATCATGTGATGGATGATGTTTTGCACATCTGTGGAAAGGCGAGGGGGCATCTCATAGCTTCCTGCAGGGCCTTCTTCAGCTCCTCAAAGTGGTGTCTTGAGGAGAGGGAGTTCATGAGTAAATAGTGGAAGATTATGCCCAGGTCCCAGATGTCTGTCTCAGAGCCATATCATGGTCCTGGTAGAAGTCAGGGTGCAGAGACAGAGAACATCACAGGAGGACTGCAGCTGCTGCCTGGTAGAGATCATGCTGATCAGCCTAACATCAATGAGTTGGAGCATCTCACTGTAGCTGCTACCTGTTGGGGTCCACTGTGGTCCAATTCAGGGTCCATGAGCTGAGAGATATGTTAATTATGAAGAGTTAGTCATCCAAAGTGTAAATAGTTGTCTAACCATCACAATAAAACTCACAAATGCATATAATTATGAATTATTAACTCAAAATGACAAAATAAAAACATAAGCAAAAGAAAACATTGTAGTGTGCTTGCTACTTGGTTGAGACCATCACAAAGGCCTGCTTCACTGGAGACACCTTGTAAGTCTATACTACAGGGCACTTCTACTCCCCTTTCACTAGATATACTTGGGTGGACCCAGGGCAAATCTTTGGGCAACAGAAGACACCTGCAGAGGCTCTTCAAATCCTGGTCCCAACTCTGCAGCTCAGTCACCACATGTGTGGTCAGGGGCGGTGACTGAAGACTTACATGGAGTTACCAGGTGGACAATAGTTCTTGGGTGGACAAGCAGGGCTGGGGCACCTCAGTCTGTGCTGAGTGCCATGATGGAAATGGGTGTCCTCTCACCAGATCTGCACAGAGAAACAGCACCTGGGCTCTGTCCACTTTGCTGAAGGGGGTTCAGGTAAATCACTGCACAGAGGAAGAGTAGCCAGGCTCTGTCCAATCTACTGCAGGGTGCAGAGGTAAATAACCACACAAAGGAACAGCAGCCAGGCATAGGTAAATCACTGCACAGAGGAAGAGCAGTCAGGCTCTGTCCAATCTGCTGCAGGGTGCAGAGGTAAATCACCACACAGAGGAACAGTAGCCAGGCTCTGTCCACTCTGCTGTAGGGTACACAGGTAAATCACCATACAGAAGAACAACAGCCAAGCTGTGTCCACTCTGCTGTGGTACGGGCAGGTAAATCATCACACAGAGGAACAGCAGCCGGGCTTTGTTCACTCTGCTGCAGGGTACACAGGTAAATCACCACACAGGAACAGTAACTGGGCTCTGTCCACTCTGCTGTGGGATGTGCAGGTAAATCACCACACAGAGGAACAGCAGCCAGGCTCTGTCCACACTGTTGCAAGGTGCACAGGTAAATCACCACAAAGAGGAACAGCAGCCAGGCTTTGTCCACTCTACTGTGGGATGTGCAGGTACATCACCAAACAGAGGAACAGCAGAAAGGCTCTGTCCACTCTGCTGCAGGGTGCAGAGGTAAATCACCATAGAGGAACAGCAGCTGGGCACTGTCCACTCTGCTGCGATATGGACAGGTAAATCACCACACAGAGGAACAGCAGCCGGGCTCTCTCCAATCTGCTGTGGAATGCACAGGTAAATCACCACAGAGGAACAGCAGCCAGGCTCTGTCCACTCTGTTCTGGGTGAGCAGTAAATCACCACACAGGAACAGTAGCCAGGCTCTGTCCACTCTGCTGTGGGATGCACAGGTAAATAACCACACAAAGGAACAGCAGCTGGGCTCTGACCACTCTGCTGTGAGATGCAGAGGTAAATCACCACACAGAGGAACAGCAGCCAGGCTCTGTTCAGACTGCTGCAGGGTACACAGGTAAATCACCACACAGGAACAGTAGCCAGGATCTGTCCACTCTGCTGTGGGATGCGCAAGTAAATCACCACACAGAGGAACAACAGCTGGGCACTGTCCACTCTGCTGTGATACGGACAGGTAAATCACCACACAGAGGAACAGCAGCCAGGCTCTGTACACTCTGTTCTTGATGAGCAGTAAATCACCACACAGGAACAGTAGCCGTGGTCTGTCCACTCTGCTGTGGTATGGGCAGGTAAATCACCACACAGAGGAACAGCAACCGGGCTCTGTCCAGTATGCTGTGGCATGCACAGGTAAATCACAACACAGAACAGCAGCTGGGCCCTGTCCACTCTGCTGTGAGTCACCAGCAGGTTCTTCACTGTCTTCTCTGTGATGGTCAGCAGAAGGGGGACTGGGCTGTGTCTTTGCTCCCTATGTCTTTGATGTGGAGCAGCAGGTGGGCTCTGCTTCACAAGCTCTTGCTGGGAAGGCTGCTGGGCAGGCTCTTGCTGGGCAGGCTGTTGGGTCTCTCCTCCACACTGGGCACTGGAGTGGCAGGTGGCCTTTACTTCTCAGGAGAAGGGCCGGCTGTGTCTTCTGCACCCCTTGATGTTGCTCACTGGCCTGCTTTAGATGGAGACACCTTAGCTCCTAATCTTTTAGGGCACCTCTTTACTTCTTGGCTAGATCCAGAGCGAATCTTCTTGGCCATCAGGCAGCTGCAGCAGGCTCTCATGATGCTTCCCAGAAATCTCTTTCCAGCCTGCCTCCAGCCCCGGGTGATGTCAGGGGCTGCAGCCTCAAGGTCGTGCGGGGGTGCCATGCTGGGAGTGGGGGGTCTTCTCACTGATGGTGCACGAGCTCTGTTCATGCTGCTCAGGGGTGCACACCACAGGCACTGGCATGTCCTCCTCTCTCTCTGCCATGGTCAGCAGAAAGGGGCTGTACAGGCTTTGTTCACTCTGCTTAGGGGTGCAAACCTCAGGCACTGGTGCTGTTGAAATTGGGGCCCTGCATGACAACCAAGGAGGTCCCCAAGCCACTCTCTTCATGCAAAAGCAAATGTTTTATTCTTCCAGCATGCTGGGACTCAGAGCATGATCAGTAAAGCTGAACAGAGTCTGAGAGCCCCGAGCTTCAGGAGCAGGGGTTTTTATAGGTCTTACAAACAAAGGAACAAAGGTTTGGCAAGCATCAGCAACTTTGTGGTTTTTCTGAGAACACAGTGATCCTTACACAAGACCCAGCTCCAAGCACATCTGCACATTTTTTAGTTTAACCTCAAGACTATCTCCAGAATGCAACTGTCGAGGTCAGCCAGCTATGCAGCTGGAGCACAGTTCTCCCTTTGTTAACCACAAGTTTGGTGTCAGCACAAGCAGAATAAGGGAGGAAGAGTAAGAGAGAAACGGGAAAGATACTGTCACACTTTATTAGTTATTTTTCATTTCTTAGTTTTATTCCCCTTTCATCCCCCCCTTTTTCTTTTTTATATTGAGGAATCATTCTCAAGCTTGTTGGTCTGTGCTTTATGCATGTGGACGAAGTGTTTTCAAGGTCCAATCCTGTCAACAGTTTTGTCTATGGTCCAAACACCCTCGTTGTCTGCTCCAGTTGCTGCTTGACTTGAGAGCAGTGTATCCAGTGGCGTTTTTCTTTCACCTTCACTGCAGCCAGGGTGCTACTCAGACCAGGTCACCTGGCTGTGCAACTGGGGTGTTGGGTTGATCTGCACTTGTCTCCCATTGTGTGGCTCACACCAGGTAGTGGGTCTGCTCTCTAACCATTTGGAGAGCCTGTAAGGACCTGGGTAACAGGCTGACATCTCTCAGTCAAGCTCTGTATAGTTCTGGAATGTAGTATTCCTTTCTTAAGGGTTCATACATTGTACTGTCTCTATATTTTGAAATATTTTGTACATTTTTAACAAAATAAGAAACAAATTAACATCACCAATCTAAGATTTACAGTAGCCTGTACCCTAAAGAGTTAGTCTTTTTTTTTTAGATGTTTACATTTTAATCAGAACAGGCTATAATAGCAATGTTTTGAATAACCTTGAATAGTGAAATTTGGAATCCAAATGAGACAGATTTCTAACATTCATAAATGTTTTTGGAAGGATCACTATAACCTGATTACTGAGTTTCTTTACTCATGAGGCTGCTCTTCTTGGCAACTCATTTAATATTAGGGTTAGAGGCAGATCATCAGGATCAGGCCAGTTAGCATATAAGACTAGACTAAATTATCTTTTATAAGCTTAAGACATTATAAATTTCTTTGGCCTTTGAGTGTTGTCAACCCCAGATACAAAATAAGTCTCTAATTAAGAGAATGCTAGGAGAGACAGAATAAGCAGAGAATTAAGCCCAGTACCTAAAGAAATTCAATATTTTGCCTGTCACCTCAAGAGTTTACCCACACTTTATCCAGCTGGTCAGTGGGCTGATCAGAGGACCTTGCCAAGCCTTGGGCATCCTTAGTCCTCAGTCTTTGAGGGTGGCCATGAGGTAGCATATGACCTCACTTCCCATCAGAGTTTGTAAAGGCAGTATGCTTGTCACAGCCCAGAAGCAGATGGGACTCCTCAGAGCAGTCCTCGATGCAACACCCAGGCATCTTTTTCATACCATCGAGTAAAAGGCCATTAGCTCCTTTCCCTCTCTCTATAAGAAGCCTTTGGTATCTATGAGGGGGCAAAGACTTATTATCCAATGTAGGGCTATTAGATGGGCTTGTTCCTGTGTCTGCATCTGTCTACTCTGATGCTTAATATTGTTTATCCTATTTCTGTTGTTGAGACACCCCAAAGCTCAAACTTAAAAGCTGATTAATGGGGGCCTTCATCCCAGAGACACAGTAGGATATGCATCTCATTTTTGTTAGATCAAACATAATAGCCAGATTTTAAATTTTATTTATATATTTATCAGAGTTTTCTGCACATTGACCATTTTTTTACACTGGCCTCACTCTGGTAGTCCGTTGTCCCAATTTTATACTGGGCTACACTGGTAACTATAAGTCTATGTGAACTAACATTATTGATAAAAATCAGATAGTTTTATCTTTTAGATAACAACATTAACAATTTTATAATTTTAGAGAACATCATTAACAATGAAAATAAATGTAGTACCTGACCATCAACTGTAGTTTCTTATACAATAAGACATTTATTCAGTCAGGACAAACAGATTTAAACCAGGTCTTAAGGCTATGTCTCTGAATTTAAAAAAAATCTTATTGATCAGTTCACATACAAATATAAAATTCATATACCCTTAACTTTAACTTTTGATTTCTAAAATTTTCCTAGCACATTTAGATGACTCTAGATATACAATACCTTTAGTTTTTAGATATAAGTACATTATGGTCACAGATACAATTTGTTTACTCATCTCTATTCACTAACTTATTTCTTTTAATAACCAGCCAGTGGATTAATCTATCTCATCATAACAAATCTTTAGAATGACATTATGATTTAAATATCTATTACCAGGAAGACAATATGATGGTAGTTGTCTCAGCCTGAAGAAAACAAAGTATGTTAATCTTTCAATAATATTTTTTTAAATTTTCAACAAACTAAAGCCTTTAACAATTTAAGCCACATGAACTAAGGTACCTTCTTACTATTTTTTTTCTCATTTAGCAAACATTTAACAAAGTTTCCCTTTAAGAACAACAAGCTGCTGAGGATTGAGCTAGTAGAAAGAATAAGCCTTCATATGTAGGCCAAATAATAAAATCTTTTCTTGTCTCTGAGCCATCAGGCTAGAGTTATAATATTGCTTTAAACATTGACCTTGGTCAGTCAAAGCTGACCCTTAGTTTAGTTAACACCAAGTGTTAAAACACAAACACCTGTACTTAGAAAACTATCATATAAATTGTTATAACAGTTTAGGCTAAAGGTAAAAAGCAAGCTGTATTAATCCAGTATTAATTACCAGTTATACAAAGGAACTTTAGTCCACAGCCTCTATACCTTGTAGGACTATATGTCTCTGTATTTTGAAATTTTCATTCAAGTTAAACATAAATAATTTTTAGCAGACAGATAGAAAATTCCCCAAAACTCTTTAAGGACACATGTGGACAGTACATGCTTCAAATTCCAAGGTGGGCCTGTACCCTGTGTTATTTGTATTGGTATCCACAGCACCTAAGCTCTGACTATATTTTATTCTTTAGAAATTATCAAAGCAATTTTTCAAATACTGCCACATTAATACATTTTGAAGCCTCTTTGCAATACTGTTACATTTCCTCTCTCTTTCTAGTAACTTCCTGACACCTGTCAGGACAAAGGTAAACACAGAAAATACATTTTGATTTTTATAATTCTTGCTAACAATCATGAGCCCAATTTTTATTAAATTTTCCTTATATTTACCACATACCTGTACTGCTTAGCAAAGGAAATAGGATGCTGATTCAGTCATAAACTGCTTCGAGCTGAACAGGGATGAAGTTGGGGACCCGGCTTTAGGGTACAGGCATGCAGGTGGGTGTTGAGGGAGTCAGATGGGTGAATATGTCTCTATGGCAGTCCAAAGGGCTTTGATAGATGTGTGTCCCATAACTGTTTTCTGATAAATAACCTTGAAGCCAGTTTTAAAGAATTATTTTTCCAATGCATCTGATG
Organism: Muscardinus avellanarius; assembly: GCF_963383645.1. Classification (NCBI taxonomy): domain Eukaryota; kingdom Metazoa; phylum Chordata; class Mammalia; order Rodentia; family Gliridae; genus Muscardinus; species Muscardinus avellanarius. The sequence continues at coordinate 3,665,403 of NC_137809.1, forward strand.
GAGAGCTTTTTAAGCATTCTTCATTGCAGACTGTTGGGGTCTCTGGATTTAATTCTCAGAAGCACTCCTTTAGCCCCTACTTTCCATATGACATACAAGCTAACCCCCCCAAAAAAAAACACCATTTTATACCAGTAATTAAAAAAAAACATTTAAAAGACTTAAGTGTTACTTTAAACTTTATAAAGTTAAGAGCACTTTAAAGCATTGCATTTTACATTTCCCCAATTTAATAATTGAATTATAAAACATTAGGTAAATATCACTAGCACCTTAAAATCTTAGTTCTGCAAAAGGAATAAAATTTAGAAGGCAATGCATCTCACATTTGATCACACACCTTAAAAAATGTATTATAAATTATTACAGAAAACCAAGACATTAGATAAACATTATTAGTGTCAAAAACATTAATTTTGACAAGGGAAAAAGAACTTTAGAAGCAATGTATATTGTATTAAATCAAAATTCATATAGGTCTAATTGGACAGCTCCTTAGAAATTACTATTTTAGCTAAGACTGATTGAAATAAAAAACTTTGAACAATAAATTTAGTGCAGCCAGCAAGCAGAGGCTAATCTGGCAGCACTAAGACCCTGAGGATCCCAGGCTGCTGAAGCTGCACCTGGGATGTTCAGTGGCCAGGCTGAGGCTTGGTGACTCCCACAGACAGCCAGACCCTGGACCCCGAGGCTGGAGGACCCACTGGGGTTGACACTTCCTGACATCAGCAGGGTCTGGAGGTTAGGGGTCAGCAGGGATCCTTTTTCCTGGAGAATGCCTCCCAAAGCCAGCCATTCCCACAGGCTCCAGCCAGCATTCTGCCCCACCCTCAGCGCAGCCATCAACTCTGCCCAAGCAGCCTCCTAGCCCGCCCTATTCAGAGGCGGTGCTGGGGACACAGGAGGGAGACCGAGAATCAACTGATTAGCTGTTAAATATACCAGGTTTAAATCTCTGCAGTTTAGCCACCATATTTTAAACATTTCCTTTAGAGAAATGGAGTTAGCCAAGGTGTTTTCTTCTTTTCCCCATTTCAGAGAACTGATGTCCTAAGCAACCAGAAAATGGTTTGGGGGAGGGGGGTCCCTTTCTAAAGAGCTTCAGCCTGATAAGAGAGACAAGACAACTTAAATACCTTTTTAACTTTACAGCACAAGCCTTCTATGTGTAGTTTCTTCCCCCATTTTTTGTTGGGCGAGTGAGGGGTGGGATGCTGACAGAACTTCTCTCTGGGGCTGGAAGAAATCTTCCAGTGGCTGCCCCCAGAGCAGTTTGCTCAGCTTCCCTTCAGCTTATCATCGAAGTTCCAATTAGAAAGCAAATTAAACACACAAAATGAATGCACAATACTGAAGAATCTTTTTCTATGCAATCTGATGCAGAACAGAGGCCAGAGGCCTTCTCTGACCTACACCTCATCCTTTTTCCTTCAACAGCCTATCACAACCACCATACATAAAACAAACTAATAACAAACACCATGTTCTATTATCATGGGGCAACTACTCTAACACTATCACTTTAAGCAAAACACAAAAGCACCATAGAAGACAAAACAGTATCATAAAACTTTTACCATACCAAAAAAACATGCCATCTCAAACAAACAAAACACAGAACATTCACATAAATAAGCAGGAGTGGGGTTTTTCTCCTACTTGGGACCCACTTCAGCAGATTTCAAGACCCACTAGGCAGCCACCCAACTCTCTCCCAAAGGGGGCAGAGTCGCTAAGTGGGTCCCCCCTATCTGGCACTCACTCCTGGGCCAGCCACCACTCTTATCGTATGTTTACCCAGATGTTGAGGAATGAGATAACAGGGATGTGTGAGCCAGGCTGCTGCTATCATTTTACCTTCCCCCAAGGACAGGCAGGGTTCCTTGCCCCATTTGTCTTTCTATCTGCCAATTAGATAGAGGAGATGAGGGAGAGCAGGCTTAATTTTGAGCACGGTTACGAACATTGGACCAATGAGTCAAGGTTAGGGATGGGGGTGGGGGGGATAGAGACAGCTTGTCCCATAATGATGAAGAAAGCAATACGGATAGGACACAAATAGACAATGAAACAAGTACAAAAATTACAACCAGTGTCTCTTATAACAGATAATTAAAACTGTCCGACCGGTCCAGAAATCACCATTATCTGTGACTGGTATCAGAGTATCAGATGATCTGCCCAAAAGGAGAACACCAGGCATCCCCAGGATTCCTCAATCACCACTGCGGCATCCCCCAGAGTTGTGACTTGTGGCCCCCGGACACATTTGTCAGCCACAGTTGAAGAGGAATCTAGGGGAGCTCACGCCCCACCTAGGTCCTGATTCAACAGTCACACCAGTCAAATGCAGAATTACAGATGTCACCAGACAAATTGCCAGACCTGAGTAAATTTAATGATCAATCATAAATATGGTACCAAACAGAACAGGTGGCATTACTTACCCGAAGAAGGGGTTGGAGCCATCCGAGTCGCCGCATGAGTCAGAGATCTCGGAGGAAGCTCCAAATGTTGAGATCGGTGCCCCGTGCAACAACCAAGGAGGACCCCAAGCCACTCTCTTCATGCAAAAGCAAAGGTTTTATTCTTCCAGCATGCTGGGACTCAGAGCATGATCAGCAAAGCTGAACAGAGGCTGAGAGCCCCAAGCTTCAGGAGCAGAGGTTTTTATAGCTCTTACAAACAAAGGAACAAAGGTTTGGCAAGCATCAGCAACTTTGTGGTTTTTATGAGAACACAAGACCCAGCTCCAAGCACGTCTGCACATTCTTTAGTTTAGCCTCAAGACTATCTCCAGGATGCAACTGTCAAGGTTATCCAGCTATGCAGCTGGAGCACAGTTCTCCCTTTGTTAACCACAAGTGTAGTGTCAGCACAAGCAGGAAAGGGGGGAGGAGTAGGGGAGAAATAGGGGAAAGAGCCTGTCATGCTGTCTTAGTTATTTTTCATTTCTTAGTCTGATTCCCCTTTCAGTGTGTCCTACTCTCTTTCTTCCATGGTCGGCAGAGAGGGGGGGCCCAGCTGTATTCTTTTTTCTGGCACCATAGCTCAATGGTAGAGAGCCTGTGCCTTCTCAGAACACTTCAGGCTCAGCAGGTGAACACTGGTCAGGTTCTCTCTGAGCAGAATCTTTCTGGGCAGGCTCTCTCTCCCCTTTGGCTTGAGCTGGCTCTCACTTGGCAAGTTGTTGGCACTCTCCATCAGGCTTGCACTATTCCCTCCAATGCTGACCAGAGGAATGGCTGGGAGGCTGTGTCTTCTGTTCCTGTTCTGCCCTGTGAGTCCTCCTGGTGCAGGGAATGCCCAGAGAGCAATGGGCTGATGGGATAGGCAGGCTCGCTAGCTCTTCGCACTGGGGGGAGTGAAAGGTGTGCTGGTGTTGGAGGTGGCACACTGTCCTGATGTTGTTTATCCCTCACCTGGACTGCACCCTGGCTCACCCTCTGTTGTACCATGAGGTAGGTGGCACTTAGATGGTCAAATCATCTGTCTGACACAGGCATCCAGGTGAGATGTGGGTCATATCCCAGGCAATGCATGACCCTTAAAATTGAGGCATCAGGCTCCTTGGAGAGAAGCTTGGGAGGAGATGGTATGACTTCACCCTGGACCAGCCATGGGTTCCCTAGAATCTCTTCAGCTGTCAGCCTCTGGACTGGGTCTAATGTCAGCAGCTGCCTGATGAGATCTTGAGTCTCAGTGGAAAGGCGAGTGGGCTCCTTATAACTTCCCTGCACAACCTGCTCCTTTAGCTCCTCATAGGTGTCTCCATTGAAGGGGAGAGTGCTTGTCAATATAAAATAAATGAGAACATTCAGGGCCCAGATGTCCACCTCAGGGCCATATTGAAGATTTTGGTAGAGCTCAGGGATGCAGAATTGGTAAGTGCCACAGAAAGTTATGAGCTTCTGCCCAGCCTTGACTTTACAGTTCAGCCCCAAATCAATTATCTTAATGTTCCCTTCACAGTCCAGCAGGATGTTCTCTGGCTTCAGGTCACTGTGAATGATGATTTCATGGTGGAGATAGTGTACTGCCCACAGGATCTGCCTTAATAGTTGCTGGGCCTCCTCCCTCAGGCCAATGGGCAGCTCACCCCCGCCCATGAACTCCATGATCAAAAAGCATGTGTTTGGTGTCTCCACAAACTCAAATAGATGGACCACATGTTGATGTTCCAGCATATTCATGATATCTACCTCTGGCCTTAAGGGGCCCAATGCCTGTATTTGTTTATAACTTTTATTGCCACCTCTGTCCCAGTGAGAATATGGCAGACCAGGTAGATGCTGCCAAAGGCAGCCTTCTCAATTTCCCTCATTATGGTATATTGGCCATTGAGGGCCTCCTCCCAGGGATTGTTGTTGGAGATGCCTGGACTCTCCTCCTTCCCTTCTTCGTTACCAGCCATAGAGTCCCCAACACTTAAAGACATAGCCTAAGTCCAAAATCCAAAGTCCTGAGTCAAAAGTGAAGCAAAAGTAAAAAGTCCAAAAGGTCCACAGTCCAAATGTCCAATGCCAAATCCAAATTCCAGAAGTCCAAGTCAGAAGTCAAAGCCAAGCTGAATCCAGATCCACACAAGAACCAAAACACAGTCCTATAGGTCAACACACACTAGCTTCCTGTACTCAATGGACAAATGCCCAGCAACTGCCAGGCCCTTATATACCCTATGCCTGATGCCTCACAGAGGCTCTTTGTGAGGTCACAGCTAGACATGGCCCAATCAGGGTGAGGCATAGCCTGCTGGGTCTGTCTTTCCTTTGGCCTCCAAGACCTTTTCTACTTTAATAAAAAGGATGAGAAAAAAACTCTAGAAACTTCTTTTCTTCCATGGGCTATGGAAACTAACTTGTTTAGAAATTAAACTGTATAGGGAGCTCCAATGGCTTTTTCAATTTAACTGTAAAAATAACAGGTAAGTTTTGGCTTTTAAAGACCTCATCATAAACTGGCCATGGTGGCTCTCACCTGCAATCTCAGTACTTGGAAGGCTGAAATAGGAGGATCATAGATTGTACAACAGCTTCAGAAAATAGTGAGAATCTCATCAACCTACTGAAATCCTGTTTGAAGATAAGAAGTAAAATAGGACTGAGTGTAGCCCAGAGGCAGATTGCCCGAGACTCAGTCCCCAGTAGCACATGCACAAGTACAATGCTCATCATATCTACACTCAGTGTATTAAATTAATTTTCTTTTACCTTGGGTCATTGATAATAAAAGGATGGTAATCCAGGCATCATGGTTCATGCTTGTAATCCCAGTACTTGAGAGGCCAAGACAGGAGGATCACAGGTTCATGGCCAGCCTTAGCAACTTAGCAAGGTCCTCAACAATTTATTGAGAACCCCCATTTCAAAATAAAAGAATAAGCCAGCTGTGGTGGTGCAGACTTGTAATCACTGCACTTGGGAGGTGAAGACAAGAAGATTGTGCAGGTTTGAAGTCAGCTTCGCTGGCTTAAGAGAACCTGTTTCCAAATAAAATATAAAATAGGTCTGGGAGTGCAACCCAGAGGCAGAAGGGTTCCATCTCCAGTACCACCAAAATAAATAAATAAATAAATAAATAAATAAATAAATAAATAAATAATCTGGGTGTGGTGGTGCACATTTGTAATCCCAGCATATGGGAGGCTGAGATAGGAGGATCATGGTTCACATAAAATTTCAGCTACTTAGTAAGGCCCTTTGCAACTCAGTGAGATGCTGTTTCAAAATAAAGGATAATTATCACTACTTCTCATCAATATAGTACTTGAGACCCTAGCCAGAGCAATAAGGCAAGGAAAGGATATCAAAGGAGTACAAATAGGAAAACAACTCAAACTTTTACTATTTGCAGATGACATGATACTATACCTAGAAGACCCAACAAACTCAACCAAAAGACATGCAGATCTTGAGAAAGCTCGATCAGGGGATCCGCAACGGCGTGGATCCCCCATGAAGTGTGTCTCGCATTCCTTTTTTCAAAAATTTATTTTAGGATTATTTGGATTAATATGTATAATTGGAATTTTATGTATAAGCATTATAACAAAAACTGATGGGCAGCGGCTTGTGAGAGACTCAGGCAACAAAGTATGTTTTCCCAAGGATAAAGTTTGGGCCAAGCATTAAGTTCAAACTGAACGTAGTTTGGGCCAATGTATAAGATCAAGTTTAAGTCAGCCTTGTGAAGTGAGACAAAGCATACTATGATTATTTAAATATATGACACCTGCCCTGAAGTATGCAAATAACTTTTCCTGTCCTTAGAGATCCAGATTGCATGGCTATGCCCTTGCATTTCTGCAAAAAAAAATAAAAATAAAAAATAAAAAATAAAAAAAAATATATATATATACACATCCATATGTACATATATATATATATATATATATATATATATATATATATATATATATATATGTGTGTGTGTGTGTGTGTGTGTGTGTGTGTGTATACATATATATATATATGTGTGTGTATATATGCATATATGCATATATATATGTAACAAATCCTGAATAAAATGGAGAAGATTGAACAAAAAGACTTATAGAACATATCAACAAATTCAGCACAGTGTCTGCTTACAAAATCAATTTTAAAAAATCAGAAGGTTTTCTGTATACCAATCATAAATCCATTGAAAAAGAAATCCAGAAGACACTTCCACTCAGGATTTCCCACAAAAAATACCTAGGAATAAACTTAACCAAGGAGGTAAAAGACCTCTACAAATAAAATTATAAAAGAAAAAAGAAATCAAAGAGGATCTTAAAAGATGGAAAGATCTTCCATGTTCATTGATAGAAAAAATAAATATCATCAGAATGGTCATACTTCCAAAAGTGATCAACAGATTCAATGCAATACCCATTAAATTATCAAGATCATTCCTCACAGACATAACAAAATCACACTTCTGGGTATCTACCCAAAAGAAAAGAAACCAAACTACCAAACTAATGTATGTGTATCTATGTTCATAGCTGCACAATTTGCCATAGCCAAACTATGGAACCAGCCAAGATGTCCATCAACAGATGAATGGATTACAAAACTGTGAAATATGTACACAATGGAATTTTACTCAGGCATCAAAAAACTCAATTACATTATTTTCAGGGAAATGGATAGAACTGGAGGACATTATGCTAAGTGAGATTAGTCAGTCACAAAAAAATAAGAAATCAGATGCTTTCTCTAATATGTGAGAGTTAGAGAGAATTGGGTCATAGGAGGATCTCTAGATGAAAAAAAAAATTCTATGGAGGAACAAACAAGACAACCTAAAGGAGGATAAAAAAGGGGGGAGAGGATAATCTCTAAAACACACGATGTATTTAAACATATCAAAGTCAACCACTAAGCCGAGCAAGGGAATGAGGGAAGGGGAGGGAATGGAGTGGGAATTAGGTAGGTGTTAAATCAGTGATGTGTGCATGTCTCTACACACAAGATTTTTATCCCAATATGATATATGCATATAATGCACCAATAAAAATAAATAAAAGTAATAGAGCTTAAGAGACAAAAAAAAAGTCAGTCCTTAAATTCATTTGGAACAACAACAACAAAAAAAATCCAGAATACACAAAGTAGTTGTCAGCAACAAAACCTAGCATCACTGTTTCCTTCCTTGAGCCTTTTCCCCTCCCCATCTTCCTCCACCAATCTCCATTTCCTTCCACTATTCTGCAGGTCTCTCTCCTCATTTCAGTTTGCTGCCAGGCATGATGGCACATACTTGTAATCCCAGTACTTGGGAGGCTGAGACAGGAGGATAAAAAGAATGAAAAAAAAGAAAAAAAAACAAACTCTAGCGGCTTCTTTGCTTCCATTGGTATGGAGACTAATTTGTTTATAAGTTATGTTGTGCTCCAATTGCTTTTTTAATTTAAGTAAAATGATATGTAAGTTTGGGCTTTTAAAGACTTCATCATAGGCTGGGCATGGTGGCTCACACCTACAATCTCAGTAACAGGAGGATCACAGATTGAACAGCCTCAGCAAATAGTGAGACTCTTCTCATGAACCTACTTCAATCCTATCTGAAGATAAAAGTTAAAATGGGACTGGGGGTTTGGCTCAGAAGTAGAATGCCCTGGGTTCAATCCCTAGTAACACACAAACACAAATTCAATGTTTATCATAACTACACTCAATATATTCAATCCCCTTTTCCTTTACCTTGGAACATTGGTGTCAAAAGGATGGTAAGCCAGATGTGGTGATGCTTATAATTCCAATAGTTGGAAGGCTGAGACAGGAGGATCACAGGTTTGAGACCTGCCTCAGCAACTTGGGCCCTCTGAAATTTAGTGGGTCCCTGTTTCAAAGTAAAATAATAAAATAGGGCTGGAGAATAAAAAGAGATAGAAAGCATCTGGTTTCAAGGCAAGCCTCAAAATAAATAAATAGTGGTAGCAAGCCACTCACATCATGATAATAAAGTTTTCCCTAAGATTATGGCATATAATTAACCTCAGTGGGGCTGAGAGAAGAAAGTTGTTTAAAATCACATTTTGATTTATTTTTAAACTTTGATTGGAACATAGCAGTTATACATCATAGTGAGGGTCAACGGGATACCAATGTACATGCGCATGACACTTGTGTTTCCCTCTGCATCCCACCCTGCTTCTGCTCCCTGGTCATGTTAGTGAGATTGGTAGTGATCCCATATAGATGGGCATAGCATCATTTGACCTGTTTTCTTCTTTTAGCCTTCTTTCCTCCTCCCCACCTCCTCAGCCAATTTCCTTTCCCTTCCACTGTTCTACTGGTCTCACTCTAACTTACCTAAAGTCTCTTATGTTGCCTATTTTCTTTCCCTGTCTTTCTTTCTTTCTTTCTTTCTTTCTTTCTTTCTTTCTTTCTTTCTTTCTTTCTTTCTTTCTTTCTTTCTTTCTTTCTTTCTGTGGTACTGGGGTTTCTGGAAGCCCTTCTACCTTTAGGCTACACTCCCAGACCTATTTTATACTTTTTTTTTTTTGAAACAGGGTCTCTTAAGCCAGCTAGGCTGGCTTCGAACCAGTGTGATCCTCCTGTCTCTTCCACCCAAGCGCGGGGATTACAAGTGTGTGCCACCACACCTGGCTTATGTTGCCTATTTTTCCCTTTCTCACATTAGAGAAAACGTACAATCCTGACTTTCTGAGACTGGCTAATCTCATGTAGCATAATTGTCTCTAGTTCCACCCATCTTCCTGCAAATGGCATCATCTTGCTCTTTCTCATATTTGAGTAAAACCTCACTGTGTATAGATACTACACATTTTCTTTATTCACTCATTTGTAGATAGACACCTCGGTGGGTTCCCTAATTTGGCTACTGTGAGTTGTACTGTCATGCATGTAGATATGCACCTATACTATAGTATTCTAACTTGAATCCTTTGAGAATGATACCAAGGACTGGAATAGGTGGGTCATATGGTGGTTACATTCCTAGTCATTTGAGAAACCTTACTGATCCCCATGGTGTTTGCCCTAATTTAAAATCCCACCAACAGTGTAGAAGAATTTCTGTTTCCCCACCTCCTCACCAGCATGCATCATTGTATTATTTTTTTTCTTTTTTTTTTCTTTTTTTTCTTTGGTGGTACTGTTGATGGACTCCACAGGCATTCTACCTCCGAGGTACAACCCAGGCCTATTTTGTATCCTTTATTAATAAACAGGGTCACACTGAGTTGAAAAAACCTCACTAAGTAGCTGTAGCTACTCAGCATCCCAAATGCTGTTTTTTTTTGTTTTTGTTTTGTTTTTTTTGGCATGAGCCACCACGCCTGGCTATGATTTTATTTTTGATGATTGTCCTTCTACCTGGTGTAGTCATTTTGATTCACATTGCCCAGATTGCTAATGAGGTTGAAAATTTTTCTTATATCTGTTAGATATTTATATTTCTTCCTCTGAAAAATATTTATTCATTTTTTCAATTTTTTTTGTCCTGGGGATTGAACCGAGAGGTGACCTAAAGCTGAGCTACACCTTATTTATTCTTATTTTTAATTTTTTTTTTATTTTTGGTGGCACTGGGGGTGGAACCCAGAGGCTTTATACCTCTGGGCTATACTCCCAGACCTATTTTATATTTTAGTTCGAAACAGGGTCTCACTAAGTTGCTAAGAGCCTCACTAAGTAGCTGAGGCTGGCTTCAAACCTGTGCAATTCTCCTGTCTAAGCCTCCCAAGCGCGGGGATTACAAGTGTACACCACCATGCCCAGCTTATTTATTCTTATTTTTAAAATAGGGTATCATTTTTTTTTTCAAAATGGCGACTGAGGGACACAGTACTCCTCAGTAGCTGAAGCAAATAAAACTTCAGATACTTAGAAAGCTGTGTCTTAATCAACAATAAAAAATACATACCAGGAACCAAAACAAATCCTGGTACCTCGGGGGAACTCTGAACTTGAAGAAGAAGAAGAACATAGACCCGGACACCGGACCAGCTGCAGACGCTGATCGGCGGCCGCGGGCTGCTTTCGCGGGCCCGCGGAGCTGCCTGCCCGATAGCCCCGATAGTCCCGCAGCAAGATAATCCGGGACTGAAAACAGCGAGCAGCTCCCACGTCAGAATTTTGTGTGCCCACCAGTGACTGGATCACAACAGCATAGAGACTCCCACGAATCCTGGACCAAGAAAGACAGGTACCTGCGGGCAACGGGAAGTGCGGACCTTAGCGTGCGCTGCACTCCAACCCCCCAGCACGCCCAAGCCTCAGACCCGAGCACTCCCCTCTGCGCACCTTATCGGCGCCCCGGTTCCCTGCTAGCAGTCATTGCCTGTCCAACTCTCTCCACTAAATTGGAGCCTACCTGGGTGTCTAGCTCCCCCCCCCCCGCCACCTTGCCAGAGACTGCCTTCAAGGCTGCGAAAGCCCTGTGTAATCTGGAAATCTCCTTGGGGCACCCCCAGTTTCTACGTCCCGCGGGAGGCAGAGGCCTTTACTGGGCACCACGCACTGGATCCTTGAGCACCTATCCTGCACTCCTGGCCCACCGCTGGGTGTTCCCACCCTCCTGCTAGCCAGAGGCTTAATTCTAAGCGAGAACGAGAACTCAGCTCAATACACCTTGGAAGAGCATACCAGCAGCAACAGACAGCTGCATCCACTCACTCCTGGTTCCAGTAAAAGCAGCACACCCAGCCTGCACCCTTGGAATAGGCAGAGCTCTGGCAGCAAGCGTGGGCACCCAGGAACCAGCACCCATTTGCCCAGGGTACATCTTGGGACCACACCGGCTAACCCAGCTGGAATTTCCAGAGACACAGGAAAATCCATCGGGCCACAATATCTGCACAGGACCTCAGGGGGAGGCTCTAATTATACCTTGGTCATGCTCCACCCGTGTCGTAGGGAAGCACAGGCTGGAGTCTAGGGTGGTGAGTGCAGAGGTACTGACCACAGGTTAGAATTTCGCAGAACCTGTGAATTGTATAGAATCAAATAACAGTGAAACCAGACATCCGGACACATAAACCTAAAGCAGCTAAAGGAGAGAAGGTGTCCAAACACCCAGAGTGACCTAAGAAGATAAAAAAATAGAGTACAGAGAAAACTAAGAGACATTGGATGGTATTCTGAAAGTTACTAAAGCAATCACATACACACATATTATATAGGCCTGACCCCATATGCGTAAATAAGGAGGACTGTTTATTTTACTTTTAATGTGGATGTTTTGTTTTATATTGCTTTTACAGTGCTTTTGTTTTGGTATGGTTATTGCTGTGTTATTTTTTTTTCTTTCACCCCATACTTCTCTTACTTTCACATGTTGTTTTTTTATATATATATATTGGATAGTTTGCCTTATTTTTTTATTTCACACAGCTGCTAGCTCCTTTTATTTTATTCTTGTTCTTTTGTCCTCTTTCTTCCTCTTTCCTTCCTTTATTTTCATTCTCCTCCTTTGATTGGTCTTCCTCCCTTTTTCTAGGATTACATAATAGTCTTGGTATCTTGTGTGGATTTTTTTTTCTATTCTTTTTTTGTGTCTGTCTGCTCCTTCCATCACCCCTATTTACAAACCTTCCCACACTAACCCTACATACTTTCCCCCAAAAAAACTTTTCCACATAATATACCTCCTGGTCTAATACTCTAAGTATCTCTTACATTCATAATTACTCCACGAACGACAAGAGTCCTAGTAGTTAACTCTCTCTCATTCCTAGCAAGATTTCACCTTATGATACTCAAAGTCTTTCTCAACCTAAACATATCCTCTACCTAATCTGACTCCTTTACTAATCACCCCAGCTCCTCCCACATCACCCACCCTCAACACTGGAAAGGCTCTGCTGACTAGCCGATACCCCAACTCCTAATATTAAGATTTGACTAAGCATAATACTCACGAACGATGGGTAGAAACCAGAAAAACAGGACAGAGAACGCTACAAATATGAGAACCAGGAATTACGAAGAGACAGCAGAAATCACGAATACTGACCTACTAGAAATGCAAGAAGGGGAGTTCAGAATCTTGTTGTTCAATATGATGAAAGGATTCAAAACAAGTATAGAGGAGGTTAAAGGTGAATTAGAAACACTAAAAAAGAATCAGAAAGAGGTCTGGAATGAAATGAAAAAGGCAATAAGTGAAATGAAGACAGCAATTGAAAGAAACTCTGGAAGATTAGATGAAATGGAAAACAGAATATCAATATTAGAAGACAGTACATCCCAAACCGAAAACACAGTCAGCGATATACAGAAATCTTTACAGCAACAAAACCTAAACATCCAGCAATTATGGGATAATATGAAGCGCCCTAATCTACGGATAATAGGCATTGAGGAAGGGATAGAGGTACAGACCAAGGGCATCTGTAATATCTTCAAGGAAATAATCTCAGAGAATTTTCCAAATTTGGAAAGAGACTTCGATCTTCAAGTCCAGGAGGCATACAGAACTCCACTGAGACAGGACCAAAGAAAGACCACTCCATGCCACATAATAACCAAAATGACCAATATAGAGGCCAAGGAAGGAATCTTAAAAGCAGCGAGAACAAAAGGACGGGTGACATATAGAGGCAAAACAATAAGAATCACCCCAGACTATACAACCCAGGTCATGAATGCTAGGAGAGACTGGTATGATGTGATTCAGACCCTGGAAGAAAATAACTTCCAACCAAGGCTCATCTACCCAGCAAAACTACTATTCAAGATCAATGGTGAATCCAAAGTCTTTCACGATAAACAGAATCTCAAAAAATTCATGAATTCAAAGCCAACACTAGAGAAAATTCTTAAAGAAATAAACCATAAGGAAGAAAAAAGAAGCAGACTTCAGAATCAGAGAAGAGAGGAAGTTAATAAGTGGGCCACTTAAGTAAAGAAGAATGATCACACCACCCAAGAGTATACAGAACACAAAATGGCAGAAAACAAAAATCATATATCAATAATATCTCTTAATGTCAAAGGACTTAACTCACCAATCAAAAGACATAGATTGGCAATGTGGATTAGGAAACATAATCCAAATATATGCTGTCTGCAAGAAACACACCTCACAGCCAAAGACATTCACAGGCTGAAGGTGAAAGGATGGAAAAAGATATACCATGCCACCAGTGACCAAAAAAGAGCAGGGGTAGCAACCCTAATATCCGACAAAACAGACTTTAAACTAAAACACATCAAAAGAGACAAATCAGGGCACCTCCTTTTACTAAAAGGAACACTATACCAAGAAGATATAATGATAGTAAATATTTATGCCCCAAATATGGGTGCAACCACATTTGTAAAACAAACCCTTCTGGACATAAGATCCCAAGTAGACCCAAATACAATAATTCTGGGAGACTTTAATACGCCTCTCACACCACTGGATCGATCTTCAAGGCAAAAGATGAGTAAAGACGTTTTAGAACTAAGGGAAACCATAAACCAAATGGACCTAATAGACATTTTCAGAGTATTTCAACCAGGAACTACAGAAAACACTTTCTTCTCAGCAGCCCATGGAACCTTCTCCAAAATTGATCACATCCTGGGACACAAAGAAAATACCAGCAAATTCAAAAAATGTAATATAATTCCTTGCATCTTTTCAGACCACAACGGAATAAAAGTAGAAATCAACAACAGGAAACTCGAAAGAAAGTATTCAAATTCATGGAGAATGAATGATACACTATTGAATGACGAATGGGTAAGAGCAGAAATTAGGGAAGAAATAAAGAAATTTATGGAAACAAACGAAAACAGAGACACAACCTACCAAAACCTATGGGACACCATGAAGGCAGTACTAAGAGGAAAGTTTATTGCATTGAGTGCCCACATAAAAAGGACGGAGAACCACCAAGTAAAGATCCTAATGACACAGCTCAAGGATCTAGAAATTCTGCAACAGTCTATTCCCAAAGCCAGCAGAAGGCAAGAAATCATCAAAATTAGAGCAGAAATAAATGAAATAGAGAACAAAAAAACAATTCAGAGAATCAATAAAACAAAAAGTTGGTTCTTTGAAAAGATTAATAGAATTGATAAACCCCTGGCCAATCTAATCAAAAGAAAAAGAGAATCAACTCAAATTATCAAAATTAGAAATGAAAAAGGAGATATCACCACAGATAGTGAAGAAATTCAAAATATTATTAGAAACTACTTTAAAAATTATACTCCAATAGACTTGAAAACCTGGAAGAAATTGATAGATTTCTAAGCACAGTTAACCTTCCTACACTTAGCCAAGAGGACATAGCAAGCCTAAACCAACAAATAACAACCAAAGAAATAGAAATGGCAATAAAAATTCTTCCACCAAAGAAAAGCCCAGGCCCAGATGGGTTCCCAGCTGAATTCTACAAAACCTTCAGTGAACAACTAATACCAATACTGCATAACATGTTCCGGGAAATTGAAAGAGATGGAACTCTTCCAAATTCCTTCTATGAGGCCAGTATCACATTAATCCCCAAACCAAATAAAGATACCTCAAGAAAGGAAAACTACAGACCAATATCCTTAATGAACATAGACGCAAAAATTCTAAACAAAATACTAGCTATACGCATTCAAAACTATATCAAGAAAATAATACATCATGACCAAGTCGGTTTCATCCCAGAAAAACAAGGCTGGTTCAACATACGCAAATCAATACATGTTATTCACCACATAAATAGAACCAAGAACAAAAACCACATCATCATAGCAATAGATGCTGAAAAAGCATTCGACAAAATCCAACACCCATTTATGTTAAAAACACTGCAAAAAATTGGGATAGAAGGAAAGTACTTCAACATCATTAAGGCAATATACTGCAAACCCAAAGCCAACATTATATTGAATGGGGAAAAACTGCAAGAATTTCCTCTACAGTCAGGAACAAGACAAGGATGCCCACTTTCACCACTCCTTTTCAATATAGTCCTTGAGACTCTTGCAGCAGCAATCAGACAAGAGAAGGAAATCAAAGGAATTCACATAGGAAGAGAGGAATTAAAATTATCCTTATTCGCAGATGACATGATCCTTTATCTGGAAGACCCAAAGAACTCAACCAAAAGACTTCTGGACCTGATTGACAAATTCAGCAAAGTCGCAGGTTACAAAATCAACCTAAAGAAATCAGTGGCTTTTCTTATGCCAACAACGAATCCACAATGAAAGAAATAAAAACAACAATTCCATTCACTATAACCTCAAAACCAATAAAATACCTAGGAATAAACCTAACCCAAGATGTAAAAGACCTCTACAACAAAAACTATAAAACATTAAAGAAAGAAATTGAAGAAGACCTTGGAAGATGGAAAGATCTCCCGTGCTCATGGATAGGCAGAATAAATATCATCAAAATGGCCATTCTGCCAAAACTGATCTATAGGTTCAATGCAATTCCCATTAAAATACCAGTGACATTCTTCAGAGACCTAGAAAAATCAATCATGAATTTCATATGGAGAAAGAAAAGACCTAGAATAGCCAAAGCAATTCTCAATAACAAGAAACACGCAGGAGGCATTACAATCCCAGACTTCAAACTATACTATAGAGCAATAGTAGTAAAAACAACATGGTACTGGCACAAAGACAGATATACTGACCAGTGGATTAGAATAGAAGATACAGAAACAAACCCACACATCTTTAGTCAATTAATCTTTGACAAAGGGGCCAAACACATACGCTGGAGAAAAGACAGCCTTTTCAACAAGTGGTGCTGGGAGAACTGGCTAACCATTTGTAAAAAGATGAATCTAAACCCCTATATCTCACCAAACACAGGAATCAACTCAAGATGGATCAAAGACTTAGAAATTAGACCTGAGACTGTGAAGCTAGTAGAGGAAAGCATAGGTTCAACACTACAACATATTGGCACAGGCAGTAACTTTCTCAACAAAACCTCCAAAGCTCAGGAAATTAAAGCAAGAATAAACAAGTGGGATAACATCAAACTAAAAAGTTTCTTCTCATCAAAGGAAACTATCAATAACCTAAAGAGGAAGCCTACAGAATGGGAAAGGATCTTTACCAGCCACCATTCTGATAGGGGGCTAATATCCAGAGTATACAAAGAGCTCAAAAAACTCTACACTAGCAAAACAAACAACCCAATCAAGAAATGGGCAAATGAACTAAATAGACACTTCACAAAAGAAGAGACACAAAGGGCTAATAGATACATGAAAAGATGTTCTTCATCACTGGCCATCAGGGAGATGCAAATCAAAACTACACTGAGATTCCATCTAACCCCAGTCAGAGTAGCAAGCATAAAGAAATCAAATAACAACAAATGCTGGCGAGGATGTGGGGAAAGAGGAACTCTTTTACACTGTTGGTGGGAATGCAGACTAGTTCAACCACTATGGAGATCTGTGTGGAGATTCCTAAGAAAGGTGGGAATGGATCCACCATATGACCCAGCTATACCACTCCTGGGTATCTTTCCAAAGGAGTTGAATTCAGAGAACTACAGCAACATATGCATGCCTATGTTCATAGCAGCACAATTTGTAATAGCCAAAATATGGAACCAACCCAGATCACCATCAACAGATGAATGGATAGCAAAACTATGGGAAATACACACAATGGAATTCTATTCAGCCATAAAGAAGAACAAAATTATATCATTTGAAAGAAGATGGAAAGCCCTGGAGAACATTATGTTAAGTGAGATCAGCCAAGCACAGAAGAAGAAGATACATATGTTTCCTCTAATATGCCCAAACTAGGAAACACAAAGAATACCAGAGGGACTCCAGATATTGAAGGGGAAATACTAGCTAAGTTTGGATGGTAAGATAGGAGAGGAGGAAGGCCGGTCTCGATTAATAAGGGTCTACACTTGAACATGTGTAAAATTATGAATAAGACATGGTTAACCTGGACAACCATTGGTGTGTGTGTGGGGGGAAATGTGGGCGGGGGGGAGGGCACCAAATAAGTGTAAATGTATACTATTTATGTTCAATAAAAAAATTGTTATATAAAAAAAATAAATAAATAAAAGTATTTTCCAAATAAATAGGGTATCATGAGCCAGGTGTGGTGGCGCACACTTGTAATCCCCGCCCTTGGGAGGCTGAGACAGGAGCATTGCGCAGGTTCAAAGCCAGGGCTGGCTTAAGAGACCCTGTTTTCAAATTAAAAAAAAATAGGATATCATTAGGTTGATGAGAGTCTCACTACTTGGCGAGGCTGTCGTCAAACCTATGATTCTCCTGTCTTAGTCTCCCAAGTACTAAGATTACAAGAGTGCACCACCATTACTGGCTGAGAAGTATCTATTTATTTTAATGGTTCATTCTGATTGTGTGTGTGTGTGTGTGTGTGTATGTGTGTGTGTGTGTGAACATTCATGTTGTGTTTAGTGTTAAGTTTTTTTTTGAGTTTTTTGTATATTATAGCTATTACTCCTCTATGAGAAAAGTAGCTGACAAAGATTGTCTCATTCTGTAGGCTCTCTTTTCAGACTCTTTGCAGCAGGAGTTTTTAAATTTGAGGCGTCTTCTTGAGGTAGTCTCTGTAAGTACCTCATATTAAAGAGTGAGTCCAGTTTTCTTCTAGTAATTGCAAATTTTCTAGTCTAATTTGTAGGTGTTTCACCCATATTTACTTTGTACAGGGCAACAGATAGAATCTAATTTCATTCCTCTTTATCTGAACATCCAGTTTCCCCAGCATCATATGTGGAAAAAGGCTGTCTTATCTCCACCATGTGTTTTTGGCACCTATGTCAAGAATCAACTTGCTATAAGTATGCGAATTTGTCTTTGTGCCTTCTATTCTGCTCCATTGGTCTGCATGTTTTTTGTTTGTTTGTTTGTTGTGTGTGTGTGTGTGTGTGTGTGTGTGTGTGTGGTACTTGGGTTCCTGGAAGCCCTTCTACCTTAGGGATACACTCCCAGACCTATTTTATATTTTTATTTGAAAGCAGGGTCTCTTAAAGCCAGCAAGGCTGGCTTCGAACCTGCACGATCCTCCTGTCTCTGCCTCCTTGTGCGGGGATTACAAGCGTGCACCACAACGCCTGGCTGCATGTTTGTTTTTATTCCAATATTATATAATCTTTATTACTTTAGCTATATAGTATAATTCAAAGTCAGGAATTGTGCTTGCTCCAGCATGATTCTCCTTGTTCAGAGTTTGTTTGACTATTCTGAGGCTTTTGTTCTTCCATATGAATTTTAGAACTATTTTCTCTAGTCTATGCAGAATGACATTGGTACTTTCACAGGACTATTATAGAAATTGGATGAGGATTTTGAATCTGTAAGTCCATTTTGACAGTATTTATTCTACCTATCCAAGACCATGGGGGGGGGGGGGTCTTTCCACTTTCTGAGGTCTTCTTCAGGTTATTTGGTGTTCTTTGTTTTCCACTATACAGGTCTTTTGCCTCCTTGGTTAGATTAATTACTAAGTACTTTTCTCTTCAAGGCTATTGAGAATTAAATTGTTTTCCAGATTTCTTTTTCAGTGGATTCATGATTGTGGCATAAGAATTATTAATTTTTGTAGGTTGACTTAATATCTGGCTAGTTTCTGTATTTACCAACTCTAAACATCTTCTGGTGGAGGATTCGTGTTATACATATGTATTTTTCATTCTAAATAAAGAATCATGCCATTTGCAAGCAGAGGTAACTTCACTTCTTTCTCTACTTGTATTCCTTTAATTGATTTCTCTTGCCTTCCATCTTTGGTTTTTTTTTCATATTTATTTTTAATTGGTGCACTGTATTCATACATCATAGGGGGATACAAAAAACTTTTGTAGACATACATGCACACATCGCCCAGTCAGCCCCCACCCAATCCCCACCCCGTTCTCTCCCTATCCCCCACCTCCTATGCTTGGCTTAGTAGTTGACATCTAGTATTATAGCAATTTATCCAAAATTAAAAATGATAATCTCACATAACAGTTTCATTTGTCTGATACCAAGCTTTTGATGACTTAAAGATAGCATTTCAATATTTCTTTTTGCTTTCTTTCTTACCAGAGAATCTATTTTTTTTCTATTTTTAGGTGAAACTATCATATATTTATATATTTATTTTTCAGAAAAAAAATCTATCCTAATATGGAATATGGACTCTAGGTACCCACATCGATCTTGAAAAAGAACAAAGCTAGAAGATATATATTTTCTGATTTCAAACCATATAAAGCTACAATAATTGAAACAGTGTAGTACTATTCTAAAGGCAGATATATAAACCATTGGAGTTAAATAAAAGCGTAGACCTAAATTCTTCCCTATATTGTCGTTATTTTTGACAAGGTTTCCACGAACATTTGGTGGTAGAAATAATAATCTTTTAACTAAATATTGTTGAAACATAATAATTACATGGAAAAGAATAAAACTGGACCCTTACCTAATCCCATATACAAAAATTAACTCAAAATAGATAAAAGACCTAAATATAAATCTTAAGACTATAAACTTTTAGGAGAAAATCTGGGTCATAAAACCTCACAACATTGAAATTGGCAGTGATTTCTTGGTTATGATTTCAATGGCACAGGCAACAGAAGAGTATACAAACTCCCTAAAAAATAAAAAAAAATATTGTATATCCAAAGACAATGTAAACGGAGTTAACAGTTGCTAATAGAATGGGATAAAATATTTCCAAATGCTATATCTGAAGGTATATTAATATTCCAACTAGAAATCCTAAAAAAAATAACAACAATAAAGGCAAACAATACCCTTTAGAGATAGGTAACAGACTAACATAAATAATGAATCTCCACAAATAACCAATCTTAATTGTCTGTTGGATGGAAAATCTTGTTTCTCTAGTTCTGATGTGTGTTACCTATTTCTTCTTTGTAGTTAATCTCTTTGATTATTTTCTCTAGTGCTGGTTTTGAAGACATAAATTCCTTCAGTTTCTGTTTGTCATGGAAGCTTCTTATTTCTCCATCTAATTTGATAGAAAGTTTTGCTGGGTAGGAAATTTTTGGCTGGAAGTTGTTTTCTTTCAAAATTGGTAATATGTTACTCCAAGCCCTTCTGGCTCTCATAACTTGGTTTGGGAAGTCTGGAGTGATTCTAATTGGTTTGCCTCTGAATGTCACTTGGCCCTTTGCTTTTGTTGCCTTTAAGATTCTCTGCTTGGCTTCCACATTGGTCATTTTGACAATTATGTGGCGTGGGGATCCTCTTCTCTGATCCTGTCTAAAGGGAGTTCTATAAGTTTCCTGGACCTGTGTATCGACCTCTTGCTCTATGTCTGGAAAATTTTCTGCTATTACTTCCTTGAAGAGATTGTTGATCCCTTTAGTTTCACTTTCTTTTCCCTCCTCTATTCCAATTATTCTTAGGTTAGCTCTCTTAAAATGGGCCCATATTTCTTCAATATCAGATTCCTGCTGTCGGATATTTTTTCCTAGATTAGAAACTATGCGTTCATTTTTGGAATGATCATTTTCTAAGAGTGAGATTCTGTTCTCCATGTGTTCTAATCGGTTGTTTGTGCTTTGAATTGAGGCCTTTACTTCATTAATTTCATCCTTTATCTGTTTTTGGCTCTCTCTGAGTTCTTTTCGAAGCACCTCTATTATTTCTACAGTTATTTTCATGATTTGATCTTCTAGAAATCTCTGATTTTCTGTTTTATCGGGTTCTGATGTTGTGGGGTTGTGAGCATTCATTGCTCCAGTATTATTCCTCTTTCCCATGATTTTGGATGTTTGTACCTTCTCTGGGTTCTTCCCTTGGGTCACTATGACTTCACTTAAGGTGCTCTGGATCTCGAGTCAGTAGTATCTCAGACCCCACTACTCCTTTACTGGGTTGTATCACAGAGACTCCGACCCAGAGAGTTGATAGAGGCTGATTTAGACCGTGGGGGGTGCCAGGTTGCACATTCTCCTATGGTCTGATATCACTGCCACCGCCCCTCTCCCACTGGGTCAAGTCCCAGTGTGTACAGTACTGGGATTTCTCCTCTGTGGCCTGCAATTTGACTCACTGTTCTTGATTACGCAGATGTAGCTGTAGTGAATTCTCTGCTGCTGCCGCCGGTGGCAATATGGCGCCGCTGCTACGCCCTCCGCTGTTGGGCTGGCTATTTATTTTTTTCTTGGTTTTGATTTCCACTCTGAATCCCTGCAGTGTGTGCTGAGCTCAGACACTGGGAGCTTTAGATGTCCTCTGCGCCGAGAAATCCCGCCTGGCTGTTCCGCAGAGGCTCCCCTCGGCTTGCCGTGCCCATCCCGTGAATTCACCGGCAGTGTGGCACTGCTGCCGCATCTGCCGCGTCCTCGGGCGTGAGGATCTCCTCTGTGGCTCTGTTCTCAGTCCGCTTTTTCTCTGGAGCCTGGTGATTTTTTTTGTTTCTCTGGTGATGTTGTTTTCTGGCTTTGAAAGGCGCTGATTTTGTGGTAATGGATATTTGTTGTTAGCGGGGCTCTTAAGCCCCACTTTTCTCGATCACCATCTTCCCGGAAGTCCACCTTCCATCTTTGGATAGAATTTCAAGTATTACATTTCTAGGAGTGGTGATAATGAGCATCCCATAAGGTCCTAGTCATATTTCTCATTAAAAACTCTAAAACATACAAGACAATAGGTCAATATATTAAAATTAATAGACACTCCTATAAGCCAGGTTTCCTATGGCTAGCAAAAATGTCCTTCCCAGATTAGGAACAGTGGAGATGTTCCAGATGCCTTGATCCTTTCATGCCACTCTACAAAATACCTTAAGCTGTGCAATTGATTAAGAACTGACGTGATTTTCTGCAGTTCTGGAAGTAAGTCCAAGGACATTCAACATGTGGAGAGAAAGGATGGCTTGAACTTACTGGTCAAGCTCTTTCTTTTCTATTTCCTTTTGTGGGGCAGTATTTGAGATTCTACCTGGTCTATCATGAGCTACACCCCTAGACTTTATATTTCATCTTGAGACAGGGGCTCACTAAGAGTCCAAAGCTGGCCTCTTACTTCCAATGCTCCTGCATCCACCTCCTGACTAGCTGGGATAGAAGACATGTCACCATGCCCAGTTTAATAAATGTACTTTATGTGCATGCATGCTCAAGTGTATATTCCTGGGGTTCAAACCAGGACCTTGAGCATGCTCACCCCTTTATAAATGTACACATCCTGTTCATAAAGTTGGAGTCTTGTGACTAACCACTCCTTAAGGCTCTGCCTCTCAACATTGTTGCACTGGGGTTGAGTTCTCCATAGGAATGCTAGGGGTATGTACACATTCAAACCACAGCAGCACATAAGCAAGAGCGTTGGTCACTAGATGTTTTCTGTGTGAGGAAAGTCCTTCAGGTGGAAATCAAAGACATTAGACAGGGACTAATAGCTGGATAAATACAGAAAGACCTCCAATATAGCCAATTTAATGACAGAAAAGTTAGTGACTTCTTTTTCTAAATGACTTTAGAGGCTAATGCAGAAAATAATCCAATTACTAGTCTATATTATAGAATACATAGCACAGACCCATGTACCTTTGTGGTATCAGTGACTGTGGGGTAGGGTTGAAGCTGTATAGGAGCAGAGTGAGCCTGTATCTCTGCAGAGTCACATCAGTGGTATCAATGTTGCATGTTAAATCGAACCCCTATGGAACCTCAAAGAAATAGCTATGGACCAGACCCAAAATGAAAGGGATGGGGGTTAAAATGTTTCAGTATAAAAATCAACTAAATAGATTTTATAATCATGCAGGAAGTGCGGGACAAAAATGCTGTAAGACAACCAGGAAACAAAAGAAACCAGTCCTCCCTTACCAGGGAAAGTGCACTGAATGCACCAATCAAAAGGCAGTGTGGTGGCACATGCCTGTAATCCTAGTACTTGGGAGACTTAGACAGGAGGACCCCGAGTTCCAGACCAGCCTCAGCACCTTAGTAAGACTTTATTTTAAAATATAAACTAATAAAGGTGAGTGTGTGGCTCTGAGGTAGAGCACCCCCCAGGTTCATTTCCAAGTATCACACACATGCACACACAACACACACACACACACACACACACACACACACGCGCACACACATACACACACGAGAATGAAGAGAAATAGGACCCAACCTGCTGTGGCTAAGAGCTAACTGGAAGAGCTTCCACCTTGGGAGGCTCTGGGGAAGGCTGTTCTAAGCAGGTGTGAGTGATTTTAGTGGGCTGGAGTCCAAGAAGGCCCGAGTGTGATGACCTGGGTGGGAGCAGGAGCCACTGGACAGCTACATGGAGGTCAGATCAAGTCACACTGGCATCTGGGAGTTCAAATTTTCGTTTTCAGATGAGGAAACTTCGGCTCAGGGAAGTTGAGCCATCCCACTGAGGTCCTTCTCTCACACCTGGATTCAAAGTCCTCACTCCCCAAATGCTGCACTTGGGTCAGAATCACCCACCTGTTGAGTAACCATGTTCTCGGTATCTGTTTGAGATGGTTGCAACAGACACAGATAGCCAGACAGGCTGATTAAATACTCAGCATTTACCACAGTCCCCTCTTAATTCTGTCTACAGTATCCCTGCCTCCCAAGTATCTCTGGCCCACCCACCTCTCAAATGTGACTGGAGGATTTCCCTAAAGCACTTAGTAAGAAGAGTTTTTTTTTTTTTTTTTTTTTTTTTCTCATCTTGAATCTGTCTTGCATCTGACTCCTATGAGATCTTTCTACTTCCTGTGTCAGAAAGGATCAGTGGGGCCTATGCAATTCGACTGAACACACAGAGAGACCATCCATGGTAATGAAGGGCGTAAAATGCATGTGCAGCACAGCAGACAAATAATTGGAGGGAGTGTTAGTGAAGGGAAAGACTGCCCTGAGGAAATTGCTCCAGATGCACTGCAGAAAATCTAAAGAAAAAGTAGAAGAAAAGCTCTGAACATCAATAATTCTCAGGAACCATTCAGACAGGTAGATCACACATTTGAGACCAGCCTCAGTAATTTACTAAGACCCTATTTGAAACTGAAACATAAAATGGGGAATGGAGTGTAACTTGGAGGTAGAATTCTTCTGGTTCAATCGCAATGCCACATACAAACACACACACACACACACACACACACACACACACACACACACACATCAAAAACATTTTATATTTTACACTGAGATTTCATTTCACTGCAATAATCAAGAATAAAAATAACCATAAACATAAACTCTTACACACTGCTGGTGGGAAAATATCATCCAGCTACTATGGAGTGTATAAAAGAAGTTTCTCAAAAAACTAAAACTGGAACTACCAAATGATGCATCTGTATGACTCCTGAGTATCTATCCAAAGAATAAAACACAGCACATTTTAGAGATACACATATTCTCATGTTTAAAATATCTCCACTCCAAATCATCAATTTATGGATCAAGCCCAGGTCTCTGTGAACAAATTAGTGGATAAAGACAACATGTTATTATGTATAAGATAAAGGTTCATTCACTGTAAAAAAGAATGATAGTGTGTCATTTATAGGAAAATGGAAGGAAATGGGTCATAGTGGGTGAAATAAGCCGGACTCAGAAAGGCAGGTACTATATGTTTCTCTCATAAGCAGAAGCTAGAGAGAAAAAAAAAAGAGGTAAAGAGTACCTCATAAAGAAAAAAAGAAAGACCAGTATGGCTGAGGAGGCAGGAGGCCAGGGGAATTGGGAGGGGGAGGGGGGCTAGTGAGGTCCTGGGGAAGGAAACTGATCAAACTATATCATATGCATGTACTGATGCATCACACTAAAACCCACTGTACTGTAAAAATAATTAATGTGCACCATTTTTTTTAAATCTAAGACAAATAAAAACAAAGTATTGTAGGAAAAAAGCACAATTCATTACCTCATTAAAATACTTTTGATAAAGAGATTTGATTTTATTCATTTCAGCTCAAATGCTTTTTTCCTCTCAACCTGATAAAAGTACTGAATTGTCACATAAACTATACACTCCAGTGATCACTTATCGCCCCACATTGCCCACAACTCTGACTCATGATGGATTTTACAGCATAGAAAATGCACAATTTGGGAACTTTCTCTTTTGAAAAGTCAATGCTACTAAAATAATGCTGCCTCTAAAATTTCATAGCAATTTTATTTAATAAAATGGTACAGTTGACTCCCATAGGAATGTGTCCCTTTTAATTTACAAGTTTCAAAAAAAGATATTAAAAGAATAGTCTCTGAGCCACCAGTACTTGGGAGGCTGAGGGAAGTGGATTACAGAATCCAAGCCAGCCTCAGCAGCCTCGGCAGGTTAGTGAGGCTCTCAGCAACTTATCAAGAGCATCCTTTTCAAAACAAAACAAAACAAAACAAAACAAAACAAAAACAAAGCTTAGAGATACAATGCCCCGGGTTCATTCTCCAGCACACTGCCCTAAAAGGAAAGAAAATAAGGTCTGTAAATTATACCCACATGATTATTCCATTCAAATGCATGTGAATTTTTACTCCTTTACCTAAATTAGCTAATATACAAAAGAATCTATTAATTAGACATTAAATACTTGCATGGATTACAAGTTTTTCTCTGTGTTTGAGTATCTAACAATAACAATTTATAAAGTATAGCTAAATGAAGCCAGGTATGGTGGCACACATTTCTAATCCCAGCACTTGGGAGCCTGAGATGGGAAGATTGTGGTTTGAGTGGAGCCTCCGCTACTTAGTGAGGCCCTTTGAAACTCAGTAAGATCCTGTTTCAAATTTAAAAACAAATAAAAAATAGGACTGAGGGTTTAGCTCGAAGGTACCACTATGGTACCAATCACTTATTGGTTTGTGATTTTTTTCTTTTGTCATTTGTACTGAGGATTGAAACCACTGGAGTTGTTTGTGTAACATCCTAGAACTCTATGGCTTTTTAAATATTTCAATGGGCTCTATGTTGCTGAGTGTCTTGCTAAGTTGCTGGTGCCAGACCTTAACCTGTAATCCTCCTATCTCAGATTCCTAAGTACTGGGGTACAGGCATGTATGACCATGCCTGCTAATCAGTCACTAATGTGGAGGAAGGGGCTCTGGGTTTCTTGACCACCCTTCCTCTTGAAGGTGATAGATTAGATTTGCTGACCTGATTCCTTTGTGGGGATTAATGGGCAAGATCAGTCCACAGGATGGGCTGAAACAGGAAGAGGGCCCAACAATGCACAGGGCCTCTCTCCAGCTCCCTTGGGGCTCCAGCTTTGCCAGCAGACATGGGGGAGATTGGGATTTACAGGATCCCAGTGGAGATTTTCTGTGGTAAGAACAGCATTTGGTGGTCCCACAGAGTGTGGGGACATAGAATCCTAGAGCCTCTGCCCCAAGTGACCCCTTGGTAGCCAGGAGAGGGAAGGACCAGGATGCACAATTGGGCCATGCAAGTCTCATTTCTGCTTCCCCTGGGAGCAAGCGGTCGCTATTTTTGGTGATGAAAGCTAAACATTGCTCTAGAGACAGGTGGACAAAGAACAAAAGTAGCTTGTCAGGGCCAAGAGAGAGAGCGGCACCCATCCACAGGCATGATGGTGCTGGTGAGAAAGCAGAAACCCAAGAAGGGAAGGGTCATTCACAACCACATAGGGACCTGTAGAGTGTGACTGAAAGCCACTCTGATGCTTGCTCAGCCCCAGCCAGTCCCAGAGCTCCCTGGTGATGCCCACAAAGCAAAATCTGTACTGGTTCTGAAACTCCAGACAGAACCCCCCCCCCCCCCGTGAATGCTGGAGCCCACGCAGCTGGAGGATGAACCCAGGCAGAACGGGAAGGTCACTGCTTCTCTCTCTGGCTCCATTTCCAACTGCTTTTCTCCACACCATCCTGCTCACTCACCAGCTCCTGTCCTCCTCCACAGATAGGATGTGCATGCTATGGCCTGGGAACAAATTCTGCCTGCCACCTCAAGTCCACCCAGCTCAGGTTCTATCCCGATATGACAGAGAAGAACATAAGAACAGTGATTGCTACATGGATGCCTCATTCCGCTTGTCTTCTGCTTCTTCTTCTATTTTCTATGTTCTCCCCTCTGCTGCACATCTTCCCTTCTCACTCCCCCTCCTGCTCATGCATCTCTACCCTCCCTCTTTGTGTGTGTGTGTGTGTGTGTGTGTGTGTGTGTGTGTGTGTGTGTGTGTGTGTGTGAGCCCAGGAGAAGTCTACACATGATTTACACCCCTAGCCCTGTTTTATTTTTCATTTGAGAACATGGTCTTACTAAGATGTTGAAGCTGGGTTCAAACCTGCAAGGGTCCTGTATAATCTGCCATATAGGTAAGGAGTGCATGCACTCCTTAGAAATGCATGTATGTGTGTGTACAAACACACAGAGACAGACAGACAGACAGACAGACAGACAGACAGACAGACAGACAGACAGACATAAAAACGGAGGATGAGAATGTATGTCTGCATCCGTCCCAGGGACATTCTACCTCCTAGCTACATCCCAGCTCCATTAGTTTCTATTTTTTTTTATTTTTATTGGTGCATTATATTCATACATCATATTGTGGTTAAAAAAAAAAAAACGTGTGTGTACAAACATGTACACATCACTGATTTAACCCCTACCCAAGTCCCACCCCATTCCCTCCTTGTCGCTTCTTCCTTTTCTTGGCTTAGTGGTTGACTTCTATATGTTTAAGTACACTGTGTGTTTTAGAGATTTTCCTCTTCCCCCCTCCATTCTCCTCCCTTTGGTTGCCTTGTTTGCTTCTCTATAGGATTTCCTTTTTTCATCTAGAGTTCCTCCTATGACCCATTTCTCCCTAGCTCTCACATATTAGGAAAATCATCTGATTTCTTATTTTTTGTGACTGACTAATCTCACTTAGCATAATGTCCTCCAGTTCCATCCAATTTCCTGAAAATGATATAATAAAAATGAAGAAACAAAGCAAAACCTTTCATTCTCTAGATTTATATCCAGTACATCCCAGTGAAATAATACTTTTGAGATGTTATCAACATTTGGAATGTAAGTCACAGAATACAAGAAAACAAAGAGGAAGTACATAATAATCTCAGTACATTTAACAAAGTACAACTACTTTAAAAATGTTAAAAAAGTGTTTATTTGTGCCTATGCGTTGCAGTGTTGGACCTATGCCATCTTCAAGGTCTTTGGTTTGATTTCCAGGTCTTTGATCCATCTTGAGTTGACTTTTGTACAGGGTGAGAAAGTGGGATTAATTTTCAATTTTCTGCATATGGTTAACCAGTTTTGCCAACATCATTTATTGAAGAGGCTTTTTTTTCCCAGTGTATGTTTTTGGCCCCTTTGTCAAAAATCAATTGGCTGAAAGTGTGTGGACTTGTTTATGGGTCTTCTATTCTGCTCCTTTGGTCTATGTAACTGTTTTTTTTTTTTTGTTTTTTTTTTTTTTGCCTGTACCATGCTATTTTTATTACAATGGCTTTGTAGTATAGTTTAAAGTCAGGTATTGTGATTCCTCCTGCATGGATTTTGATGCTGAGAACTACCTTGGCTATTCTGGGATTTTTGTTATTCCAGATAAATTTAAGGACTGATTTTTCTATGATTGTGAGGAAGGATCTTGGTAGTTTAATGGGCATTGCATTAAATCTGTAGATCACTTTTGGAAGGGTGGCCATTTTAATGATATTTATTCTGCTAATTCATGAACATGGAAAATCCTTACATCTTCTAAGATATTCTTTGATTTCTTTTTTCAGTGCTTTATAATTTTCTTTGTAAAGTTTTTTACCTCCTTGGTCAAGTTTATTTCTAAGTATTTTTTTTTTTTTGTGGTAGATCCTGAGTGGAAGTGTTTTCTGAATTTTTTTCCAGTGGATTTATGGTTGGTGTAGAGGAAAGCTTCTGAAAAGGCACAACATATTGAAAGTTGAATCAATACAAGGAATTGCATGAAACTGAAGAGCTTCTGTTCAGCAAAGGATACTGACAAGAACCTCAATCAAGAGGCAACAGAATGGGAGAAGATTTTTGCCACCTACCCCTCCAATAGTGGACTAATATCTAGAATATACAGAGAACTCAAGAAACTCAACACTAAGAAAACAAAGCATCCAATAACAAAATGGGTAAATGAACTAAATAGACATTGAAATTTTGATAGCAATTACATTGAAACTACACATCACTTTCGGTGGTAAGGCCATTTTGTTTTGTTTTCAGTACCAGGGATGGAACCCAGGGGCATTCTCCCTTCAAGCTATACCCCCAGCCAATTTTTTTATTATTATTTTTTGAAACAGACTCTCATTGAGTTGCAAAGTGCCTCACTAAGTAGCTGAAGCTGTCTGTGAACTCTGATCCTCCAGTCTCAGCTTCCCAAATGCTAGGATTATAAGTTTGCATCACCACACCCAGCCGTGATTTTGATATTTCTTTTGACTATTCAATAACATTGGAGATCTTTTCATCTTCTATGATTTTTAATTTCTTTAGGGTTTAATCATTTTATTTGTATTGACCAATACGTCCTTGGTTAGATTTATTCCTAAGTACTTTTTTGAGGCTATTGTGAATATTTTTTTTCATGATTTATTTTTCAGTGGATTTGTGGTTGGTGTATTGAAAAGCTATTGATTTTTGTAATTTGATTTTGTTATTTGTAAACATCTCCATTTCTTGACTTCTGATACATCAGCAAATATGGACTAAGACCCTGAATAGCTGAAGCAGTCTTAAGACAAAGCAAAGCTAAAGTATCACACTTCCTGATTTCAAATATATCTAAAGTTACATTGCTCAAAACACTGCAGTCCTGAAATAATAGAAAATAATAAGACCAACAGCACAAAAAAGTGAGACAGCAATAACCCCAGACTCACACAGTTAGATGATCTTTGACAAGGTCACCAAGAATACATAAAAGGGAAGAGATAGACTCTTCAACAAATGATGCTGAGGATAATGTAAATGCTCATTGGATGAGTAAATTAGACCTCTGTGCCATGGTTACACACCAACACAAAATGAACTAAATATTAAATGTGAGGCTTGAATCTACAAAACTCCTAGAAGAAAACACTAGGGCCTCATTTACTAATTTACCAATTTCTCTCCACCCTCCTAAGGTGTTGAATATGTTAAATACACTGATTTGATCATTACATAATGTCAATTAATCAAACCATCCTGTAGTACTCCATAAGTATATAAAGTGATTATGTGTCAATATAAAACACAAAGAATGAAGGGTTAAATTTGTGAGGACATTTAAAAAAGAAAACAGAAAGATTCATGATGTTGCTCTAAGAAATTATTTCATGGATATTATAACAAAAGAACTGGGGAACAAAAAAAAAACTAGAAAAGTGAGATTTCACCAATTGAAAACCTCCTAACAAATCAAAGTAAAATTGAACAGAGTGAAGATACAACCTGGGAATGGAAGAAGTTGCTTGCAAACCACCAAAGAACAGGGTAATTTCACAAATACATTAAGAACTTTATGAAAGTCAACAATAACTTGATTAAAAAATGGGAAGAACTCAAATAGACATTTCCTCCAAAGAAGATATATGTATGGCCAAAAAAACAATAATAATGCTCTGTATCAAGTAATCATCAAGAAAGTGCAAATAAAATCACAAGGAATAAATATCTCATAGTATTTAATATTTCACTTGGTAGTCAAACATAAAATATAAATTTATATCCCATGAACATATGAAACTAAAATTAGCCCAAATGAAAGAGTAAAAAAAATACATTTGGGATGCTGATGCAGGAGAATCACAAATTTGAGGACAGTCTCAAAAATAGCAAGTCTCTCAGCAGCTAGCAACACCCTACTTCAAAAAAAAAAAAAAAAAAAAAGAAGTTCTTTGGGATAGCTCAGAAGACCCAGCTCTGGCCCCAAAGCTGAAGGAGTATGCACACCATTGGGTGTGGGGGGCTAGGCTTGCATCCCAGAGCCAGTGGGCAGAGGTATAAGCTTCAGCCTCCACCTGCAGCGCCTAACATTTATTTTTAGTCCATTTGGTTTGGTTTTGTGTTTTAGGATATTTAGTAGAAAATTTATTATTTTTTTTACTCTGGGCTGTTTACGTGCTACAATTTCAGGTGTGTCTGAAATCCCTTCACTTTCCAAATCTCTCCGATGTGGATAGGCCTATCTATACATTAGTCTGCTATCTAGATCCATACTTTTTATTCTATGATATTTTTAATATCATAGAAAACTCTCCTCAAACGTTTGTGTCTTTATAGATAATACCACAATAATTTTTCTCTCCCCCTCTGAGTCCAATCTGTTTTGTACCTTCCCAGTCACACTATCTTCTCCCTAACTTCACTCTAAAAAGTAATGTCTGCCTGGACATAAACTTCCCAGTGTGGAGTGAAAACTAGATAACAAAGATAGGACATCAAGAAACAAACACTCTACAGCCAGTTTCTCTAAACAGGCCAGAGAATATTCTACCAAATTTTATCCATATCCACCCCCAGTATACTGATAGTGAGCACTGGGAGAAGAGGCACATCTCCCTAAAAATACTAAGGAGCTCTGAAAAGATCAGTGTTTTTAGACAGCATGGTCAATATAAATATAACACCCATATAGAAGAGAAACCATCCTTCTGAAAAGCCAATAAATCTTATCCAGCTCACACAGCAGCCTAGAGGAGATAACTAGGCAAAGAAGTCTCTGAAATATCCTGGTTTTGCCAGACAATATCCCACTTAAGGAAGCCATGAAGACTGAAGTTAAACAACACCCAATTATAAGAAGCAGGTAAATACAAACTAATTCATATTTCATCACAAGGCTTTAAGACCCCTGAAAATATGGAGGAAAGTACACCCAAACCACAACTAACCCTCACAACCTCATATAATAACTTCAAGACAGATGAAATATGTAGGAGTAAATTTAACCAAGAAGGTTAAATACCTCCACAATGAAGGTTAATAATCACTAGAGAAAGAAATGTAGAAGATTTTATAAGATGAAAAGGCCTCCTGTCTTCTTGGGTTGGCAGAATAAGCCTTAAAATAAAATTCTATCAGAAATGATTAACACGGTCAATTAAATCCCTTTAAAAATATCAATGACATTCTCACAGACCCCCGCAAAAAATTACTCATAAATTTTATATGGACCAACAAAAGACCCAGAATAGCCATAGCGATTATTAGCAACAAGAAACATGCAGGAGATCTCACAATCCCTGACTTCAAAACCTCAAAATTCTTGACTTCAGATTATACTGCAGAACTATAGTAATAAAATCAATATGGTATTTGCACAAAAACACAAAGATCAGTGGAACAGAAGATACAGAAACAAATCCATTAACTTATAACCATTTGATTTTTTACAAAAGTGCCACATTCATTGGAGAAAAGACAGGCTTTTCAAAACTGGAGTTGGGAAACTGGTAATTCATTAGTAGAAAAATAAAATTAAATCCTTACATCTCACCCTGCACAAAAGTCAACTTCGGGTAGATCAAAGAACCACAAATTAGACCAGAGAATTTGAAATTACTAGATGAGGGTAGAGGTCCAACCTTCCAACACAGGTAGAAATGTCCTCAAAAAGACCCTGATAGCTCAGGAAATCAAAACAAGCATTAATAAATGGGATGAGATTAAACAAAAATGTTTTTGCTCATCAGAGGAAACTATCAAGACTCTAAAGACAGAGCCTACAGGAT
This sequence comes from Muscardinus avellanarius, assembly GCF_963383645.1. Lineage (NCBI taxonomy): Eukaryota > Metazoa > Chordata > Mammalia > Rodentia > Gliridae > Muscardinus > Muscardinus avellanarius. Next base: position 3,698,523 of record NC_137809.1, read on the forward strand.
GGGAAAAGATTTTTGGCAGCTGCTTTTCTGATAGAGGACTAATATTTAGAATATACAAAGTACTTAAAAAGCCTTACACTAAAAAAAAATAATATAAGCAAAATGGGCAATTTAATTAAAAAGACACTTTATGGAGGAAGAAATACAAATGGTCAATCAATACATAAAAAAACATTCAACATCATTAGCAATCAGGGAGATGCAAATAAAAACTATACTGAGATTCAATCTAATCCAAATGAGAATGGCTGTCATCAAGAAGTAAGCAACAATAAATACTTGCAAGGATGTGGGGAAACAGGAACTCTTCTACACGGTTGGTGGGATTACAAATTGGTACAGTCACTATGGAGATCAGTATGGAGATTCCTCAGAAAATTGGGAATGGATCCATCATAAAATCTAGCGCCACCATTTCAGGGTGTCCTTTCAAAGGGCCTGAAATAAGAATATTACAATAATATTATAATAATTATAAGAATATTATAATAATATACACATGTACATGTTTATAGCAGCATAATTCACAATAGCCAAATTATGGAACCAAGCCAGGTGTCCATCAATAGATGAATGAATTACAAAAGTATGAGATGTAAACACAATGAAATTCTACTCACCAATAAAGAAGAACAAAATAATGTCATTTGCAGAAAAGTAGATAGAGCTGGAGACCATTATGTTAAGGGAGATTAGCCATCACATAAAGTAAACAGTCCTCTAATTTCTCCCATATTCAGAAGCTAGGTAGTGGTTGGGATACCAGAGGTGCCTCAGATAATGGAGGAGAAACTACAGTGGAGCCAGGGAGATGGTCTAGGGGAAGGAGAGGGAAGGATGGAAGATCAATACTGGAATAACTCCCATTGACATTCTATGCACATGTAAGAATACCAGTGTTAATCTCAATATCCTATATAGAGAACAGGGGGAGTAGGGAGAGAGTGGGGGCAAAGCCCACCAAGTATCATGTGCATGTATGTCATTATCACTATACACTACATTATGATGCAAGACTATAATGCACAAATCAAGTATAAAAAATACCCAAATAATGAGCCAGATGCAATGATGCATTCCTGTAGTCTCATCTACATGAGGAGCTCAAGAGATAAGAGAGGGGATAAAGGGCAGAGGAAGGCAGGAAAGGAAGAGAGAAGATGTTGAAATACTATAGAAACTAACACATGTGTCACACAGGAAGTAATCACCATAATTAGCCGCCAGGTTTTCCTCCCACCCTTTGTGACCCTTTCCACATCATCTCAAGGAAATTCTTGCTTAAATGTCAACACTGAGTAAGACTTCTCTGACACTTGTGATTCTGCTGTGGAAATGTGATGCTTCTGTTATCTCAGTTACAAAATTAAATTATGCATCATGTGCATCCCAGCAACATGTATCAAGTTAATACACTTATCAGAAAAGGCACACCATCATATATTTTTATTAACTCAGCACATGCTATTGTTAAGTTGGGTCCTGCACTCATGTGACTTTGTGTCACATGACCTCTGCAGGGCAAGGGAGGGGCTGAAATCCCCGCGAGAATTGGGCGTTCCCGCGAGTAAACCCTCATCTCGCGAGATGCATACCTTGAAAAGGAGAGCCCGCGTCCTCAAGCTTCGGACAGGCGCGCGGGCCCCACGGTGCCTCGCCCTGATCCCCAGGAGAGCCATACCATTAAAACTTTACATGCCACGTGTACCGGACCTCTCTCGTGTTTTTCACACTCCGCCGTACTCACTTATTTTTATTTTACTCGCATTTAATTTCTTATTTTACTTATCATTTGGTGCCGAACCGGGAGAACTCTTGGGTTCCTCCCCATTTTTTCTTTTTTTTTTTCGTTTTTTTCCTTTTTTTCTCTTTTTCTTTTTACTCTCTTTTTGAGCCCCGGACTCTCCGACCCGCCAGCAGCTCGACTGTGAGGTCCCACACCAGCGCTCTGCTTGCAGGCGTTGTTCCCGCCACTGCCGCCACTGCTGCCCCGTGCCTGCCTGGACCGTAAGCCTTCTTCCCCAGCCCCGCGCTCTCCGGTAGAGCCGGCAGCCTTCTTCCCGCCCCGGACTTGGGTCTTCCGGTCCACTGGGACCCAAAAATCCAAGCGCTTGGTGACCCATTGTCCCCCGGTCCACTGGGACCACCCTGCAGATGACCAGGTCATCCTCCGGTTTTGAGAAGGAATGAAGACGTTCTTCCCTATCTCTTAACCTCTGTTTCCGAACGATTGAGCAGGGAAATCGGGGACGCCCATTTTCTGTTCTTTGTTTCCGCCCACGAACCAATTATGGGAAGTCGAACCTTTATACTAGCAGATGCCCTAAGAGCCTGTCTGCCTTGATACGAGTTGGGAAATAGGTTGCGGTGGCCCAGGAATAGTTAGGAACTTTTATAAGCGGTCTGGTATCCCTCCAAATGCTCTCCCCTATCAGCTGCCATTTATTTTCCCGCCAGCTGCCATTTTGTGATGGCGCGTAGTCGCTGCCTGGTGATGTCAGTCGCCATCTTGGCCCACGCCAGACTGCAATTTTGCTGGGCGGCCCGCGTGGGCGCTCCCTAGGTGCTGTGGGAAACGCCGGGGCTGGGGCGACACCCTCTGCCCGTGGGGTGTCTGCATTGCCATTCTTGCCGGACACCAGCCCCGGGACGCGCTCTTTGTGAGTATAGGTCTGTCATAGCTGACAGAACCTTAACATAGCATCTAAGTTTTAATTCCAGAGAGAAACAGGCGGAAATGGAGCGTACACTTCGACTTTGCCAAAAAGCAGATCCCTGGTAGCTGCCCTTTGGCTGGCGGTGGCGGCTCAGCCCTCTGGAGCGCAACCTAGGTGTGGAGGACTGCAACAACAACTACCTCCAGGAGCCTGCCTGAAGTGGGGTGAAGCCACGCCCACCAATCAGACTGTGCCCGGCGTGTGGCCAGGAGGGCCACTGGAACAGTGCCCTAGGAAAAGGTTGAGCCCCAGGTGCCTCAACACAGGGGGAGCACCTTTCCAGACCAGGCCCTGCCGCTGGCTCTACTCAGCCTGGCTGAAGACTGACGGCTCCTGGATCCCTCAACCTCCATCCTCTTTGCCAGCTCAGGGTAGCTCTCCAGGTACTGAGTAAGCCAGTCTCCTTTTTGGTCTCCTGCTCAATCTCATGATTTGTTTTTTTCTTTAATAGCCCTTGCCTGTTCAAGCCTCCTCAAGCGCACATCACTAAGCTGTCCAGGGTAACCTCCAATTCGCACTGCAGCTATGCACCCACCTGCACCCCCTTCTGGGGGACTGGACTCCCGACTCCTCCCGGCCTGGGGCCCCTGACGACGCCCCTTGACAGCAGGAAGAAGCTAGAGGGTCCAATCGTCATCCATTATCCCTACCATCAAAAGGCCGGAATGTTAAGTTGGGTCCTGCACTCATGTGACTTTGTGTCACATGACCTCTGCAGGGCAAGGGAGGGGCTGAAACCCCCGCGAGAATTGGGCGTTCCCACGAGTAAACCCTCATCTCGCGAGATGCATACCTTGAAAAGGAGAGCCCGCGTCCTCAAGCTTCGGACAGGCGCGCGGGCCCCACGGTGCCTCGCCCTGATCCCCGGGAGAGCCGTGCCATTAAAACTTTACATGCCACGTGTACCGGACCTCTCTCGTGTTTTTCACACTCCGCCATACTCACTTATTTTTATTTTACTCGCATTTAATTTTTTATTTTACTTATCAGCTATATGTCACAATCAGTGTGAAGACTGTCACCAGCTCATGTTAGGAGAAGTTCTAACAGAACAGGCTGACATCACCACCCTGGCCACAGTGTGGGAAGCTTTTCCAGGCTGTTCATGCTTGGTTCTGTGAGCAATGGAGGGACTCATGCAGGTCCCTTGGAATATGGTGTACCCATGTTGGAACACCAGTGGGATGCAAATGGCCCAGAGAAACAGGGATAAACTGGACCATTTATTTATGAGAAATATCTTGATCCTCAAATGGTTACATAACCATCACGTATTGAAATATGTTGCTTTAATTATTACCACATGTTGATATAGCATTCAAAGTGCCTTCACACACTGATATTTAATACCACAAGGTTCCATTGATGAACACTGGGAAATGTCCCAGGAACACTTCCGTCTTCCTCCCCATTCCCTTGAGACATCCGAAGAGCAACAATGCCCATGCATCTGAAATATAGAAATGGTTTAGGGAATTATAGTTGAATTGAATTAAATTTTGTTCCATTCTGAATGCCTACCTGGAAATGCTTGTTTTCTTCAATAAATTCAGCTGCCCCTTTGGTGTAATACTGTCCAAATATACATGATACAGCTGCAGATATTTGCCTCTCAATTCTCACAGAACAGCAAAAGAGTTTCCCTCACATCCTGGAAAAGTGAAAAAGTGACCTCTTGTTCAGTTATGATGACAGAGAACTCCTGAAGAAACAGGCAGCATTATAGCCTCAACACTAATCTCAGTGTTTCCTGGCAAATACTGGAGCTGGGTGGAGCACTGAAATCTTTAAATCCCAGGTACTTGATGGGATTAGAAAAGAGCTCTTTTGCCCCGGAATTTCAGGTGTGTTCAAGAAAGTAAGAACTCCAATTAATAATGAACAAGAACAAGAAGAAAATGGTGACAGAGAGACAGAGCATATCTCAGTAGCTGAAGCAAATTAAGTTCAACTACTGAGAAGGCAGTATCTTAATAAACAATATGAAATTCAGCTTAAAACCCAAAACAGACTCAGGGACTATTGGAGGAGAAATCCAGTAACTCTGACCTGTGAGATTCACCGCAACACTAAAAAAAAGCATGAACTAGCTTCAGACGCAGGCAGCCACCAGTGCCATAATGGGCCGCTGGCCCAAACAGCCCCAAAGCCTGAGAATTGCTTGGAAAAAAAATGCAAGTGTCTGAATGTGGCCATAGAGCTCCAACATCTTAAGCTGCAAGCTCACCCAAGCACCTGAGCAGCACCTTTTGCTCACCAGAGGTGGGGCCCCGCAGAGGCAGAGGGAGACCTTCAGGGACCCCGAACTGGACCTGCCATGTGCGCAGAGAATCAGTGGGATATGGAAGAGCTGCCAGCCCTTCAGAGCCCCATTCTGGGTTGCCAGGTAACAGCATGATCTCAGATGAGCCATGGGACCCAGCAGGCACACAGTGAGTGCCACCAGACACTGCAATAACCATGGGTGCCAATGGGCATCAAGGGTGGCAAGTTCAACTTCAGTGACACAGGAAGTGTGCTTAAGGTGTGATACCTGCATAGGGCCACAAGGGGGCAATGCAAGCAAATACAAGACATTGAAATAAACTCTAGAAGCTAATTCATAAAGTAGGGTTTTTTTTCTGTTTTGTTTTCTTTTGTTTTTTGGTTCTTTGGTTTTTTTGGTTTATGGTTTTTGGGGGGGTTATTTATTATTCTTTTTTTACTTTTATTTGGGTTTCTTGTTTGGTTCTTTCACTTCATGTCACATGGTTGCTAGTTTGTTTTATTTTATTTTATTTTTATCCTGTTTATTCTCTTAACCCTTTATGTTCTCTCTTGGTAGTCTATTTTTATTTTTGTCGACATTGTTGTTTATATTTGATATATAATCGACTTTGTAGCTTATTTTGTTACTTTATCCTTTTGTCTTTGCTCCTTTACCCCATTCCTTCTACAAAAGTATTCAATTTAGACTACTATCTTTCCTCAAAATTTTCTCTCTGTTCCCTAAGTGTATCTCTTTGTTTAATACATAAAGTTTCTCACATCTCTATACTTAATTATTCTAATAAATGTGAGTCCTACTATACTATCTAAACTTTTCCATGCTCAACCTGATTCAAACGTATTATACTTAAAATCTTCCACAACCTAATTATATCCTCTACCTTACCTGACTCCTGCACCCATCACCCTAGCTTCTCCACCATCAACCAACCCTCACCACTTGAAAAAGTACTGCTTACCTGTTGCCTCTCATAAATTCCTACTACTAATACTGAACTAAACACAATACTCACAAATGATGGGAAGACATAAAGAAACAGGCCTGAGAACTTTGAAAATATGAGAACCAGAAATAGTGAAGAAGTCACGAATTCTGAACTACAAAAAAATGTAAGAATGAGAGGTCCGAATCTTGATTTACAATATGATGAAAGGATTTAAAACAAGTCTAGATGAGATGAAAGATGAATTAGAAATACTATGAAAGAATCAGAAAGAGATCTGGAATGAAATGAAAGAGTCAATAAATGAAAGAAGACAGCAATAAAAAGAAATTCTGGAAGTTAGATGAAATGGAAAGTAGAATATCACTGTTAGAAGATAGTACATCCAAAACTGAAAACACAGTCAACAGCATACAGAAGTCATTACAGAAACAAAACCTAAACATCCAACAACTATGGGAAAACATAAAGTGTCCTAACTCATAGATAAGAGGCACTGAAGTAGGGATAGAGGCACAGACTAAGGGCATCCATAATCTCTTCAGAGAAATAATTTCAGAGATTTTTCCAAATATGGAAAGAGACTTGGATCTTCATATCCAGGAGACATACAGAACACCATTAAGACAAGATCAAAGAAAGACCTCCCCACACCACATAATAGTCAAAATGACCAACATAGAGGCCAAGGGAATAAATCTTAAAAACAGTGAGGACAAAAGGATGGGTGACACAGAGAGGCAAAACAATAAGAATCACCCCAGACTAGAAAATGTAAGTCATGAATGCTAGTCAGATTGGTAAGAATAAAGAAGTCAAATAAAAACTAATGCTGGTGAGGATGTAGGGAAAGAGGAACACTTTTACACTGTTGGTGAAAGTGCAAACTAGTTCAGCCAATATGGAGATCTGTGTGGAGATTCCTTAGAAAACTGGGAAAAGATCCACCATATGATCCAGCCTTACAACTCCTGGGTATTTTCCGATGGGGTTGAAACCAGAGAACTACAGCAACATACACATACCTATGTTCACAGCAGCACAATTTGTAATAGCCAAAATATGGAACCAACCCAGGTTCCCATCAATAGATGAATGGATTGCAAAATTATGGGAAATACACACAATGGAATTCTTTTCAGCTATAAGGAAGAACAAAATCATGTCACTTGCAAGAAGATGAAAAGCCCTGGAGAGCATTATATTAAGTGAGATAAACCAAGCACAGAAAGAGAAGGGATATATCTTTCCTCTAATATTCCCAAACTAGGGAGCATTGGGGACAACAGAGGGACTCCAGATAATGGAAGGGAAATCTCAACAAAGTCTGAATGGAAGGAGAGGAAAGGAGGAAGTCTGAACTTGATTAATGAAGGGACTACACCTGAATATTTATAAAGTATAAATATAGCATGGTTATCCTGAACATTCACTGTTGGGCGGGGGAAAGACAATGGGGGTGGAGGGGCGAGAGCACCAAGTACAGTTTAAATGTATACCGTTTATTTTTAATAAAAATCAGTTTCTTTAAAAAAATTAACAAGAACAAATATTTGAGTATCTGCTCATACACAGTATTGTTTCAAGCTTATAACAAGGAGGGAGTAAAACATCTAATGCCTAACATTCTTTAAGAAAAAAAGGACTTATTAGTATTTGGGCTCATTGAACTTGGAATCCCCCTCAGCATCCCCTAAAGTAGAGCTGGAATCTCCACCAAGCCCTGGGATGTGCTACTCCAGGAGGACATTAACTGCTGGGAAGGTCCTCCATGGTTGAACATTTCAAGGCTCTACAGAGGAAGCTCTGATCTAGTCTCTGTCCTTTGTGCATGAATTCATGCACCTCTTCCCTAAACATTTCAGGATTCTTCTGTACCTATCCATGTAACTGAATCAGCAAGAGCAATGGTGAGTAGAACACAGGAAAAGTCCTTGAAGACCCAGTGTTTTAGTGGCAACATCAGCCACATGAACAAATAAACCATGGGGACCTGATGGTGGTGTGGCCACAGAGATCTGTGCAGAGTCCAGATTAGGAAGAGCCTGGTTGGAGCAACTGACTCTGCCTGAGAACTGAAGACATGACAAGGAGGGCGGCCATCTAAGCTACATCTCAATTGGGCATCCTATCCCTGCATATCACACATAAGTGAAGGTTGTAGCTCTACCAGTAGTGTGGATTGTCTATAATGGCCACAAGCACTCGCCTTAGGTTCTAACTTCTGGGGTTCCAATTCTAGATTTCTCCACATATTTCCTTTGCAATCTTGACTCACCCACTTCCTCTGGCCCTTATTTTCCTCCTCTGTCAAATGGGCATAATAATATCACTTTGTTCACAGTGTTGCTGTGTAACTGAGAGTCAGTGTGAGAGAGACATGGTGGTGCATGCCTGTGATCCAAGTACTTTGGGGGATGAGAAAGGAGGATCCCAGGTTTGAGGTCAGACTCAGCAACAGAGCAAGGTTCTTGGCAACTTATAAAGACCCAGTTTGTAAATAAAAAATATGACTGGCATTGAGAGGTTGGATTCCCATGGATTCAAGCCCAGTAAACCCCCTACCCCCCCACACACACACAGTTTAGTGGGAGGCTGAAACAGAAATATTCCAGGTTAAAATCCAACTTCAGCAACTTATCAAGACTTGTAGCTTGTAGGTAGAATCCCCTAGGTTCAATTCCAAGTACCACACAAATACAAAAGAAGATATCTACTCTAGAGGTGGACAGAATTAGAGTGGTCAATTTGCAACTCAGTAGTGTTATAAGAAAAAAATGTTTAAGTTACAGCTTCTTCATCCCTACTTGCTTTCTCTGACAGAAAAAAATACTTTCAGAATAACTAAAAGAAAAACCTTTAAGGTGAAAAATGACAGAAGTTCTCCATCACAGCATAATTTAGCATTTACTATTCTTACCCAACACGGATTTTTCAAATTTGATCATTCACCTTTCAGTATTGATCAGTATCAAAGGACTGATGGTGGCATAGCCACTGTCCACCAGCATTTGGACACAGAGTTGAGCTGGATTATCCTTCCCCAAAATGTCAGAAGAGGAAGAGAGAATACAATCCAGAAATTACATACAAAGAAACTCATGAGCAGAAGAATGGTCCAGGTGGTCCTTTGCTCTAGGGATGCTTTTGGAGAAACCCTGGTGCTGTGAAGATGCTTGGACTGCCTCTTATGCCTGCACAAGAGAAACACCATGTACCCACTTGAGAGAGTCATCAGGAAAATATCCAAGACATCTTGAAATATCCCCATTGCAGTAAAGTGGTACCTGAAGAAATGACCCATGGGTGAAACAGAGCAGAATTCTGAGAAAAATGGAAGTTGTGTCTCATTGGTGTGGCCATCAACGGAGATTAAAAAACAAGCATTTATCAATATACAGGAAAACCAGAGAATGAGAAAGCAACATGTGAAGCCATATGTTTGAACTTTGCCAAGCAGGAGCTTCTGGGGCTGAGGATGATGGCCTGGAGGACACTGAGCAGGCAGGTGGTAGAAAGAGAGAGAGTCCTCATCAACCCATACAAGTAGATAACTAGTTTATATGTGATGTCATTTCAAATGTTCCAAGATCCAAACTTGTCTATGTCCATGAACACTCTGGTCATTAGCATCAGTAGATGAATTAGAGCCAAGTGATCAACCACCAGGTCAATGGGCTTGGGACTGCTTGGAGGAGGAGAGTGAGGATGTGGAAGAGAAGCAGGATGGTGTTGGCTGATATCCCAATGCCAATTTGGGAGAAGAAGGTATTTCTAATGGTCTTAAAAGTGTAAAATTTAATACTTTTACTCATTTTTTGTAGTGAAAAGTTTGTAGTAAATGACTGAGGAGAAAAGGAAGACAAATTGTCTTTACCACAGATATTAACAACTTCATCAATCTCAACAACATTGACACCATTAAAATGTGTGCATTTATCCTAAAGCACCCTTTTACCCCTTTAATGCTTAACTCCTGCACCCTCTTTCTATTTTATTTTTTGTTTTTTATGGGTAGTGCGATGTTTTATTTGTCTCTGTATCTAAAGCAACCTGGTAAATTGTTGAATATAAAACAAGATCTTGATTATGTTTTTATGGAAATTTAAGTGAGAAGGATTGCAAAGAAATCTAAAAGACTCTCAAAGAATGTCCACAGGACAAGAGTGCACAGTTATATAAAACTCCAGTGCCTTCTCTATCCTGGGTTATATATGGCCAAATTAAAAATTATTGATAAGATTCTGAAGTCAGAATGCTTGAATTTTTTTTTTTTTTCGTACTGGGGATTGAACTCAGGGGCACTCAATCCTAAACTACACCGACTTCTATTATTTTGAAACAGGGCCTTACTTAGTTCCTGAGGCTCATGCTAACGTACTGAGGCTGTCCTTGAATCTGCAATCCTTCCATCTATTCTTCTGTGATTATATAATTAGCTATTGTCTATCAAAGAAATCACTTGACTTAGGCTCCATTTGTAGAATCACCATTGTGTAATCTTGTGTGAACTTGTATTTTTGGTAAAGATAGCATTTACTGGAAATTATAAATGCCAACCCTTCTTCCAGATTCCTCAAAGGCCAATGGTGGGAATTATGGGATTCTCCCCTCTCACCAACAGAAGCACAGCACAGAAATCCTGTGCTGAAAATAAAATAAAGAATTGAGTCTTGGAGAGCAATCAGGACTTAAAAGGGCAAGGACAGAACAGTCAATATTATAGCCCTTGCCCTCAAAGGTAAAAAAAAAAAAAACGACCTAGGAACCTGAGTGTATTCCCAAGGGCTCTAGAATTCTGGTAAGTTGACCCTCCTCCAACTAGGGGAATGAGAAGACCCCAGAGACTCAGATCTACCAGTAAATATTATTTAGAAAGGAGGGAGGTTGAGGAGGAGAACATCCTCAGTGCCTCCATGGAAGCCATGTGGTCAGCAAGACCATGATTCATCCTGACAGATGGCACAACTGGTAGAGGAAAATCCTCACAATGACCCTAAGAATAACTCTGAGGAGCCTTAACTGTCCTTAACAGAAAAATAATTTTCTAAAAATTTATGTTTGCCCACAATAGGGCTACCTACTTGGTCTTGAATACCCAGCAGTAAATTATAACAACAACAAAAAGAAAAAGTTATTTTATGGAGTATAAGAAGAGAGTCAAACTCATGGGATAATTTAAAAGACCCCAGCTTAATTACATTATAATTTATAATGGTACCTCTCTTTTTAGACTCACAGTAGAGATATGTCACTTATGCACAAAACTTCTCTCCAATGGAGTCCTTATAAAGTGCTATGAAACTAAACCTATCACTCTTGAGGTTTTGTAAGTCTTGGACCACCAGACACCTAAAGGAAAAAAACAAGATTCTTGCATTAGAGACAGCAGCTCTGCAAACATGTAATAAGAGATAGCTGTGGATAAACCTTATACTGAGCCAATTATTAGTGCTAATGGACAGGGTGATAGTAGTTGATATACTAAATTATTTGTATGCTAGGTTTGTTTTTGGTTTGGTTATTTGTAAATTATATCAAGCAGCCGAGATTTGTGAACTATACCCAAGATGCCATCACAGGAATTGCCAAACAACTAGATGCCATCAGTAAGATGATCTGGGAAAATCATCATATCTAGATATGAATTAGCTGAGGATGCTGGATTGATAACACCTTTGGGAGCAAAAGTCATCATATGCTAACAAAATTTGAAGAAAAGTGTAGTTCTGTTAAAAAAAAAGTGGGGGGGGAATGCGAGAATATAATTACAACTTTTTTTTTTTCAGGTCTGGGGATGGAACCCAGAGACACTTGACATCCTAGCTATATCCCCTGCCCTATTTTTTTATTCTTTATTTTGAAACAGGGTCTTACTAAGTTGCAGAGAGCCTCACTAAGTAGCTGAGGCTGTCCACAAACTGTGATCCTCTGATCTTAGTCTCCTGAATGCTGAGATTTCAAGCATGCGCCACCATGCCCAGCTAATTACATCTTTTTTACTAAAGAAATAGCTTGATTTAGGCTCCATTTTATAGGACCACCATTGTGTGACCTTGTCTATGCTTGAATTTTTTGGAAAGATAGCATTTTCTGACTTTTGAGTGCCAGCCCCTCTGCCAGCATCCCCTTCAGACAATGTCATAAACTTTGGGAGGCTACACTCCCATTAATAGTAACATAGCACAGAAGCCTCACACTAAATATAAATTACCCAGCAGTTTCCTGTCATATTCTTGCCCACCAAACTTTACTGTTGGCAGAATTCCTCTCTGCAAAAACTAAGATTCTCCTTGCCAAGCCAACTTCAAATATGTGTCTTTTATTATGACATCATAAAAATTTATTTCTAACACTCCCAAATACTAGGATTACAAGGTATGCATCACCATGCTTGGCTGAAATGCTTCCATTTCAATCCATGGCCTGCCATTTACTGCAAGTGAGACCTTCAACAATTACTTACACCTGTATTGCATCTGTTTCTTCACTAAATACAGTCATGTATCCTATATCCTTGAAATCTGATAACTATAAAAAGATTAAGTAAATATACTACACATGGTGTTGTTTCTGTACATAATGATCTTAGTACCGATGTTGGCTATTATGTCTATTACAGGATTTCCCATCAGCATGGCTTAGGAGAGTTACTATAAGTCTCTGAAAACTTTTTGGTTATGAAATCACTACAAAAATAACACATTCCCAACCACCTCTGTTCATAAGGCTCTGGTAGAATTTCAGGGCTGTTTTCTGACTACTCCAATATTTATTTTACATGTATTTGATTATCATGCCAGAAGTCGTTGCCTAAGAAGAATCATATGTTATGAGCAGGACCATATTCCAAAATTTATTTTTTATCAATTCTTAGGCATATAAAATAAGGGTAAAAATAATCACAATATCATCACAAAAACATCAGTGGTGTGTGTGTGTGTGTGTGTGTGTGTGTGTGTGTGTGTGTGTGTGTGTTTGTGATAATGGGTATTGAACTCAACAACATTCTACATCTGAGCTCTTCCCCCAGCCCTATTTTTAAATTTGAAACAGGGTCTTACTAATTTTCAGAGGGTCTCAGTAAGTTGTTGAGGGTGGCCTTGAACTTGAACCATGATCCTCCTGTCTTAGCCTCACAAATGCTGGGATTATAAGCATGAGCCACCACACCTGGATAAAATTTAAGTATTTTAAATTTTATTCTAAGTCTCACTAGATAATCGGTCTAAAACCTTCAGAAATGTCTTATAGGCTAAAATAGAAATTGTATAATAGCATACAAAAAGATCGTACTTCTTCCAAACTATTATTTAAATTGTTTTCAATTCATAATTTCAGCAAATGTAGATTGGCTTCCTACAAGAAACAACAGGAAATAATCTAATGATCTATTAACCTCCATGTTTTATAGACCACACATTGTAATTACTAGGCACAAAGCACCTCATGGTCTCTGTGTCTTCTATGAACATATAAATGCAATATACCTATTTCAACAATGCTTAATTCAAGTAAGATACAAAATATATGCTGATAATTTGAAATGGAAATAGGCCCATACTTTTAATCATAATGGCTTCCTGAGATGCTTGGTAAACAAAGGATCTCTAAAATGTTTGACCTTTGTTCAAGCCCAGGTATCCCCCAGCATGAACAATGAAATTTCAGGAACCTGAGAATTCAACAAAAGGGACCAGACTACCATTCCTGCCATACATCCCTACCCACCTTCTCATGGTGTCTCCAATAAGAAAGAATTCTAAAGTCCCCAAATTGCCTTCTCCCTCTTGAGATGGCCTGCATTATCTCTTGAATGTATGTCTCATAGTTTTCTAAATAAACCTCCGTCTTTGTTTATAAAAAAAAGTGTTGTAAAATAATGTCAACTAGCCAGATAATTACAGTGCATGCCTGTAACCCCAGTATTTGAGAGGCTGAGACAGGAGAATCACAGGTTTGACCCCAGCCTCGGCAACTTAGGGAGACCCACTACAACTTAATGAGAGAAGAGTAGAACACTCCTTGGTTCAACCCATAGAATAATTGATGCTGCTGCTGCTGCTGCTGCTGCTGCTGCTGCTGCTGCTGCTGCTGCTGCTGCTGCTGCTGCCGCTGCTGCTGATGATGATGATGATTATGATGGTGATGGTGATGGTGATGATGATGTAGCAGGGCATGGTGGCACATGCTTATAATCCCAGCATTATGGAGGCTGAGACAGGAGGATCCATATTCGCAGCCAGCCTCAGCTACTTAGTGAGACCCTCTACAACTCAGTGAGACCCTTTTTCCAAATAAATAATAAAAAGGGAGAGCTACGGGTAGAGCTCAATGTTGGAATGTCACTGGGTTCCATCCCCAGAATAATAATAATAATAATAATAATAATAATAATAATAATAATAATAATAATAATAATAAATGATAATAGTAATAGTAATAATAATGCGATCTATAGAACTAGTATTTATATAGTTCTGTAGAACTACATAAAATAATTTTAAGATTCCATTCTATCATGTTACTTCTAAGAAATGTAGACTTTACTTCAAGTCATTTTAAAAAGCAAAATGCATATCTCTGAAAAGCTAGAAAAGCAGTCTTTCTGAATCATCTGCAAATCCAGGGCAGGGGCCCCATGCTTTTCATTGTTTCTCTGGTGACGGAAGTCCTGTGTGTAAAGGCAGGGGAATCACTGCAATTACAGGCTGAAGGGAGTCAGGATGGACACATCTGTTTGCTGGTGTGCAACAGGTACTTGGTCATGCACGTACCAACATTTGTGTCCTTCACTTGATGATATGCATTAAGTACATAAAAGAACATGTTTCAGTTTATCAGTAACCACACCTCCATTTCACCATCTTTTCTTGTCTGTCTCCATCTCTCTCCTTGACATACTGGAGAGATTACACCCTCAGCCCTCTGGGAGCCTGTTCGTGTGAACCCCACTCTCATCACTTTAAAGCAACTGCAGCCCATCATCACTGCTGGAGATGACCTGGGGATGGAGCATGTGCTCACACACTGACAACATTCATTTAACTTCATCATGAAATTAAATAAGACAAGACAGAACTTTATAAGGAAACACTGTTAGGTAGCTTATAGTGATGTGAGTGTAAACTATAATCCAATGTTTTAAACAAGGATCAATTAATCTGATTAGTTTTCAATTACTTTGTGCATATGGTTATTCTTAATTTTCTGAAGAATACAAGGGGACTTATTAAATAATATTCTAAATTAATTTAAGGGGATTAGAGAGGCAAAATCAAGCATATATAATAAAATATGGGTTTGAATTTATCTCTTCCTCGGTGAATAGAAATATGACTTAGTAATATTGGAGTAAAAAATACCTGGAAAGCATACAAACATTCACTTTGAAAAATGCTGTAACACTAAATGAAAGTCAGTTTAATCAAGAAATGAATGGGAACCTAAAGTTTTTAAGTATTTCTGATGAAAAAATCTAATTTTCATGAGCTACCAAATCAAAAGGTTAAATATATTAAGAAGAAAATTTCCATTTGCATTCTAGAAAAAAAATTATCTGAACAGTGGAGAGTTAGATGACCAATCCTAGGCTACCAAATTTGTAACATGCCCAATTTCCCCCTTAATTTATCATTAATCAAAATCCATACAATATATGACTGACACTCTTTTCAGGTATACTTTCACACTGGCCATGTGGTTTGGAATATTACTGGCTATATGTCCTGCATGATTTCCAAACACAATTTTAGATTCCCCTCTTTGTTGCAGAAAACTTAAACTAGACATTAAAGTATCTCTTCACAGGCCCACAGCCAACATCATATTAAGTGGGAAAAAAATTGCAAAATTTTTCTCTAAAAAAAGGAACAAGACAAGTATTATTACCACTCATTTTCAATATAGTACTTGATACTCTAGCCAGAGCAATAAGGCAAGAGAAGGAAATCAAAGTAGTACAAATAGGAAAAAAAGAACTGAACTGTATCTATTTGCAGATAGCATGATATTATACTTAGAAGACCCAGTAAACTCAACCAAAAGCCTTTTAGAACTCATAAACAAATTCAGCAAAGTATCTGTATACAAAATCAGTTTTAAAAGCAAAAGTTTTTTCAAGCTGGTGTGGTGACTCACATTTTTAAATTCCCGCACTTGGGAGGCTGAGACAGGAGGATTGCACAGGTTCGAAGCCAGCTTCAGCTACTTAGTGAGGGTCTTATTGACTTAGTGAGACCCTGTTTCCAAATAAAATATAAAATAGGTCTGGGAGTATAGCCCAGAGATAGAAAGCCCCTAGGTTCCATTCCCAGTATCACCAAAAAATCCTGAAGTTTTTCAGTATTCCTATCATAAATCTATTTAAAAAGAAATCCAGAAAACTTCCACTCATGCTGTCCCACAAAAAAATAAAATATGTAGGAATAAACCTACCCAAGGGGATGAAAGATATCTACAAAGAAAATTATAAAACATTGAAAAAAGACATTGAAGAAGATCTTAGAAGATGGAAAGAGCTCCCATGATCTTGGGTAGGCATAATAAATATCACCAAAATGCCCATTCTTCCAAAAGTGATCTAAAGATTTAATGCAATACCCATTAAAATACCAAGGTCATTCTTCAGAGACATTAAAAAATCAGTGCTTAAATTCAATTGGAACAACAAGGAAAAAAAAAAAAACCCAGAGTAGCCAAAGTAGTTCTCAGCAACAAGAACCCTGCAAGAGGCATCACAATACCCAACTTCAGTCTACACTACAGAGCTATAGTGATAAAATCAGCATGATGATGGCACAAAAGCAGACACATAGACTAATGGGGAAGAATAGAAAACTCAGAAAAAAATTCATAACCTCTCATCCAATTGATTTTTGTAAAGGAGGCCAATGCCATGTGTGGTGACATGCACTTTTAATCCCCATGCTTGCGAGGCGGAGACAGGAGGATTGCACAGGTTTGAAGCCAGCCTCGCTGACTGAAGAGTCCCTGTTTCCAAGTAAAAAATATAAAAATGGGTCTGGGAGTATAGTCCAGAGGTTGAAGGGTTTCCAGGAACCCAGTACCACCAAAAAGAAAAAGAAGAAGAAGAAGAAGAAGAAGAAGAAGAAGAAGAAGAAGAAGAAGAAGAAGAAGAAGAAGAAGAAGAAGCCAAAAGCACACACTGGAAAAAATATAGCCTCTTCAATAAATGGTGTTGGCAAAGCTGGTTATCCGTAGACAGGTAAATGGAAATAAACTCCATGTTCTCACTTTGTACAAGAGTCAACTCAAGATGGATCAAAGACCTGGAAATTAGGCCAGAGACATAGCAGCTCCTTGAAGTGGACATAGAACCAACACTTGAAAACAAACATACGGGTAAGAACTTCCTCAAGAAGACCCAAGAAGAGCTGGGAATAGTGGCACATGCTTGTAATCCCAGCCTTTGGGAGGCTGAGACTGTAGGATCATGGTTCATGGACAGCCTCAGCTACTTAGTGAGGCCCTCCGCAACTTAGTGAGGCTCTGTTTCAAAATAAAGAATAAAAGACACAGCAGGGAGTATAGCTCAGAGGTCAAATGCCCCTGGGTTCTATCCCCAGACCTGCAAAATAAAATACCTCAAAAGCACAAGAACCTTAAGAAAGAGACAATGGAATGGAAGAAGATCTTTGCTAGCTACTCCTCTGATAGAGAACTCATATCTAGAATCTACAGAGAACTCAAGAAACTCACCATAAAAAATGACCTAATCAAAAAAGGAAAGGTGACTAAATAGACACCTTTTCATTAAATAGACACTTCACAAAAGAAGAAATACAATGGTCAATAATTATATAAAAATGCCATATCTTTAGCATTCAGAGAGATGCAAATTAAAACTACCCCAAGATTTCACTTAACCCCAATTAGAAGAGCAATCATCAAAACCACAAACACAATAGTGAGGATGCAGAGAAGTAGAAACACTGAAACACTCTTGGTGGGATTGCAAATTAGTGCAGCCACTTTGGAAACAGCATGAAGGGTCCTATGAATAATGGGAATAAACCTACCATAGGACCCAGCTATATCACTTCTGGGTATCTATCCAAAAGCATTATAACCAGACTTCCATTGTAATGCATTCATATCTATGTTTGTAGCTGCACAATTCATAATTGCCAAGCTATGAAATCAGCCAACATGGCCATCAACAGATAAATGGATTACAAAATGTGTGGATATGCACACAATGGAATTCTACTCTGCCACAAAGAAGGATGAAATTATGATATTTTCATGGAGATGGATGGAACTAGAGAACATTATGCTACATGAGAATAGTCAGTCCCCAAATGTGAAAAGTTGGATGTTCTCCCTCATATGTAGTAACTAGAGAGAAATGGGGGCACAGGAGGGAGTCCAGACAAAGAAGAAACCTTGGTGGAGTGAGGGAAGGGATCAAAGTGAGGGAGATTAGAGGACGAGGAGGCAGGCTTGAAAGGAAAACACCTCAATGGACATGGTGTACATACACAGACTTATCAAGACCAGCCACTACTGAGCATGGTAAGATGGGGACGGAGAAATGGTGGGGTGGGAATGGGGAAGAGCTCATCAAGAGCTGGGTGCAGGTATGTCTTTATCACCAACCTGAACTCCATCAAGATGTGTGACTCTGATTCACCCATAAGAAAGTTTATCTTGAGACAAGGTCTAACTAATTTGCTCAGATTGGCCTCAAATTGTGATCCTTCCAGCTCAGCATCTCACATAGCGGGGATTACATATATGCACCATCAAGCCTGGAAAGGTGATCCATTTTGATTATGAAAGTCCGTAAAAGGCTGGCAGGTTACTGAAATATGGTACTTAACTAAGAACAGAAAGCTTAATGTGATTTACAGTCATTAGAATATTACTAGTGAAGTAGTAATGATACAATTATGGAGGTACATATGAACAAATATCAGTTTGAGGTTTTTTGTGGAACTGAGGGTCAAACTCAAGAGGGTTCTGTCTCTGAGCTATATCCCCAGCCGTATTTTATTTTTTTCTTTTGAAATTGGATCTAGCTAGGGTAATGTGTGCTAACCCTACCTGAACCTGAACCTGTGATCTATTTTCCATTCACATCCCGATTTGCCTCCAAAAACAGGTGTCTTCTTTTTGTATGGTATCTGAGCTTCTCTTTGCTTACCAATCTCCTGGTCAGGCATTTGTACTCTGGTTTATCTGGACCCAAAATACCCACCAGCACCCAACAATTAAACCCTGCAAGCCCCTTTAACAACCCATGTCCACATGAAAAGGGGAATCCAACTAATTTCACTTCCAACTGGGCTTTGAGTAGCTCTGGAATAAGAGGTATTACTGCCGCCTCAACTGACTTCCAGCACCTGTCAAAATACCCTTCCAACAGCTCAAAGAAAATCTCAAATAGTATTGGCCATTTTATACAACCAAATACACTCCTCAGCTACAGCAAACCCAAAAACAGGTGAGCATCTCACTTGATCTGCTAAGGGTTGAAAGAGGGGAGTTCTGCTCATACTTGGAAGAGAAGTGCTGTTTTTACATCAATCTGAAATAGCAAAAGCTCTCAGAGACTGTGCTTCCAGAACAGACAAGGTCTTTAATAATCCTGGGTGTCTAGGGAAGAAAACTGGGGGTTGGTCTCCTGGCTCTTTCCTATTATGGTATCACTGGTAATAACCATTCTACTATTCCTATTTGACCCTGAATCTTCTTTAGGGATTCAAATAAGGGACCTTCTATCTCTGAACTGAACTCCCAGCTCTATGTTATTTGTTATTTTGAAACACAGTTTCCCTAAATTGTTGAGGCCTACCTCCAATCTGTCTCAGCTTCCCAAGTATTGGCATTACAAGCTTGCACCACCACAACCAACTACAGACTGCATTTTAGCCTCATCTCTAGACTCCTTTCCCAGATATTACAGGCAATGGTACAATTCACCACAAAAATATATGGATGACATCATCTTGATGTAAGACCTTCCCAGCCATTGCTTATCAAGAGTGAAGCTGTGACACCCTCCAGACTGACAACACACTGTCCCCTGTCAGCAAGAAGCATGTAAAGGGGAGTTTTCATGCCTCCCTCACCTACACACACACACACACACACACACACACACACACACACACACACACACACACACACACCCTAAGTGCTCTTTTACAGGCACTAACTGTGATATATAATGTCATGTGCCTGGAAATGTGAGAGATGTAATGCAGAGACCTTCTCCCACCTCTCAAGAGGACCCATTCCAGCCCAGTCACAGCCTTGTCAAGGAAGTCTGCCCACAGAGGACCGCCCTGTCCATGTACAATGTTTCATGTTCCCTAACATTTGAATGTCCCCAAAGAACATCTGCCTGCCCTTTTCGCCCCCATCCCTGCTTACTTGTTAGTTGACTATGTCCCTGTATTGTTCTGAAATTCTTTAGACCACATCCCTGAAATGCTTACCCCAGCCACTGCCCCAGCTCTGTGTCTCCTCCCCTACTTACTCAACTCTGCTGCTTGGACCCTCCCTCCATCTCCATGCTGCACCGTGGCTCCCACCCGACAATCCCCACATAACATGGGTACAGGACTCATGTTCAGACATCCTGGCTCTTGTTCTCTGCCAGCTCTGAAGCACCACGCCCTTTCTATGGGCTCTGCGGGAAATGACTTCCACTCCCTTTCAGACTTGGCCAGGTAGAGTGCCAGCCTTGGTGCAGGAGCTGCAGGGCTCCAGTCCTCTGGGGTGGGGTGGGGGTATTAATGAGGGACTTGGAGGTGGAGAGACTTCACCCAGTAGTCACTGGGCTGAATCCAGCAGTTTCAGTGGGATTTTCAGAAAGAGACTTGCATGCCTGTAAGGAACTAGCAGTGAAGGGCAGCTCTCCAACTGAGTCATGAAATGAGGGGGGTGGGCCCAGAAGAAGGGGTCACACTGCTGCATTTAGCAGGCAGCTGCCTTGGCAGGCACAAAGCTTGGTCATCAAAGCCAGAACCACTCCCCAGGAGGAACCACTGGGGTGCTCATCAGGCCTCAGATGGAGAGCAGGATCTGGGACTCCCAGGTGTGGGTAGCCCAGCCAAGAACAACGAGAAAAGGGGTGTGGGGAGCTGATGGCTGAGCTGAGCTGAGGGGGCCCAAGGTTCCTGACACTGACTGCAGCATGGGAACATTTCCACCTGGGAACATTTCCTCCTGGGAGGGCCCCAAGCCCACAGATTCCTGGTGCCCACCCCTCGTGTCCACCCTTCTGTGTCCAGGTGACAGAGCCACCTCTCTTCCTTATAGCTCTTACCTTCCCTCCTCTGGCCATGAAAACGTCCATCCAGACTGGCTGGGAGCCCAGGCATTGTGAGCCTGTAGTGGACTGTCTAGATACTCCAGAGCATGGCCCTGTGTGTCCTCCCAGGGGGCCACAGCAGCACATTCAGTTCTAACCCATGAACATGTTCATCAGTTATTTAATGCATGGGACATGGCCCTTACTTTATCTGGGAGGGGGTGATGGGTCGGGTTTGCTGACTCAATTTCTTTGTGGAGAGGAGCAGGCAGGGGGGAGGCCCCAGCTGGGGCTGAGACAGGGAGGAGGACCACCAACAGACTAGATGTCCACAGGACTGGCCTCCCCAGGACTCCTGAGGATGCTGAGGGAGCCTGTTCATAGCCTTATCTCCCAGGGCCTGAATTGCAGAGACATACTAGCTTCTGGAAGCACAGGCCTCACCATACCAGCTTCAGAAGCACTGAAATCACTGTTGGACCTGGTGGCCCTCGATGGGTCTCTAAAGTCACTCTTCTCTTCTTTTTGGGTTTTTGGACTAACTCCCAGTACTGAAGGCTACCTGCTGCTCAACTGAAACACGCCCCATTTGGATTCTGCCCCAAAAATATGTGGAACAATGAGACTTCTGCAACCATATTTCAGGAGCATCAATTTTATAAGACTTGTGAGAATGACTTGTGAGAACATCTGCTATCCCAGCAACATGAGGGACAGACAGACCATAGCAGGGCAGCAGAAATGCCCCAGGACATACTGGTGTTTCTCCCAGGCTTGGCAGAGGGGACCCTGGTCTCCAGGTGTGCTCCTGACTTACACGGCATGCACAGCCCGGGGTGGTGTGTGCAGATGCCTGGTGCAGCGGTTTGCATCCGTGCCTGGCAGGTGCCACCCTGTGCTTTCAGATCTACAGAACCCAGATGGATCCTCATCAGCATGAGCTAATCATCCCAGGCTGTACAGACCACTCTAAGCATCACACCGCACACCATAACCTACAAAGACGTGAGTTGGCAGATGGAAGACTAATACAAGCAGATGAGAAATAAGATTAAATGTTGTCCAGCTCCATCTACCTGGGACCACTTGCTGTCTCCATTTCTGTCTCATTTTTATTGGTTCCACGTTGGTTCTGCACCCAGGGCTATCTCTGGGGCCATCAGGCAACAACATCTTCTTAGGATACAGGCAGAAATCATCCCAGGAACCCCTTGGAGCTCTGTCTGCTGTCCTGGATCGGGCTGCAGGCCCACAGGGCGACTGCCCTGGGAGAGAGCATTTTCCTCTGACCTGGCCCCTGGGTGGACTCCCTGCTTTGTCTCCCCACACTCTGCTCATGCTGGGCTGGTGGGGGAGCCTCAGGGATGTGCTGAGGCCTGTGCTGGAAGTGGGGGGTCCTCATCTTCTGGCTGCCTGGGGGGCAGGCAGGCTGGATCTCCTACTGCTCCTTGTCCCTGCCTGTCCTCCTGAGGCAGGAGCCATGGGCAGGCTCACCAGCACTGCTCTTGGATGGCAAGGCTGACCTTTGGCTGTGTGGTGCCTACCTAAAGGTTCTCAGTCTGATCCCAGGTTCACTGGTGCTGGAGCATCATGAAGCCATCACCTCATTAAGCTTTATGTTTACCAAGACCCAGGTGAGAGGTTGCCCTCACTGTCATGGGGTGGCTGGTTTGGGGAGGCTCATTGGGCTGAGGGTTGAGTGCCCTCGCCCTGGACCAGGCATGGTGTCTTGGTCTTTGGTCTACACCCCGGGCCTTTGTGTTGGGTCCTCTTTGGTCTTGCTTGGTATTTTGGTGGGAAGCTGAGAGGGACATTTGGACCTTGCATGTAGGATCTGCTCCTGCAGCTGTGAAGTGCAGCGCTGAGTTACACTCCCAGCGCTATTATGTTTTTTTTTGTTTTTTTTTTTTTTTTTTTTTGGAAACAGGGACTCACTAAGTTGCTGTGGCTGGCTTCAAACCTTCGATCATCCCATCCCAGCCTCCAAGTCCTGGGATTACAGCTGTGGCCACCAGCCCAGGTGCAATGAAGGCTTTTCAGCAAGAAAATTAGGTGGCTGTTGGCGCCCACAGGGAGTGAAGGTAGGTGGGCCAGGGTGAGACCAGCTCTGACCTTTTCACTGGGGAGGGGGCCATGGAGCTGCAAGGTCCATCACCGGGCTCTGGGGCCCAGGAGTGATGGGCAAGGGCAGCAGAACCCGGTAGTGGGTGCGGTGCCACCTCTCCACCAGCACCCTAGTGTCCTGAGACACTGGGCCTTCTGGGTCCCCCTACCTTTGAGCTCCTGCCCGGTCTGTGGGAGGCCGGGCTCCATTCCTCCTGGGCTAAGGGGGTCGCCGGCCTCTGTTCCTGTCTGGGATATGGGGGTCTCTGGCCTCCACTCTTGCCCAGAGTATGGGGGTCGCCGGCCTCCACTCCTCCCAGGCTATGGGGTTCTCCGGCCTCCACTCCTGCCGGGTTATGGGGGTCGCTGAGCTTCATTCCTCCCAGGATATAGGGTCTCCAGTCTCTACTTGTGCCCAGGCTGTGGGGGTCTCCAGTCTCCGCTTCTCCCTGTCTGTTGGGGTCTCTGGCCTCTGCTCCTTTCGAGCTATGGGGGTCTCTGTCCTCTGCTTCTCCAGGGCTATGGGGATCTCTGGTCTGTGGAGATCTCCCCCTCTGCTCCTCCCAGGTTATGGGGATCTTCAGCCTCTCTCAGCGGAGACAGGGAAAAAGCAGCAGAGGCGGCGACCCCTCGTTCAGGGCCGCGTGTCTGTCTAGCATCGACTCCTCCATGGTGAAGGACAGCTTAAACCCAGCGACAGTTGGGGTCATTAAACACCAGGAAGTTCAGGTGGGGCGGGGCCTGGTGAGGGGTGGGGCTGTGGGATGGGCGTGGTCTCTTGGGCGGGGCCATCAATGGGCGGGTCTGTGGGTGGAAGGGGCCTGGGGCGGGGCCAGGCAGGTCTGGAGCTCTCCCCAGCATTCAGTACTGGCCAGGGCACTGGCAGGAGGGTGTGTTCCAAGTCCCAACCTGCACTGCCGGGAGGAGAGAAGGGCACAGAGTCAGGGTTGTCCACTGTCCACTGGCTGCTGGTATCTTCCAGCATCTTGGCATGGGAAAGCAAGGAGATGGAAGGGGGTCAGTGGTTTTGAGGGAGACAAGGCTGGGAGAGGTGTTTAAGCAACCCCCTTTACTTGGTACTGGAGGCTTCGGTACAGGGCCTTCTATTTCTGAGCTACATCCCCATCCCTTTTTATTTTTTACTAAGTTGCTGAAGCTAGCCTGAAACCAATGATCCTTCTCTCTCTGAGATGACGAGGGTGCACCACCATGCTGGACACCAAGGATTTATTAGTGGCTTTTTCAGTATGTAGTCCATTTGGGGCACTGAGGATGGAATTCACAGGTGTTCTACCTCTGAGCTACACTTTAAACTTTTTTTTTTATTTTTATTCTTTATGTGAAATAGGGTCTCACTGAGTTATAAAGAGCCTCACTAACTAGCTGAGGCTGGCTGTAAGCCCATAAGCCTCCTCTTTCAGCCTCCCAGGTACAGGTATTCCTGGCCTCTACCATCACAAGCTCCAAACCCACTTCCAATGCCCTTGATGATAACTGATAAGACTTTGGGTACAAATTGAACATAAATATTGTTGAAGTGCTTGAAGCAGCTGCCACTGGACTGAAGACTTCCTCTTTCTTAGAGTTTTTCAAACACTATGTAATATATAGTGGCACCTGTTCATAATTTTAAGTATCTACACTACATCTCCCCACCCCTGACCTGTAACAACCCCTCCTGGTCCACCCCTTCACCTGCCCCAACTGACTCTGCCCTCCTCATGGCCCTCTGCTTCTTCAGCCCTCTGCTTCTTTAGTCTACATCCAGCCCTCCTGGCCCCGCCCCTTGGTCCAGTCCACTCTCTAGTGTCCCATTCACTGTCTAGTGCCCTGCCCCACCCCAGTGGCCCCACACTTTGTCTTTCTCTGCCCAGTTAGCCCCACCCTGCCTTGCTTGGCTTCACCCCAACCTGAGTGTCCATGCCACGGCCTCACCCCCGTGTGGCCACATCGTTTGGCCAGCGACAGGGTTAAGGTCCTGGACCAGGGGTTCACCAAGCGGGGCCCAACTGCTTCTTCACTCAGGTCCCTGCTGACCTCTGGGACAGTGCTGCCTTCTGAGGAGGGCCTGGGGCCTGAGAAGACAGCACTGCCCCTCCATGGCCTGGCATTGAGGCCGGTGATCCCCAGGAATGAGCAGAGGCTGGTGATTCCCATAACCTGGGAAGGAATGGAGGCCAGAGATCTGCAAGGCCTGAGAGGAGCAGAAGTTGGCCAGTGCATAGTCAGGGAAGGAGGGAGGCCAGAGACTGCAGGGCCTAGGGAGGAGCGGAGACCACAGGTAAGGAGGCTGCAGGGCCCGCCCTACGAAGATGGACCTCGAGGGTGCTGGGTGGAGAGAGGAGGCCATGTGGCCTCTGCTTGGCTCTGCTGCCCCTGCCCCATAGGGCCAGAGCCAGTGCCTGGAGCCCATAGCCCCCTCCCCAGGGAAAGTAGTCCAGAGGATGGTCTCATCCTGGCCTTCTACCTTCTACCCTGTGGCCACCATCTGCCACCTGGTTTCCTGCTTAAACCCCTTAATGTCTCTGGGCATGGTGGCCCATGCTTGTCATTCCCAGCATTGGGAGGCAGAGACAGGAGGACCTTGGTTTGCAGACAGCCCCAGCTACTTAGGCCCTTCACAACATAGTGAGACCCTGTTTCAAAATAAAGAATAAAAAATAGGACTAGAGGTAAAAACATTCCTGGATTCCATTCCTAGTACCATGTCTGTAATCCCAGTACTGGGGAGGCTGAGACAGGAGGATTACAGTGTAGCAAGGCTCTCAGCAACTTAGTGAGACCCTATGTTAAAATTAGAAACTCAAGAATTCCAGGAAGATGGTGATGGAGAAAAGCTGCACTTACAAGCCCCACTAACAATTAATCTTTATTACCACAAAATCAGCGACTTTCATAGCCAGAAAACACCATCAGCAGAGAACCAAAAACTGTAAATACAAGGGTCAGAGAAAAAGAGGGCTGGAAAAATGAGACACCAGAAAGAAACCAGCCTGCAGTGCTGTGGCCGGAGCCATGGCTTGGAGCCATGCAGGCACCATTTTCCCTCACAGCACCAGGCTCCAGAGAGGAGGGGAATCATATCAGAGCTCTGAACCAGAGAGGAGATACACTGAGGGTGTGACAACAGAGTAATATTGCCAGTGGCAGCAGAAATAAATTCACCAAGCCCACTACAGCTCCTTCAGTGCACTCAACAACCATGAATCAAATTGTGGCCCCTAGAGGAGAAATTCCACTACTGCACTCCCAGGGACTTGGGCAGATAGTCTCCCTGGGTCAGACATTTTTGCACTACAACCCAGTGGAGAAGTGGTGGTGACAGAGATATCACACCATAGTCACAAATCCCCCTGGGAGAATGCCCAACCTGTCATGCCCCATGGTCTAAAGCAGCCTCGACTGACACCATGGGTCTGAGACTTTGCGATACAACCCAGTAAAGGAGTAGTGGTGACTAAGATACCACAGACTCGAGATCCATAGCACCCTAAGTTAAGTCATAGTGACCCAGGGAAGAACTCAGATATGGAACAAACTTCTGAAATCATGGGGAAGAGGAATAACAATGGAACAATGAATGCCCACAACCTCACAACATCAGAATCTGATAACAGAAATTCAGAGATCTCTAGAAGATCAAATCAGAAAAATAACTTTAGAAATGATGGAGGATTTTCAAAAAGAATTCAGAGAGAGTCCAAAAGAGATAAAGGATGCAATCAGTGAAGTAAAGGCCTCAATTCAAAGTATAAACAACCAATTATACCACATGGAGAATAGAATCTTGCTTCTTGAAGATGATCACTCTAAAAATTAAAGCATAGTTTCTAATTTAGAAAAAAATCTGACAGCAGGAATCTGATATTGAAGAAATATGGGACAATTTTAAGAGAGCTAACCTAAGAATAATTGCAATAGAGGAGGGAAAAAAAGGTGAAACCAAAGGGATCAACAATCTCTTCAAGGAAGTAATAGCAGAAAATTGTTCAAACATAGAGCAAGAGGTCAAAACACAGGTCCAGGCAGAGTGGCAGAGGTTCGAGCATGTCTAACATGAATGCTTATCTCTTATGATATATGAGGAAAGATTTTATTTATTTATTTATTTTCTTCCTGGAAGCCCTTCTACCTCCGGGCTACACTCCCAGACCCATTTTTACATTTTTATTTGGAAACAGGGTCTCCTAAGCCAGCACATGTGGCTGGCTTCGAACCTGCATGATCCCCCTGTCTCTTCCTCCCAAGCGCAGGGATTACAAGCGTGCGCCACTATGCCCGGTGAGGATAGATTTTATTTAATATATTATCCAAAATTATTTTAGATCCCTAACTTTTTTACATGATTATATAGTATATTGCTAGTTTGCCATGTGGCCTTATGGGACTTTGGGGCATAAAAATGTGATTGGATCAACTTCCCTAATACTAACTCAGGTACCATAAACCCTATGGTTATGTCCAAGTATCACATATGTAGGATTGTTTATAATGTTATTGGACCTTGGCCAAGACAAATCCAGGCCCAGGTGTTCCTGTATATTTATAATATATATCCCATGTTTGATAGGACATATATTTAACGATTTTAGTAAAAGAGGTGGAAGGACCTAAAATTAACATCAAACTGGTGAAATATCATTCAGCACATTCCTAGTTATGGATTATGACAGTAACCATACTGTTCTAAGATTTAGTAAGGACAGAGAAACAAATTAAATGGTGGAGAATGTATCATGACACAATCCACTCCCTACTATTATTAGAAAACCATAGCTAGCATTCAAATTCTAATAGAATTTATTGCTTTGGTTATTTTAAAAAAAATTCAAGCAAAAATTATTGTTTCCTATTTTCTGATTTGAAAGTTTTAAAGATTTTGAATTTTTATACTGTTATCAGAACATTGACATGTGTTTAAGCTACATTAACTATAATACTTTGGCAAATTGAAAGACAGAATAACTGTTTTGAAAGACTCAAAACGGATTTCTGAGAAGATGGTGACTTAAGGGAAGGAGCTCATCTCAGTCCCGCTGGTACTTGATCTATATCGCTGTGAAAACAGCATCCCCCAGTACTCAAGAGACTGAGATGGGAGGAACACAAGTCCGAGGCCAACCTCAGCAACATAGAGGAAGGATGTTTCAAGGTAAAAAATAAAGTTGGACTGAGGGTGAGGCTTAGAAGTAAAGTGCACCTGATAAGAATCCCTGTGACCACACATACACATAAAAGATCTTACAACCATATGAATTATTAATAGTACACAATTATGTCCAGTCCACTTATGACCACCTCAAACACAGCCACCACCTGGTCTACTTTTCTGCAATGGGGATATTTATTTGTTTTTTTATTTATTTATTTTTGTGTGGTACTGGGGGTGGAACCTAGGGGCCTTCTACCTTTGAGCTACAGTCCCAAACCTATTTTCTATTTTATTTGGAAATAGGGTACCACTAAGTTGCTAAGAGCCTCACTAAGTAGCTGAGGCTGGCTTAAAACCTGCATAATACTTCTGTATCCACCTCCAAAGTGCTGGAATTACAAGCATGCACCACCATGCTCAGCCTCACTTGCTTTTTCATTTTTTAAAATGAGGTCTTACTTTTCAATACCTCTGCTCTGGGGTGAATGACCCGAGGATCCTCCTGTGAGTTCCCGTGACTCTGAGGGCCTCTCCCCACAGTGAATGTAGACTAATTGGTCATTGTGAACTAATTGGTCTTAGGTCAGAATGGCAGAAAAAGCTCTTGTCTACATGATGGACACAGTTCAGGTTCCTCATGATGATGTGTCAAAGGAACTTAGAGAAAAGTTGTGAGGCAGCTATTCATCACAAGGTGATTTAATATCCAGCAGAGAATAAGTAAAGCTAAGAGAACGGTGAAAAGTTCCACTGTGGTCTCCATGGCTTTATGCCCTCTAAGTGGGATCTTGTCACTACCTTATACACAATACACTTAAAGACCTGCAGAGACATGAATTAGAGACATCTTTTCCTAAGCATTTGCATGTTCTTTTCAGGTCCATTGAATCCTCCCCCATCAAGTAAGTAAGTGCCTCTGTATAGTCAGCTGCAGAATCAGTGGGCAAGTGGGGTGTTAGGTGTCAGGGGAACATGGAAAAAAGTTTTGAGCCCAGCTCTCACCACATGGTTATCAGCAGAAAACAAAGTGAAATTAAAACTTGCATGAAAAATGCCACTGGGAACTCCATGGTTCTGTGCTCTACAGTGAAATCTGATCACCTTCTTCCAGACCTCCCAGGACGTGAGGTAGAGAAACACTGTCCTTAAACCCATGCAGGCTCTTCCCAGTGCACTGAATCCTCTCCTTCACAGCCCACTAGGTGAGTGCCTCTCTGTCCTCAGATGCAGAATCATTGGGCAGGTGGGATGTGGAGGCAGGAATCTTAGGATAACTCTTGAGTTTCAGTGGCTGCAGAAGAGACCTCAGCTTCTAAGCATCCCATTCAGCTGAGACTTCTGTTCTATATAGTGCAATGAGCACATTTTCTTCTTCACATATCTTTCTTTTGTTGACAGACTGCTAAAAATTAATTACATTTGTGATATTAAGTAATTCTAAGTTTCCACTTATTTTTGTAAATTCAATGACCTTTACTGACTACCTCTATCCTTATCTAAGTTGTATGTGAAAGGTTATCTAGAGATTTTAAATATTACTTTAAAATATTAGTTGCTCCGTGAGGTTCAATTTGACATTTTATTAAATCTACTTAGTTATGATTTGATCTTCTTTATAACCCTAATATAAATACTAATAACATAAGTGACTACAGATTAAGTTTTTAAAGTTTTAAAACCATGAGAAGGGAATGATGTTACATGTTCTACACCTCATCTTACAGAGAGTAACCTCACATTACTGTAAAGTATCTACAAGTATTTTTTCTTGGAGTCTTTCTTGTTCCAATTGAATTTTACTTATTATAATCTAACAATGTCAGCCCTCACCTTGTACTCTACAAGTTAAATAATTTCAAATGATAGAACCATGGGAATGAGGTTACCAGTATATTAAACATTGAAAAAGCAATAGAAACCCGGGCGTGGTTGTACACGCTTTTAATCCCCGCACTTAGGAGGCTGAGAAAGGAGGATTGCGCAGGTTCAAAGCCAGCTTCTGCTGGCTTAAGAGACCCTGTTTCCATATAAAATATAAAAAATCGGTCTGGGAGTGTAGCCCGGAGGTAGAAGACCCCTGGGTTCCATCCCCAATACCAACAAAAAAAAAAAAAAGAAAAGAAAAGCAAGAGAAAATGGTGGTATTTTTCCCTTTGTGGAAACAAAGGACAGAGATAAAATTCTACAAGCTTGGGAAAAGAATACTTGTATTGATTTATCTTTATGTCTTATACATTTACAAATACCTAATTTCTGACATAATCAAAATGCCCTTTGTTTGAAGAAAAATTGCATCAATTTAACCCAGTGCTATCTGATGTATGTGCTTAGTTTTTTGTGGGAGGAAACCAACCTTTACCTTTTCATTCCATAAGCAACTTCTCATGTTGCTAAGATAGATGGACAATATAAAAAAAAAATAAAGAAAGAAAGGCAAAGCTAGTCAGCAAGAGAGCTAGTCTTGACTCTCATTTCATCATTGTGTTGATCGAGGAAAAGATTCTCCTACACGACTCTGTGGCTTTCCCAGAAATGACAACTTGCTTTATGAGATGAAACACCTCTGCTGTATTGTTTTCATAAAGTACACTTTATCTTCTCCTGAAATTTCTGAGGAATTCATTTTAAATATTGGAAATGTAAATCTTCTCCCAGCAAGAATGAAACATGAGCTGTACTCACCATCCTTTAAATTTACAAAGACTGAAATTCAGGTGCACTGTCCTGAACATGCATCACTTGTTGGGAGCCCATCAGATGATACCATATTTCATAGAGTGGTCCAAAATTGTGGAAACTGCAGAAGTATACAACTTTGTTACATACCTAAACCATAGTCCACATAAGAGATGAAGGAGTCTTAACTGTGTTATCCTTTCTCTTAGGGTTCCCCAGCCTTCACTACCAATTCTATCAAATGAAGGCTTAGTTTTCCCACTCATTTTCTACTCTATATATGTACTTCTGTCTACTCAGTCTTATCTTCTTTTTTGCAATGGAGCTTTCTCAAATGTGACCTATTTCAGAAATGCATCATCCTTCTGATTTACTGAAATGTATTATCCTTCTGATTTACTGTTATTAGACAGAATTTCATGGCTCTCTGATGGCAGTTAATTTATTTCTGTGTGCAAATGTAGTTTTTGTGCCTGGCACCAATAGGCTATCTTTGTACATCTCAGTGTACACACTCCTGTGAGCTGTGTTTGAGCAGGACTGTCCCCGACACCATTTGGCTGATGGCAGAGAGCTTCCCTCCTGTCTCTCATTCCTTGCAATATGCTGTTTTAGTGGGGGTGAGCCTAATGTGATAGAAAAGAGTGGTGACATGCTACAGGATTCCTTTAGTTTGTTTTTGAAAGGGTTTATAGTTACAAGAAGGATTTCTGCCAAAATGATACATTGGTCAAAAAGTAGCCATCTACCATTCTTTATAATAATTACTTAATATAAGATATATACCTAAATTTAAGCCATATATGTTTTATGTGTATGCATAATTGTTACAGCTGAATGTTGGGCCAAAGTTAGAGATGGCCTAATAACTAGCGACATACTTTCCGTGATCTGGCATAAGGAGTGCTGGAAGATGAGTTAATGCTTGTGATTACAAGAAAGTATGTCAGTTGATTTAAAGTAAGGAGGTTACATTTTTTCTTTTCTTATGTGGATCTTCAAGTCCTAAATATAAAAATTTCCAGGAATTTTTAAAGTAATAATTCACCAAAGCTATAATTAACTATATATTACTGCAAATTATTGGGATATTTTTACTCCTGAGTATTCCAAAACATGTAAGTTTTTTTATTTTTTATTTCAGAGCTCTCTTTATTTTGATTGCTTTATTTCCAAACCAAATATTCTTTTTTTCTGGGGTGTACTGGGATTTAAACACAGTGGCTTTCTACTTCCAAGCCATAACCCAAAACCTATTTTACTTATTTTTTTAATTATTTTTATTGATGCACTGTATTCATACATCATAGTGGGATACAAAAAACTTTTGTAGACATACATGCACACATCGCCCAGTCAGCCCCACCTGATCCCAACCCCATTCTCTCCCCATTCATTCTTCCCATGCTTGGCTTAGTGGTTAACATCTAGTATAATAGCAATTTATCCAAAATTTAAAAAAATGATAATCTCACATAACAGTTTCATTTGTCTGATACCAAGCTTTTGATAATTTAAAGATAAAATTTTGATATATCTTTTTTGCTTTCTTTCTTACCAGAGAATATTTTTTCTTTCTTTTTTTTAGGTGAAACTATCATATATTTATATATTTATTTTAAAAAAAATCTATCCTAATATGGAATATGGACTCTAGATACCCAAAACGATCTAGAAAAAGAACAAAGTTAGGAGATGTATATTTTCTGATTTCAAACCATATAAAGCTACAATAATTAAAACAGTGTAGTACTGTTCTAAAGGCAGATATATAAACCATTGGAGTTAAATAAAAGCCTAGAGATACATTCTTCCATATATTGTCAAGTTATTTTTGACAAGGTTTCCACGAACATTTGGTGGAGGAAATAATAATATTTTAACTAAATATTGTTGAAAAATAATAATTACATGAAAAAGAATAAAATTGGACCCTTACCTGACACCATATACAAATATTAACTCAAAATAGATAAAAGACCTAAATATAAATCTTAAGACTATAAACTTTTAGAAGAAAATCTGGGTCATAAAACCTCACAACATTGAAATTGGCAGTGATTTCTTGGATATGATTTCAATGGCACAGGCAACAAAAGGGTATACAAACTCCCTAAAAAATAAAATATTTTATATCCAAAGACAATGTTAACAGAGTTAAAAGTTACTGATAGAATGGGATAAAATATTTCCAAATGCTATATCTGAAGGTATATTAATATTCCAACTAGAAATCCTAAAAATTAGCAACAGTAAAAGCAAAAAATACAATTTAAAGATAGGTAAAAGACTAACATAAATAATGAATCTCCACAGATAACTAATCTTATTTGTCTGTTGGATGGAAAATCTTGTTTCTCTGGTTCTGGTGTGTGTTACCTATTTCTTCTTTGTAGTTAATCTCTTTGAGTATTTTCTCTAGTGCTGGTTTTGAAGACATAAATTCCTTCAGTTTCTGTTTGTCATGGAAGCTTCTTATTTCTCCAACTAATTTGATAGAAAATTTTGCTGGGTAGTAAATTTTTGGCTGGAAATTGTTTTCTTTCAGAGTTTGGAATATGTTACTCCAAGCCCTTCTGGCTCTCATGACTTGGTTTGGGAAGTCTGGAGTGATTCTAATTGGTTTGCCTCTGAATGTCACTTGGCCCTTTGTTTTTGTTGCCTTTAAGATTCTCTGCTTGGCTTCCACATTGGTCATTTTGACAATTATGTGGCATGGGGATCCTCTTCTTTGATCCTGTCTAAAGAGAGTTCTATAAGTTTCCTGGACCTGTGTATCGACCTCTTGCTCTATGTTTGGAAAATTTTCTGCTATTACTTCCTTGAAGATATTGTTGATCCCTTTGGTTTCACCTTCTTTTTCTTCCTCTATTCCAATTATTCTTAGGTTAGCTCTCTCAACATGGACCCATATTTCTTCAATATCAGATTCCTGCTGTTGGATATTTTTTTTCTAGATTAGAAACTATGCGTTCATTTTTGGATTGCTCATTTTCTAAGAGCAAGATTCTACTCTCCATGTGGTCGAATTGGTTGATTGGTACTTTGAATTGAGTGCTTTCCTTAATTCATTGCATACTTTATCTTTTTTTGACTCTCTCTGAATTCTTTTCTAAATACCTCTATTATTTCTAAAGTTATATTCCTGATTTGATTTTCTAGAAATCTCTGAATTTCTGTTTTATCGGGTTCTGATGTTGTGGGATTGTGGGCATTCACTGCTCCATTGTTATTCCTCTTACCCATGATTTCAGGAGTCTGTGCCTACTTCTAGTCTACAGCACAGCCCAGTGCACCCTGGTGGAGCATAGCAGCAGGAACAAGGCATCTGCACCCACTCAACCAGGATCCAGTAAGAGCAGTCACCCAACCTGCACTCTCGGAACTGACAGTGCTCTGGCAGTAAGTGTGTGTGTCCAGGGACCAGAAACTCTATGCCCAGGGTAAATCTTGGGACGACACCAGCTAGCCCAGTTAGAATTACCTAAGACACAGGAAAATTCATTGAGATGTAATATCTGCACAGGGACTCACGGGGAGGCTCCAAGTCTACTTTGGACATCCTCCACCCCTGCTGGAATGAAGCACAGGTCTGAATCTAATCTTATGACTACTGATTGGAATTATACAGAACCTGGGAACTGTACAGAATCTATTAACAGTGACACCAGACATCCTGACACATAAACCCAAAGCAGTAAAAGAAAAGAACGGTGTCAAAACACCCAGAGAGTGACTTAAGAAGATGAAAATAGAATACATAGAAAATTAAGAGATATTGGATTATATTCTGAAAGCTACCAAAACAACCAGACATTCAAATAATATATGGACCTGACCCCATATTCATAAATAAGTAGGACTGTTTTTTCTTTTACTATTGATGTTTTGTTTTGTTTTTATATTACTTTTGTTATGGTTGTTGCTGTTTTGTTTTTCCCCCATCCTTCTTTTACTTTAACTTGTTATTTTTTTAATATATATTTGATAGTTTGCTTAGTTTTCTGGTTTCACACAGCTGCTAGTTCCTTTTATTTTATTCTTGTCCTTTTTCCTCTTTCTTCCTATTTCTTTCCTTTTTTCTCTTTCCTCTTTTGGTGTTTTCTTTTTCTTTGATTACATAATAGTTAGTCTTGGTATCTTGTGTGGATTTTTTTATGCTTGTTTGATGCTTCCCTCACCCCTCTTACAAACTTCCCCACACTAACCTATCTACTATTTTCCCCAAAAACTTTTCCCCATAATATAGCTCCTTGTTTAATACTCAAAGTATTTCATATCTCCATACTTATTCTACTAACGACAAGAGTCCTACTAATTAACTCTCTCTCATTCTCAGCAAAATATTATTATCATACTGAACGTCTTTCTCAACCTAAACATATTCTCTACCTAATCCAACTCCTTTAGTCATCATGCCAGCTCCTCCGCCATCACCACCCTCAACATTGTAAAAGCTCTGATGACTTGCAGATACCTCTAAACTCCTAATACTAAGATTGGACTAAACATAATACTCACAAATGATGAGTATAAATCAGAAAAACAGGACATAGAATGCTATAAATACGAGAAAACCAGGAATAATGAAGAGAAAACAGAAAGCACAAATACAGACCAACAAGAAATTCAAGAAGGGGAGTTCAGAATCTTGATTTACAATATGATTAAAGGCTTTAAAACCTTCTAGAGGAGATGAAAGATGAGTTAGAAATGCTAGGAAAGAATCAGAAAGAGGTCTGGAATGAAATGAAAGAGTCGATAAGTGAAATGAAGACAACAATAGAAAGAAATTCTGGAAGATTAGATGAAATGTAAAACAGCATATCACTGTTAGAAGACAATACATTCAAAACCAAAAACACAGTCAGTGATATTCAGAAATCTTTACAGCAACAAAACCTACACATCCAGCAAATATGGGATAATATGAAGCGTCCTAACTTATGGATAAAAGGGATTGAAAAAGGGATAGATATACAGACCAAGGGCATCCATAATCCCTTCAAAGAAATAATCTCAAGAGAATTTTCCAAATATGGAAAAAGACTTGGATCTTCATGTCCAGGAGTCATACAGAATGCCATTGATACAGGACCAAAGAAGGACCTCCCCACACCACATAATAACCAAAAGGACCAACATAGAGGCCAAGGAAAATATCCTAAAAGCAGTGAGAACAAAAGGACAGGTGACATTTGGAGGCAAAACAATAAGAATCACCCCAGACTATACAACCCAGGTCATGAATGCTAGGAGAGACTGGTACGATGTGATTCAGACAGTGAAAGAAAATAACTTCCAACAAAAACTAATCTATTCAGCAAAACTACTTTTCAAAATCAATGGGAAAACAAAAGTGTTCCACAAAATACAGAATCTTAAAAAATTCATGAATTCAAAGCCTACACTAGAGAAAATTCTTAAAGAAATAAACTATAAGAAAGAAAAAAGAAGCAGACTTCAGAACCAGAGAGGAGAGGAAGTTAGTAAGTGGGCCATTTAAATAAAGAAGAAAGACCAAACCACCCAAGAGTAGACAGAACACAAAATGGCAGAAAACAAAAATCATATTTCAATAATATCTCTTAACGTCAAAGGACTTAACTCACCAATCAAAAGACATAGACTGGCAATGTGGATTAGAAAACATAATCCAAATATATGCTGTCTGCACGAAACTCATCTTACAGCCAAAGACATTCACAGACTGAAAGTGAACGGATGGAAAAAGATATACCATGCCAATGGAGACCAAAAAAGAGCAGGTGTAGCAACCCTGATATCCAACAAAAGAGACTTTAAACTAAAACACATCAAAAGAGACAAATCAGGGCAATTCATTTTATTAAAAGGAACAATACAACAAGAAGATATAACGATAGTAAATATTTATGCCCCAAATATGGGTGCAACCCCATTTGTAAAACAAAACCTTCTGGACATAAGATCCCAAGTAGACCCAAATATAATAATTCTGTGAGACTTTAATATGCCTCTCACACCACTGGATTGATCTTCAAGGCAAAAGATGATTAAAGACTCTTTAGAACTAAAGGAAACCATAAACCAAATGGACCTAATAGACATTTTCAGATTATTTCAACCAGGGAATACAGAATACACATTCTTCTCAGCAGCCCATGGACCTGCTCCAAAATAGACCACAACCTGGGACACAAAGAAAATACCAGCAAATTCAAAAGATGTAATATAATTTCTTGCATCTTTTCAGACCACAACGGAATAAAAGTAGAAATCAACAACAGGAAACTCAAAAGAAAGGATACACTATTGAATGATGAATGGGTAATATCAGAAATTAGGGGAAAAAATAAAGAAATTTATGGAAACAAATGAAAACAGAGATACAACCTACCAAAATCTATGGGACACCATGAAGGCAGTATTAAGAGGAAAGTTTATTGCATTGAGTGCCCACATGAGAAGGACAGAGAACCACCAAGTAAGGAACCTAATGACAAAACTCAAGGACCTAGAAATTTTGCAACAGTCTATTACCAAAGCCAACAGAAGATAGGAAATTATTAAAATTAGAGCAGAAATAAATGAAATAAAGAACAAAAAAAATTTTCAAAGAATCAATTTTAAAAAGTTGTTTCTTTGAAAAGATTAATAGAATTGATAAAACCCTGGCCAATCTAATCAAAAGAAAAAGAGAATCAACTCAAATTATCAAAATTAGAAATGAAAAAGGAGATATCACCACAGATAGTGAAGAAATTAAAAATATTATCAGAAAGTACTTTAAAAATTTATACTCCAATAGACTTGAAAACCTGGAAGAAATTGATAGAATTCTAAGCACAGTTAATCTAACTACACTCAGCCAAGAGGATATAGCAAGCCTAAACCAACCAATAGCAATCAAAGAAATAAAAACGGCAATAAAATTTTTTCCACCAAAGAAAAGCCCAGGCCCAGATGTGTTTCCAGCTGAATTCTACAAAACCTTCAGTGAACAAATAATGCCAATAATTCATAACTTGTTCTGGGAAATTGAAAGAGATGGGATTCTTCCAAATCCCTTCTCTGAGCCCAGTGTCACATTAATCCCCAAACCAAATAAAGATACCACAAGAAAGAAAAACTACAAATACCTTAATGAACATAGCTGCAAAAATTCTAAACAAAATACTAGCTATACGCATCCAAAACTATATCAAGAGAATAATACATTATGACCAAGTCCGTTTCATCCCAGAAAAACAAGGCTGGTTCAACGTATGCAAACAATACATGTTATTCACCACATAAATAGAACCAAGAACAAAAACCACATCATCATAGCAATAGATGCTGAAAAAGCATTCGACAAAATCCAACACACATTTATGTTAAAAACACTAAAAAAAATTGGGATAAAAGGAAAGTACTTCAATATCATTAAGCCAATATACAGTAAACCCAAAGCCAACATTATATTGAATGGGAAAAAAAAAAAAAAAAAAACTGCAAGAATTTCCGCTAAAGTCAGGAACAAGACAAGGATGCCCACTATTAACATTTCTTTTCAATATAGTCCTTGAGATTTTGCTGTAGCAATAAGACAAGAGAAGGAAATAAAAAAAATTAACATAGGAATAGAGGAATTAAAATTATCCTTATTCACAGATAACATGACCCTTAATCTGGAAGACACAAAGAACTCAACCAAAAGACTCTGGAGCTGATTGACAAGTTCAGCAAAGCCGCAGGTTAAAAAATCAACCTAAAGAAGTAAGTGGCTTTTCTTTATGCCAACAACGAATCCACAATGAAAGAAACACAGAAAACAATTTCATTCACTATAACCTCAAAACCAATAAAATACTTAGGAATAAACCTAACCCAAGATGTAAAAGACCTCTAAAACAAAAACTATATAACATTAAAGAAAGAAATTGAAGAAGACCTTGGAAGATGGAAATATCTCTCTTGCTCATGGATAGGCAGAATAAATATCATCAAAATGGACATTCTGCCAAAACTGATCTATAGATTCAATGCAATTCCCATTAAAATACCAGCGACATTCTTCAGAGACCTAGAAAAATAAATCATGAACTTTATATGGAGAAAGAAAAGACCTAGAATAGCCAAAGCAATTCTCAACAATAAGAAACATTCAGAAGGTATCATAATCCCAGATTTCAAACTATACTATAGGCAATAGTAGTAAAAACAGCATGGTACTGGCACAATAACAGATATACTGACCAGTGGATTAGAATAGAAGATACAGAAACAAACCCACACATCTTTAGTCAATTAATCTTTGATAAAGGGGCCAAACACATACGCTGGAGAAAAGACAGCCTTTTAAGCAAATTGTGCTGGGAGAACTGGCTAACCATTTGTAAAAAAATATGAATCTAAACCCCTATATCTCACCAAACACAAGAATCAACTCAAGATAGATCAAAGACTTAGAAATTAGACCTAAGACTGTGAAGTTAGTAGAGGAGAGCATAGGATCAACACTATACCATATTGGCACAGGCAGTAACTTTCTCAACAAAACCTCCAAAGCTCAGGAAATTAAAGTAAGAATAAATGGTCCCAGTGGGAGAGCATCAATCTAAAAAGTTTCTTCTCATCAAAGGAAATTATCAATAACCTAAAGAGGAAGCCTACAGAATGGGAAAATATCTTTACCAGACACCATTCTGATAGGGGGCTAATATCCAGAACATACAAAGAGCTCAAAAGACTCTATACTAGCAAAACAAACAACCCAATCAAGAAAGGGCAAATGAACTAGATACTTCACAAAAGAAGAGATGCAGAGGGCCAATAGGTACATGAAAAGATGTTCTTCATCACAGGCCATCAGGGAGATGCAAGTCAAAACTACAATGAGATTACATCTAACCCCAGTCAGAGTGGCAAGCATAAAGAAATCAAACAACAATAAATGCTGGCAAGGATGTTGGAAAATAGGAACTCTTTTACACTGTTGGTGGGAATGCAAACTAGTTCAGCCACTATGAAGATCTGTTTAGAGAATCCTAAGAAAGGTGGAAATAGATCCACCATATGATCCAGCTATACCACTCCTGGGTATCTTTCCAAAGGGGTGAATTCAGAGAAATACAGCAACATATGCATACCTATGTTCATAGCAGCACAATTTGTAATAGTCAAAATATGGAACCAACCCAGATCTCCATCACCAGATGAGTGGATTGCAAATCTTTGGGAAATACACAAAATGGAATTCTATTCAGCCATAAAAAAGAAAAAAAAATATATCATTTTCAAGAAGATAGAAAGCTCTAGAGAACATTATGTAAAGTGAGATCAGCCAAGCACAGAAAGAGAAGGTACATATGTTTCCTCTAATATGCCCAAACTAGGAAACACAGAGGATACCAGTGGGACTCCAGATAATGGAGGGGAAATATCAGCAAAGTTTGAATGGAAAGATAGGAGAGGAGGAAGGCTGATCTTGATAATGATTATCTACATCTGAATATGTGTAAAATTATGAATATGACATGGTTAACCTGGACAACCATTGATGGGAGGGGGAAAGGGAAATTGGGGGGGCACCAAACATAGTTTAAATATATACCATTTATGTTCAATAAAAATTTGTTTAAATAAACAAAAAATAAATAAAGTAACAGTGATATTTTTAAAAATTAAAAATAAAAATAGGAATAAAATTATTTTAGTAGACTAACCAATATCAACACATCTGAAGCCTCCTTGCTGGATTACCACATTTTTTATGACTTGGGAAAGCAAAATAATTTCATGAGGAGCCCTGAGGTGTTCCCAGGTTTGGGAATGGAAAGCTCGCCACAGAATCTTTGGCTTCCATGTTTAAAAAATTTTTCAGCACATGCCGGTAAGAGATAAAGACAGAGGTTTGGTTTAGGAAAAGTGGGGATACAGGTTCAAGAGAGAATGCAGGCCATCTTGGGAGTAAGAGAGGTTCTTGAGGTCTTTTAATGCCTTTCTCATTTGAGAAACACAGAGAGATGACTGGATCTCCCATGACAGGCAAATGGGACAGGTATGTAGGA
The DNA here is from genome assembly GCF_963383645.1 of Muscardinus avellanarius. Taxonomy (NCBI): domain Eukaryota; kingdom Metazoa; phylum Chordata; class Mammalia; order Rodentia; family Gliridae; genus Muscardinus; species Muscardinus avellanarius. The sequence continues at coordinate 3,739,700 of NC_137809.1, forward strand.
GGAAGAGATGTGAACTGAGGTGTTTCTGAGCTGGTTTCTGCTGTGCAGTGGTAATACATTTTATGTCAACCTCCTTAGTTCTCTGAGATCATGTGTCTTCTGAGCTGTCTGGTGGAGCAGAGAAAAGGGACTTTGCTGCCAGGCCTGAATCTTCCTGGACCCAATGTCTCCCATCCCAGCAGTGCAGGGAATTTGGATGGACAGTCCAGGGTAGAGGTCATTGGTAGGTGATGCCCAGCATCCTGAGGATGACCATGGAATTCCTTGAGGAGCCTTGGTGGACTACTAGCTTGGCATCCACGGGGGTAAGAGCCCCAGGTAGGCTAGGGCTGCAGCAGCTTCAGTCTTAATGTGGCACTCTCCACTCTGCACTCTTAGTTCTTCCAGAACCAAGCATAATGCTCTGAGATGGACATCTGGGGCCTGGGGCTCCTCTGCAATAATTTGCTTCATCTCCTCAAGAGACCAATTCTGAGGTGTTGAAGCAGAAAACCCTGTAGGAAGCTACAAGTTGCAGTCTAGGTTAGGCAGGAGCATCAGGGTGTCAGATCATCTCCGTCCACACAGATACTTCTGTCTTCCACTTCCCCAAAGTGAAGAGCCAATGAGCATCCCCTTCTCTATTCCCCCTTGTTGCTCTCTGAGCATTTCCTGGCCAAGAAGGATACAGAATCAGGGTGGGAGGGTGTAGAAGACACAGCCTGCCTGCCATTCCCTGGTGTAATCTGCAAGTGGGTAAAGACAGCCACTCCTCAGCCTAGCCTGAAGGAGAAAAGTGACAACCTGCTTGCTGTTCCCCAGGGGAGATCTTGGGAATGAAGACACAGCCAGGCCCCCTCCTCCTTCCAATTCAATTCAGAGGACACTTCAGAGAGCCTGCCTGTCATACTCTTGTGCAACTCACAGGAGAGTTGACAGAGGCTGCCTGCTCTTCCTCTGTAAGACCCCAGTGAGGGCACCCCCACTCCCAACAAGGCTCTCTAGCTTGAACTTGAGGTCCCAGTCCAACTCGTCCTCCCAGGAGCGACTGGCAGGAAAATATTCATCCTTTATTCAGAAACCCTGGTGTGAACTATGACCACCAGCATGGGTAACAATCAGGGCTGGAAGCAGGTAACTGGAGAATTGTGACCTAGATCATAAGACCGGTGGCTGTTGCCTGCTGATTCCAAAGATTCATCTTGGATGGGGAGAAGAAATGCCCTGTATTATATACTTACAAGGTTTCTCCAGTGAAAGCAGGCTTCTGAGATGGACAACACAAAGCAGGCAATGCACTGTAGCATTTTCTTTCATATATTTTTGTATTGTGTTGCTTTGACTGGTAAACCACAATTGGATGGATTTGTGGGGTTTAGTGTGATGGTTAGATATCTCTGTCACCAAGAGAAGACTGTTTCTCAATAGCATATCCCTCAGCTCCCTGGACTCTGACTTTGACCACAGTGGACTCTGACAGAGACTTTGTAATCTGTCAATTAATGGTTTTTACAGCAGTACAACTTCTAACAGAACAACCTAAACAGTGTTATGTGATAATAGCCAGCACCTGCTGTATTCATTTACGGGCTAAGGAAAAACAGCCAATGCTTTGGCCCTCACTCTCCAAGGCCAAACAGGATAAAATGAATAACAGGACTCCTCTGAGGGCTGTTGTGCAACTGTGACTCACAAAAGAAATAGAACATGGCTTTCCGGGGTCCAGCCCTACCAAAATTTGAGGTTCATGTGTAGGTGAGGGGAAGCCGAGTTCGATGAGAGAATTGCCACACAAAACCAGATTCAATCCTCTGAATTTTATTCAGAATTTGTTATAATTTTTATATTTTTTTGGCAGAAAACCAAGGGCATAGCCATGTAAGCAGGATTTTCAAGGATGGGAAAGGTTATTATTTTTTATAGAGTTTAGGGCAAGAGTGCCAGACATTTAAATAATCATAGTATGCTTTGTCTTACTTCACAAGGCTGACTCAAACCCAATCTTATAAAGTGGCTAAAACTAAGGTCAGTTTGAACTTAATGTTTGGCTCAAACTTTATCCTTGGGAAAAAAAAAAAATTTGCTGCCTGAGTCTCTCACAAGCCACTACCCATCAATTTTAGTTATAATGTTTATTCATAAAATTCCAATTATACATATTAATCCAAATAATCCTAAAATAATTTTATGAAGAAAGGAATGCTAGACATACTTCATGGGGGATCTATGCCATTGCAGATCCTCTGACCAAGCTTTCTCAAGATCTGCATGAGATGTTGTAGTATTCCCCCCTTTATTGTTTTTTAATTTGAGAATTTCCCCTTCAATTATTAAGGATCTTATTGTTTGGACAGTGTGGCAGATGAGGACTGGAAAACATAAGCAAAGAAAGATGATTACTATGCAAAACCTTCCCAAGGAAGCTATATAACTCCACTAAAAACATATATTCAAAATTAGCTGGAATTTAGATACAAATTGAGAGGCTAGATCAGCAGTTGAACTAATATCTAAATGGACTTTACTAAGTATTTGAATTTGTTTTTGTAACATCTTTAAATCAGGGGCCAAGTGTGTATTATTCCATATTCCTAAGAGATGTGTTTGAAATTATTTTTAGGTATATTTTGAAAGATTAAAGGGTAATGGAGTAACAAAAATCCATTTATATTGAGCATGACATTTAACTTGTAATATAGTTTTTATATTTTTAATTTGATTATCTAAATAAATAACATTTTTCCATCATTGACAATTTAGTTTCTAACTTTTTATCTGTGACTTTGAATAGCTAATGCTAAAGAAACATTATGACACAAGGAATTAACATGATGAGCAGTTTGTTTATTGGTAACTAAACAGCAGAAGAAAGGGTTAAGAAAGTAATTATTGAAATTAATGCTGTTATTCTCAAAACCAAAGAAGCTGAGCAGCAAATGTGCGTCCATGGTCATTCAAGGTGCTCCTGTAGATGTTTATATAGAATATTATCTAGAGCATCATCTGGAGCTTGACAGCATAAGTCTGTGTGAAACAAAACTCATAATACAGTTTTAGGAGCCTTATTATTCATGAGGAACCATATAGATTTTTACAAGCAGTCTGCTAGTTTTTTTTTTTTTTTTTTGATCAGTTGGCTCTGAGGCTGCTGACTTCAGGCAGCTATGATAAACTGAAGTGTCCCATCCCTAAGGCTCCATCCTGCAGATCCCTGGGAAAGAGAACACAAATGCCAAGTCTGTTGATGATGCTTCCTCTTATGCTTCCCCTTCAATGCACAAAGCAGGCAAATATATATCAGTATCATAACCCCTCCCTCATCACTCCACCAACCCCAAGCTTCCCACAGCTAGGGCATGCACATTTCTAACCCTCTCATAGGCGGTCTGGTGGTAGCATGAGGCGCTGAATCACTGATCATCCATAGGGTGCCTGATAGGGCTCACAGCGCAGGCTCAGGGCACTGCCAGCCTCGTGAGCCTCGTGACTTGGCAACATGCCTAGGTGCCATCTTGAGCCACTGCCCCATCCCGGTCTAGCTGAGCAGGCCCCGACATCTTCACATTTTTGTTTTATTAAAATTAAGGCTTAGAACCGTGCCTGTCTTAGGTTGTCGAACCTCAAGGATCATTCTTACCTGTCATCGGGAAAGCAATAGCATGAATACTCCCCTGTTTTAGGTTGATATGATCCCGGGGACAATTGTACCTGTCTTTGACTACTGATTCAGCATATTGAGCCATACGTGAGGAGATGAGCCAGCTTCAAGGGCAGCCAGAGCTTGCACCAGCATGTGCTGTGGTTGCACAGTTTGTTGTCGGATATTCCTGATATATCCAACCAGGACACAGCATACTACCACCAGCAAAAAATGCCCAGAATGCCACGCCACCCCAATCTCTTAAGAATCCCACTGTCCCCTGTATCAGGTCCATCCATTGTTGTACTGAGGCAATCTCCACGCGGGTAGATTTGATTGCGACAATGGATGCTTGACGTTCTGTCATAGTCTGTTCAAATGTATGGCTCCAATTTCCCAGAAGCATTCTACCTATCTGTGGGGATAGATTGCCTGCATGGGAAAAATTCTGATACTGCATAGAGGTTATGCATAATCCAGACAATTTTTGAATACATGGTACCATGGCCATCTGTCCCAAGATGTCGACCTGTTCTTGTAATAGGTCCACTCTTTGATTTACCATCATTATGCCTGCTTTAAGCTGTCCATTTCTTTTACTCCTCCCTTAAAAAGAATCTTACAGAGAGCCTCTTTGACTTTTATAGTAGTAACCTTAGACCCCATGATAAGTCTTGCTTCGCCACAATCTGCGAGCTTTCTACTGCGTCACTGAATCCTGCGAACCTACACAGCGCTGTACTTGCAAACTTACCCCATGGCTTGCTTCATCGCAATCCGCAAGCTTTCTACTTCATCGCTAAATCCTGCAAACCTACACAGCGCTGTCCCTTCATTGCTTACCTGCAAACTTACCCTATGGCGTTCCTGGGTCTCAGCACCACTTGTGGCATCCCTAAGTCTCCATCCTGCAGAGCCCTGGGAAAGAACACACAAATGCCAAGTCTATTGATGATGCTTCCTCTTTAATGGTTCCCCTTCCTTGTGCACAGCAGGCAAATATATATCAGTCTCATAACTCCTCCCTCATCACTCCACCAACCCCAAGCTCCTCACAGCTAGGGCATGCACATTTCTAATCCTCTCATAGGTGGGCTGGTGGTAGCATGAGGCGCTGCTTCACTGATCATCCGTAGGGTGCCTTATAGGGCTCACTGCGCAGGCTCAGGGCACTGCCATCCTCGTGAGCCTTGTGACTTGGCAACATGCCTAGGCGCCATCTTGAGCCACCGCCCCATCCCAGTCTAGCTGAGCGGGCCCTGACACTGAAGTAGCTAAACTGTTGTTTTGCATTAATACTTATTTATATATACATATTCATAGAAAACAGAAACATAGGAAATTATTTTAATTTACTGTAAACCTTTTGAATAATTTTTAAGTATAACCATCTATATTACATACAATATTTCTTTCATAAACTTAATCCTACTCAATCATTCTTCAACATGCTCAGACCTTCTGCGACTTGCTTTTAGCCTTCTGATATTATCCTATTTCTTCCTTTCCCATTTGGGACAATCTTAGGATAAACTTTTTTATTATGCAAGACACTTTTATTTCTTTCCTTTCCTTTTGTCCTTCCTTACTAAAATTTGTATAACTATATACCTTCTTTACATCTTTTTCTCATTCCTACATACTGGTTTCTTTCTGTTATAATTCCCTTATTGAATTACATTTTGAAATAATTTTGTACATTTTAACAAAATAAGAAACAAATTAACATCATCAATTTAAGTTTTACACTGGCTTGGACTTTAAAGAGTTATAGTATTTTTAGATGTTTACATTTTAGTCAGAACTTATTGAAATAGCAATGTTTTAAACAACCTTGAACAGAAAAGTTTGGAATCCAAATGTGATTTTGTTTATCTTATATCTGTTGTAGAGACACCCCAAAGGTCAAACTTAAAAGCTGATTAATGGGAGCCAGAGTCCCAGAAACACAATAGGATATATTTGTTGGAATGCATCTCATTTTTTAGTTTAAACATAGTAGCCAGGTTGTGAAATCTATTAATATATCCATTGAGGTTTTCTGCACATTGATCCATTTTTTACACTGTCCTATCTTTGGTAGTCCATTAACCCATTTTTATATTGGACTACATGTACTGGTAACTATAATTAATTTTATGTAAGCTAACTGTATTGACAAAAATCAAATAGCTTTAGATTTTATAATTTTAGAGAACAACATTAATAAAAATAAACTTGTTATTTGACAGATAATTGTTTTTTGTTTTTGCAAAATAATGAGACATTTACTCAGTTAGGAGAAACAGATGTTAACCAGGTCTTAATGCTGACTTTTTGAATTAAGATGACAAAAAAACTTATTGGTTATCTCTCATATAATATAAAACTCACACATCTCTAACCTTTTTTTTTAAATTGGTGCATTGTAATCATATATCACATTGAAATACAAGACTTGAGAGGATATAAAACACACATCATCCAATTAGCCCTCATCCAGCCCCCATCCCATTCCATCTCCCTCCCTCGATCCCATGCTTGTTTGGTGATTAACTTTGACACATTGTTTATGTACCTCCTGCCTTTCAAAGAGGTTCCATCCTCCCCTATTCCATACCCTCTGATTGATCACCTTAGTTGCTTCACTATAGGGCCCTTTCTATAGCTCAAACTCTTCCTGTTGCCCCTTTCCTACTAGTTTTTGCTGATTAGGAGAAGCATCTGATTTTTATTTTCTGTGATATTTCTCTGTGCATGCCATGTTGCAAGTACCGATCCCACTCTTGATGACCCCAGTGGTGTCCTGGCTACCCGGTGGACTGATCCAGACCTCGCTGGCTCAAGCAGTGGCCTTGCCTCATGAGAGGCCCCGATTCTGGTCTTGCTGGCCCCAACACCAGCCTAACTCCTGAACTGGTTCCAATCCCGGCCTCAGAGGCCCCAGTAGCGGCCTTGCCTCATGGCAGGCTCCGATGCTGGCCATTGTCCCCAGCACTAACCTAACCCCTCGGCAGGCTCCAATCCCAGCTTTGTTGGCCCCAGCACTGGCCTAACCCCTCCTTAGGCTTCGATCCATCCTCAGAGGCCTCAGTAGTGGCCTTGCCTCACAGAAGTCTCCAATGCCAGCCATTGGCCCCAGCACCAGCCTAACACCTCAGCAGGCTCCGATCCCAGCCTTGGAGGCCCCAGCACTGGTACTGCCTCACGGCAGGCTCCGATGCCAGCCATTGGCCCAAGCACTGGCCTAACCCCTTGGCAGGCTCTTATCCCAGCCTCAGAGGCCCCAGCACTGGCCTTGACTAATGGCAGGCTCTGATACTGGCCATTGGTCCCAGCACCAGCCTAACCCCTAGGCAGGCTCTTATCCTGGCCTCAGAAGCCCCAGCACTGGCCTTGCCTCACAAGAGGCTCCGATGCTGGCCATTGGCCCTGGCACCAGTCTAACCCCTCGGCAGGCTCTTATCCTGGCCTCGGAGGCCCCAGCACCAGTCTTGCCTCACAGCAGGCTCCAGCACCAGCCTAAACCCTTGGCAGGCTTTGATCCCAGCCTCGAAGGCTCAGCACCAGCTTTGCTTCATGGTTAACAACGATCCTGGCCTTACTGGCCCCAGCACCAGCCTAACCCCTAGGCAGGCTCTGATCCCAGCTTTGAAGGTCCCAGCACCAGCCTTGCCTCATGGCAGGATCTGATCCTGGCCTCACTGGCCCCTGCATCGGCCTAACCCCTCGGCAGGCTCTGATCTCAGCCTCGGAGGCCCCAGTAGGGGCCTTGCCTCATGGCAGGCTCCAATGTCAGCCATTGGCCCTGGCACCAGCCTAACCCATCGGCAGGCTCCAGTCACTGCCTCGAATGCCCCAGCACCAGCCTTACCTCATGGCAGGCTCTGATCCCAGCCTCAGTCCCCAGCACTGGCCTAACCCCATGGCAGGCTCTGATCCAGGCCTCAGAGGCTCCATCACTGGCCTTGCCTCAAGACAGGCTCCAATCCCAGTTTTGCTGTGTCCGTTGCCAGCCTCACACCTCGGCAGGCTCCAATCCGAGCACCCTCTTTGCCCAACGAATTGTCCCACATTCTTGAGGGTGCATGGTGGTAGCATTCTGCCTCTGGGGATATTATTTCAAAGGTTCCAAGTGTAATGCATCACTTCTCTGCCTCTGCTGAGTACTGGCCACTGTCATTGCCATTGCCACTTTCCCCACCATTTCAAATCTTTCCCAAGCTCTTTTTCCACTCTGAATGTTGTCCAGTGTTCCTAAGCATGCATGATGGTAGCATTCGACATTTGGTGTAATTGCTCCAAAAAAAAAAATAAGGTTGGTAGGCTCCAATTTCTGCTTCTTCTGAATACAAGTCTCCACCACCATCACAGAGACCACTTTCAACACCGCCTTTCTCCTTGGTCTCTGCTAAACTCTCTCCTTACATGTGATGTCCAAGATTCTAAACAATATAGAGAGACAGCAGTCCTCCTCCATGGGGAATTTTTTCCATAAGTTCCAGTGCATTTGGATAAGTTTTGTCTGCATCTCCAGTATCCTGGCATCTGCCACAGCCTTCTTAACCCCTCTTTGATATTTTTCTTTTTTCTTTTTCTTTTCCTTTTTTTTTTCAATAACAGAAGAGTATGTGTGGTTTGAGGAGGTAGTGGGATCAGGCACTCAGTAGCACTGTGAACTGGCCCGGTTTCACCATGCATCCAGTGTGGTCTGCAGTACTCTGCCTGGGGCTCAGAGTCACATGACCCGGGCCCCGGCTGGTGTGCCTCCCGCGACCCCTGCCCAGGACCCAGGGTCTTATTTCACCCGGCTTCTCCATGGGTCTGGCATGCTATGCATGGTCCAGCTCGGGGCCCCTAGTCCCACGACCCGGTCCCCAGCTGGTGTGCCCCACACAACCCCTGCCCAGGACTCAGGGTCTTACTGCGCCTTGTTTCTCCAGGGGTCTGTCATGCTATGTGCAGTCTGGCCTGTGGTCCCCATCTTTAACCTTTAACTTTTGATTTTTGAAATCTTTTAGCACATTTAAATGACTCTAAATATATATTTAGTTTTTAGATGTAAATATAGCTAGGATTACTGGTACATATCTTATATTTGGTTGTTGATGTTTAGCTTCTTATTTAGGCACAATTTGTTTACTTGCATTTACCCACTAATGTATCCCTTTTAATAACCAGCCAATAGATTAAACTATCATTTTAACAAAATAAATCCTCAGAATGATATTACAATTTGAACATCTATTATTAGGAATCCAATGGTAGTTGTCTTAGCCTGAAGAAAACAAAGTGTGTTAATCTTTAGTGACAATTTGAAATTTCCAACAAACTTAAACCTTTAAAAATTTAAGCCACATGAACTAATATGTAATAAGAATAAACTTTTATTTATAGGCAAAACAACAAATCCTTTTTCTGCCTCTAAGCTGATATCTAAGAGCTGCAGCCAATGTTGGCCTTGGTCAGCTAAAAGTTGGCTGTTATCCCAGCTGATTCCAAATGTGAAAACACAAAACACTGTTACTTAGAAGAAATATTATATTTTTATAATAGTTGAGGCTAAAAAATGCAAGCTGTATTAATCCAATCTTAATTACCAATTACAGAAAAGAACTTTACATCACAATTTTTTTATATTTTTTTCTTTTTTTTTTTTTTTTTTGGTGGTACTTGGATTCCTGGAAGCCCTTCTACCTCCGGGCTACACTCCCAGACCTATTGTATATTTTTGAAAGAGTGTCTCTTACGCCAGCGCGGCTGGCTTTGAACCTGCACGATCCTCCTGTCTCCGCCTCCCAAGCGCGGGGATTACAAGCGTGCGCCACCATGCCCGGAATTTTTTTTTATATTTTAAAGGACTATATTCATGTATATTTTATCTTTATAAACTGAGCTTTTGATATAAAAAAACTACTTTTAGCAAATCAAGATGAACAAAAGGCTAAAAACTCACCAAGGACACAGGTGGATAGTACATGTTTCAAACTTCTAAGCAGGAATGTACCATATAACCCCAGACTTTGCCAGCCAATTAACATGTTTTGTCATAAATATAATGCAAGAGACAAAAATAATTGGCAGACCTGCAGCTACATTTAGAAGAATAAACTTTTTTCCAAGCAGGATGAGAGAGGGGAGATAACTAAAAACATAAACCCATGTTGTAATCTCAAACTGTATAATTTGTAAGACTTATTTTTATGAGTGAGGGAGGCAGGACACTGAATACTTTTCTGCTACAAGGCTGGAAGAAGCTTTTCAGTGGTTACCCCAAAAAAGGAATTTGTTTAACTCTGTTTTTGTTGAGCTTTTTGAACAAAGGAAAGACTAAGGAATTATACAGCTTTAACACATACAGATTACAAAACCTGAACAAAATGAGTGGGTTTGGGTGGCACTGTTCTTAAGTGCCCCCTGACAAAGGGAGGAAGGAAAGAACAAAGGAAATTTAGAGTGGGGGGAGGATAATGAGAACTCTCACAGATTTGGAGGTAGAAAAGAATTATAGGCAAGATATTCCCAGTAAAATAAATAACAATAAAACAGAATGTGAGTGAGTTGTTTGAGTCTGTCATGATGAATGAAAATTAAGATTAGTAAATTTGTGTAGAAGATGGTCAGATGTTGTCCAGAAGGTCTGTGGATACAAGCGAGGTGGAATGTGAGGTCCCCCACAGCAATGTAGCATGAAAAACAAAGGAAGGCCCTCGCCCAAAGGTTAATAAAATATCAAGTTTTGTTTCAGAAGAGAGCAGAGGTGCTTGCTCCCAGGAAGCCACTCTAGTGGCCAGACAAACTGCCTCATGAGTTGGATCTAAGGTATCTTTAAAATGATTTAGTAGAGAAAAAGCTTTTACAAGGACCCTTTCTGATCCATGATTAGTATAATACCATTTAATTTCTTTTTCTAACTTGTTCCATGTTTCTAAGTTTAAAGTTAACTTCTTCAGGAAATTAAGGAGAACATTCTTATAGAAAGGAGAGAAAGTGCCTACAGTGCTTAGTAAAAACTGAGATACCTCTTTTCTTATGCTTAGCAATATCATATGCAATGTGAATGAAGAAACCTCTTACTTTTGATTCAGTATGTCCCATTTTTAACATCATTGCCCTTCTTTACCTGTTTTATGAAACAGAGGGTCTGCAGCACCCTTGAGCAATCTACCTGGTCCCTGAAAATGAGGAGGATTACTCACCAATATTGCCCCGTGGTAGGTGCCATTCTGCCGGGGTCCAGCCCTAGCAAGAGTTAAGGTTCGTGTGTTAGTGAGGGGAAGCTGAAGTCAATGAGAGAATTGCCACACGAAACCAGATTCAATCCTCTGAATTTTATTCAGAATTTGTTACAATTTTTATATTTTATTTTTTGGCAGAAAACCAAGGGCATAGCCATGTAAGCAAGATTTTCAAGGATGGGAAAGTTTATTATTTTTTATAGAGTTTAGGGCAAGAGTGCCAGACATTTAAATAATCATAGTATGCTTTGTCTTACTTCCCAAGGCTGACTCAAACCCAATCTTATACAGTGGCTAAAACTAAGGTCAGTTTGAACTTAATGTTTGGCTCAAACTTTATCCTTGGGAAAAAAATATTTGCTGCCTGAGTCTCTCACAAGCCGCTACCCATCAATTTTAGTTATAATGTTTATATATAAAATTCCAATTATACATATTAATCCAAATAATCTTAAAATAATTTTATAAAGAAAGGAATGCTAGACATATTTCATGGGGGATCTACACCATTGCAGATCCCCTGACCAAGCTTTCTCAAGATCTGCATGAGATGCTGTAGCAATGGCTGAGAATGTCTAAGTAAGGAAATATTGTCTGGCATGTACCAGTAGTATATAGGGTGACACAATGAAGAATACTCTTGAGATGAGAAATTGAGTTGAGACGTGGGAGAAGGCAAAAGAGCCAACTCCTGGAATGCATCTCGAGCCTCACTTTTATTGGCAACAGTGTACCGATCTCAAGTTGTTTTTCTTTAAAAAAAACAAAGGCCTGCCTGGCATTCCCTGTGCAGCCTGGAGAAGAGAAGAGAACCATGATGTCCCCAATGAGGACTAGGGGACAGTAGAGACAGTCTGGACACAACGTCTGTGCCCATACACAAAAAAAGAGATCCTGTCTACCCTCTTAATGCCTGGTGTCATATTGCACATTATACTGACCAAGACTCTCCCCTTTAAGGGTACCACTTTTGAGGAGCTGAAGGAACAGATTCTATGGGGAAACTACAAGGTGCCCACTTACCTTCCCACCAAATCACAAAACATCATTCAGCACTTGCCAACTTTGGACCCAGCCCAGAGGGTTCAGGGGAAGTATTTCCCAGGGGGATGAGACAGAGACAGCCTGTTGCTCCTCTGCCCAGAGAATAGGACCAAAGGAAAGGACCAGGTCAAGTATTTTCCAACCCCACCCAAGCTGCTCTCCAAACAGCCTAACACCTTGATCTTGAGGATCAATGCAACAGTCTAGATAATCTTACAGTGGCTACTCACCAGATAGTATAACACAGAGTGAGCCAGGGTGCACACCAGATTAGGCAGGAACATCACTGGGGCATCTCATCACCTTCAATCCCATCAGATCCTTCTGCCTTCACTCCCTGCAAAGGGAAGAGCTAGAAAGCCTGCCTGTCCCTCAGCATGGGCTCTCTGAGAATACCCTGAGCTAGAAGTCACCTGCTATTTTCATGTGGTGACAGAGGAAGGCTAAAGACAGCTTGCCTGCTGCTCACCCTGTCCAGTTCAGAGCAGAGACTCAGAGCCTGCTTGTTATCCCCCTGTACACCCTGGAGGGGAGAGGAGAGAGCTTGCCTGATGTCCTCCAGGGAATATTATGTGACAATAGCCAAAGGAGAGGAGAGCCTGCCCACTCTTCCCTGTGAAACCCAGAGGGGAACAGAGGGAGCTTTCTGAGGCCCCAATGTGCAACGAGGAAGGCTAGAGAGAGCCTGACTGCCACCCCAGCCCCATCCAGTGGAGAACACAGCCCTGCTGCCATTCCCCTAGTACAGCCTTGACAGAAAAGAGAGCTGCCTGCTGCCCCCCACAGAAGTCTGCGGAAGAGTAGAGTCTGTTAACACACAGGAGCAAAACCTTAGGTTTGGACTTGTTTTGTGTACATGTGTGTGCACATGCACACGTGTGTGTGGCCAGGGACAGTTGTGTGTATGTGTTACTCTGTTGTCCTTTAGTTCGTTTGTTGTGTATTCAATATCCATTGGCAGGAAAGAGAGGCAAAGCCAAGCCATGAGGCCCTCAAGGGCCATTAAAAAATTTTGGGGGAGACAGGGCAGGGCACATTTTCCTGGCTCTGTGTGCTCCACCATATCTTCCATGGGGCTGAGGTGGCTGCCAAAATCTTACTTAATTCAAGGTGTTGGCATTCCCTCATCTTGGGCCTGGACACAGTGAGAATGATAGGACAGGAACTCATGCTTCAGGTCTTTGAAGTCAGTATTCACCAACAACACTTACTTAGTCATGGTCTATGTGGGGTGGGGGTCACTGCCCACTGGCATGTTGGAGGAGGGTGTCCCAAAGACTTCAGACAGAGCCAGTGTCCAGTGTGCTATCAGTACCAGGAAGGCATCATTCACAGGAACCTGGAGCTGGCTGGCATCCTGATGGAATGGGAAGAGAACACAAAGTAATTTCAGGCTGAATCGTAAGATCACAGCCAGATAGCAGCTCGAGTCTTTTTGTCGCACTCTCCAGTTCTGCATCCCTGAGTCCTATCAAAATCTTCCCTATGACCCTGAGGTGGACACCTAGGGCATGGACATCCTAATCCAGGTAATATTGACCAAGACTCCCTTTCAGCAGTACCACCTTTGAAGAGCTCTAGGAGCAGGTTGTCCAGGGAAGCTACAAGATGCCCACTTGCTTTCTTCCCGGGGCATAGATCATCATCCACCAGTTGCTGACTGTAGAACTGGCCCAGATGCCAACATCTGAACTAATTCCTGGATATCTATAGCTGATCCAGGATGGATATGTAACAACTCCTTCCAGGTTGTTATTCAAACAGCCTAACCCTTTGATCACAAGTGTCATGCAACAAACTATTAATCACACAATGGCTACCAGTAAGATATTACAACTTGACATGAGCTAAAGTGCCCTCCAGTGTAGTCAGGAGCATCATCGGGGCATTGCACCATCTCCAACCCCAGCAGATCCTTCTGAGTTCACTCCTCCTACAAAGCAGAGGGTGAGAGAGTCTCTCCATCCCACCAGCCCCTTCTCGCTATCTGAGCACTCCCAGAGCCAGGAGGACACAGTCAGGGCAGAGGGAAAACAGCCAACCTGCCTTCCAGGCAGTGTATGGGGGAATAGTGACAACCTGCCTGCCATTACACTGCCCAGCCTGGAGGAGAGTGCCAAAAGCCTGCCCATTGAGAGCCTGCAAGCAAGAGCCTGCCCATCATTCACTAGCTCAGCCCAAAGGGGAGAATAAAGAGCCAACCAACTCTCCCTGTGTGAGGTTGTCAAGGGCCAATATACAGTTGTGGAGAAAATTGGCAAGGACACCTTTGGTTATATCTACTTGGCTTGCCATATCCTCACTGGGACAGAGGTGGCTGTAAAAGTTTTTTTTTTTTTTAAATCAAGGCACTTTCTTCCCTCATTATGTCAGAGCTAGAGAAAATGAGGACAGTGAAACATCCACACATGGTTAAGCTCTGAAATTGTGGAGACACTGAACACAGTATTTTTAATCATGGAAGTTTGTGAGCAGGGGAAAGCTGCCCATTGGCCTGAGAGGGGAGGAGGAGGCTTGGCAGCTCTTCAGGCAGATTCTGTAGCAATCTTCATCAAGAAAGCAGTGTCCACAGGGACCTGAAGCCAGGCAACAAGCTGCTTGACCAGTAGGAAAACATAAAGGTCATATATTTGGGCCTGAGTTTAAGATCACTACTGAGTAACACCTGGAATCCTTCTGTGGTAGTCTCCAACTCTGCACCCCTGAGTCCTACCAGAAACAATCATTTGGCCCTGAGCTAGATGACTGGGGCCTGGGCATCCTCCTCCACTTCACATTGACCAAGACTCTCCTTCTATTCATGAGGAGCTGAAGGAGCAGTTCTTGCTGGGAAGGGACAAAGGTGTCTACTTGCCTCCCACCAAGGCTCAAAACATCCTGAAGTCACTGCTCATGGTAGACCCAGCCCAGAGGCTGACAGCTGAAGAGATTCTGGGGCACCTGTGGCTGATCCAGGGCAAGCATTTACCATCTCCTCACAAGCTGCTCCCAACCATCCTAACCCCACAATGAGGAGGATCATGTGTTGCCTGTGGGTCATGTGACCCACTGAAAACCCAGCTGCCAGATAGTGCAGCACAGGGTGAGCTGGGGTGCACTCCAGGTTAGGCAGGAGCATTAGAGCATCAGATCCTTGAAATCATAGAAGCCACTAAAAACCTCTTTAGTCATGGAGTTCATGATAGTGGAAGATGCCACTCACATCTGAGAGGAAGTGACTGCACCCAAACATGTCAGACAGAGCCTGTGTGTGGTCCACTATTGCCACCAGGAAGGCATTGTCCACAGGGACCTGGGGCCTGACAGCATCCTAATGGGCCAGGAAGGCAACATCAAGATAATTGACTTTGGGCTGAACCACAAAATCACTGCAAGACAGCACCTCAAGTCCTTCCATGGCACTGTCCATCTGTTCCAGAAACAACATTATGGCCCTAAGGTGCACATGTGGGGGCTGGGGCATCTTCATCCACTGTTTACTCACCAACTCTTTACCCCTGACCTGCACCACATGTGTGTGTGTGTGTGTGTGTGTGTGTGTGTGTGTGTGTGTTTGTGTCAGGTTGGAACCTCTGAGATATCCCTCTAGCCCTATTTTATTTATTATGAAACAGGTCTCTCCCTGTTGTGGTTGGCCTAAGTTCCTGAATCTGGTCTCAAGCCTGAGATTCTCCTGTTCCAACCTCTCAAGTACTGGGATGACAAGCATGTGCCAAAATGCTCGGCTCCCCTGCACCACCTTAGAGGAAGCAAAAAATCAGATTTCTTGAGGAAGCCAAGAGGTGCCTGTTCACTGACATGTGAAACATGTATCAGATGCTGAATGTAAAGCCAACTAAGAAGCCAACCGCTGAACAAATTCTGGGGAATGTTTGAGTGATATAGGGGAAGTATTCATCAGCTCTTCCTGAGCAGCTCCACAAACACCCAAACCCCTTGATAATGAGATCCGTGCATTGCCTGAGTTACAACTCACACAGGACCTAGCTAGCTATGTCAAACAGAATTACTGCCCACACTGTGGCCATATATAACAATGGCCAACACAGGGTGTGCTGGGGCAAAGGTTGCACTCTCCAGCTTACGCCTGAGCATAGGGGGGTGGTGGCCTCCATGCCCAGAATCTCACCAAATTGGACAGCTAGTGAGCCTGCCCTTCTGCCTCCACCACCTTTCTCTCTGAACATTCACTGGCAAAGGTGAAGACAGTCAGGGAAGAAGATGGCAGAAGACATAGCCTGCCTGCCACCCCCCTGGGCAGTCTTCAAGGGAGTAGAAACAGCCCTACTGCCACCCCATTCTAGAGCCCAAGTACTGTGATTAGAGGAGTGTACCTGCATGCCCATCTCTTTCCTACAAAACATTATAGGTTCTTATAGGAATTCTGTATATAAGATAAAATGAGACATAATGGGTTAAACTGTGAAGGAAGAAGATACAGGCCAAACATCCCCTGCCACCTCTCAGTCAAACCTGGTGCTGGGCTCCCCTCCAGTGCAGGGACAGGAGGCTCTTGGCAGGGCACAGGAAGCCACAGGTTAAGGGGGACCCGCAGCCTAATGGTGACAGACTTCTGCAAGGGTAGAGGACAGCCCAGCCGAATTTGTCCTGTCTTGGCTGAAGGGAGGGCCCTGCACAAGCCTGTTCTATAGCACTACGTGATGACCAAGAGTGGACAGGATCATGGGGCCCAAGGTAGTCATGGCAGCTGCTACTGCCCTGGCCAACAGAGCTACACTGAGTTATACCTCAACAGTAAAATCATAAAGTCCTTGTGAGAGGGGAAAGCTCCCAACTTAAAAAGGCAAGAAACCAACAACTGGATGTTGGCTCTTCCTATTCTGGTTCCCAATGAATATTCAACTGTTGTGGACAGACCACTTGGAGGTGGCAGACCAGAACTTCACCTGTGGGCATTCCTCCTCAGCCCACCTCAATTCTCCACACCCTGCCCTCTTCTTCCCCAGCCCCTGCCCAATGTGGCTCAGTTGAGCCCTTTCTGTTGGCCAGGCTCCAGCTGGAGGGTGCAACCTCTGGGAGACCAGGGACTGAGTCCATGAGTGCAGATATTCCACTTGGAACTGCTGCTGAGTCCCTCACACAGTATCCACAGCATCCCAAGCAGCAGGTTCTCCTCCTCAGCCTCCTCCAGTACAGCTCATTGGCCTTCCTTGTCTGCTGCTGGTCCTACTTGTCCTGCAGTGTGAGCAGCTCATCCTCACAGCCTACACCTGCCTGATGAATGATGTGATATTGTGGACCTGCTGGAGGTGGGGTCAGGTCTTCCCCCCATCAACCCTCAACCTTTGTCAAGGGGGAAGGGCCCTTGCACACAGACACCATCTCCCCATTTTCTGTGGGGAATGCCAGGTCACTCAGTCTCTCCTCAAGTTTTTGTAGAAACTCCTGGGCAGCTAGGGAAATACCAAAGCCACAGGTCACCATGATCACTGGCCAACAGCAGCTCACATGTCCGCTGCCTCCATGGTTCCAGCAATACTCCAATTTCCCTCCTCTGAACTAAGATATTCAACTCTAAACTCAAGAGGAGGTGGGGGAGCATATTTAAATTACACAAATAATAAAAAATAGTAGGTGAAGGAATAAGGTTTTCTAAATCTTAGCCTCAGTGTTGTATACTCAGCCACCAATGTCTATTACCCTCACCTACACAATAGTCGAATCTCATACAACACATATTAAGTACACATATGATTTTCTTTTCTTATTGTTGTTTTGTGATGCTAGGGACTGAACCCAGAGGCATTCTACCTCCAATCAGCATCCCGAGTCCTTCTCTTTTTGTGTTTTAAAATAGGTCTCAGCAGATTACTGAGAGTTTCACTCAATAGCTGATGCTGTCCTCAAATCTGTGATCTATCTGTCTCAGCGCCCCAAGGCCTGGGGTTATAGGTGTGTGCTATCATGCCCAGCTTTTATAATGTTTCAGTGCTAGGATGGAACCCTGAGCCTTGAGCCTGGTAGGAAAGAACTCTAGGTGCATGGAAATACATCCCCCATCCTTTTCATTTTGATTTTTCAGACAAGATCTCTCTAAGTTACCCAGGGTAGTCCAAAAGTTATTTTCCTCCTGCCTTAGCCTCCTGAATAGCTAGAACTACTGTTGTAACCACAGTGCTCACTCTTTTGTGTTGTAATACTTCACAGTCCCCCAGACATGGTGGCACAGTTCTATGGTCCCAGTATTTGGAAGGCTGAGACAGGAGGATTAAAGGCTCAAGCCAGGTGTGGTGGTGCATGCTTGTAATCCAAGTACTTAGGAGGCTAAAACAGGAGGATCGAGGGTTTGAAAACAGCTTCAGCTACTTAGTGAGGTCCTGTGCAACATGGTGAGACCCTGTTTCCAAATAAAGAAAAAAAAAGGATTGCTGGGGGTGTAGCTCAGAGGTAGTATGCCCCTGGATTCAATGCAAGGTACCACAAAAAGTGGGGGGGGGGGATCAAGGCAAGTCTCAGAAATTTAGGCAGATTCTCAGCAATTTAGTGAGACACTGTTTGAAAATATATAGATAAAAATAGGGTGTAGCTCAGAGGTAGAATGCCACTGAGTTCAATCCCCAGCTCCACCCACACAAAAAAAGTACACATTCCAAACTCTGTGTGACAGCACACACCTGTAATCTCAATTCTTGAAGTCTGAGAAAGGATAACAGGTTGAGGATAGACTCAGCAACTCAGCAAGACCCATACCAACTTAGCAAAACTGTTTCAATATAAAAAAGTATAGGATTTTAGCCTGGAGGTAGAATACCCTAGGGTTCAACCTCCAGTACCCAAAATTATGCCCATTCCAATGCATGGATACTTCCTGGTGCCTTAGTCCTTCAAACCCTACTGGAGGAAGAGCCACCACCCTCAGAGAATCAGTATAACTACTGAAAGAAAGTCAGGACCTGGCAAGAAAAACAAAAGACTTCCTGGTCTCCATGGATGAGCATGGATCCTGACAGAATGGAAGATACACACAGAGTGAGAGAGTGAGAAGTCAGGAAGGGATGTAGCTTCAGGGATGTCCTAGGAGCCTGGGTAGACCTGGATCTTATTATTCACATTATTTAAACAGGGGACCACATTTTCATTTTGTATCAAGTCCCATGCATTATGAGATAGGTCCTGCACATTGGATAATTTCTTACATCAACTGTCTCCCTGTGTCCCTGTACTTATTATCCTAAGTGTTGATTTAGCCCCCACAGCCTGCCCATGATTCCAAAGCAGGACATGAAAACAGAGCTGGGTCATATCTCAACTCTTCCACTGCTGCTAGCTATGGCACACAATTTCTCACCAATAAAATGGGGATGCTATCCCCGGCTTAACAGTGTAACTTTGGTACAGTAAATGGGCCGTTTCATGAAGACACAGCCAAGGACAGCAACAATGTTGGCAGCAAAAGCCAGCTCCTATTCCTTTGATTTTATTGTGTGTGACACTGAGGATTGAACACAGGGGCATTCAACCTCCAATCTACACCTCAGCCCTATTTTATTTTTTATTTTGAAACAGGTCCTTCTTATGATGCAGAGGATTGCTGAGTTGCTGAAGCTGAATTAAACACTGATTCTCCAGTCAGCCTCTCAAGTCCTTGGCTTACAGGCATGAGCCATCATGCCTGACTTTTGTTTCTTTAATAACAACAAATATACTCTGGGCACAGTGGTAGAGTGGAAGGCTGAGACAGACAGATCTCAGGTTTGAGGCCAGCCTCAATGACTCAGCAACACCCTGTTTCAAACTAAAACAATGAAATATGCCTGGGATTGTAGCTAGAGGTAAAATGTCCCTGGGTCAATCTTTAGTATGACAATAATAATAGTAATAATAAAAACCAGAGAAATCCCTAACAAAGTAACTGAGAAGACTCAGTGCCAGAGCAGGTGCCTTCCCAGCCTCCTCTGCACACTTTCCCACTGTCACCAGGACATCGTGACTCAGGTCTCCTCGACATTCAGCCAGCAGCCAGGACATCACCTAACGGACCTTCCCTTAAAGTGTCTAAGAGCTCATACATTTTCTGCACTTCTGCTTACAGGTCATGGGTATGCTCAAGACTAGGTGGTCTCCCCAGCACTAAGGAGAAATCAAAGAAAATTTTATCAAAATGTTATTTTGCTGAAGAGAGAGTGACTGGCAAGGTGTAAGGCCTCCCAGAGACAGACACGGTCAGTTCTGTCAAAGCGACACTTTAGACTCATAAAGAAATGCACTGTTCACGAATCAGCCAGAAGATGCTTTTTTAAAAATTATTTATTGGTGCACTGAATTCATACATAATAATGTGATAAAAATAACTTGTGTAGACATACATACACACATTGCCCTGTTAGCCCCTACCCAATCCCCACTCCATTCCCTCCCAATCCCTCCTTGCCATGCTTGGCTTAGTGGTTACCATCTAATATTATAACAATTTATCCAAAATTAACAATGATAATCTCACATAGCAGATTCCTTTGTCTGATATCAAGCTTTTGATCACTTAGAGATAACATTTCAATATTTCTTTTTGCTTTCTTTCTTACCAGAGGATATTTTTTTTTCTTTTTTATGGTTTATCATGCATTTATTTATTTATTTATTTATTTATTTATTTATTTATTTATTTATTTATTCATTTTTCAGGAAAATCTATCCTAACATGAAATATGAACTCTAAATACCCAAAATAATCTCAAAAAGGAACAAAGCTAGAAGATGTATATTTTCTGACTTCAAACCTTATAAAGCTACAATAATTGAAAGAGTATAGTACTGCTATAAAGGCAGATATATAAACCAGTGGAGTAAAAAAGCCCTAGAAATAAATTCTTCCATATATAGTCAAGTTATTTTTGACAAGATTCCCAAGAATATCTGGTTTCTTCTAAAATTTTATAGTCTTAATATTTATATTTAGGTCTTTTATCTATTTTGAGTTAATATTTGTTTATGGTGTTAGATAAGGGTCCAATTTTATTCTTTTTCATGTAATTATATTTTTCAACAATATTTAGTGAAAAGATGATTATTTCTTTCAGAAGATGCTTTTCAATGTGCAGAGAGCCCAGGACTGGGCCTCTGAGGACTCACACCTATGGTGCATCACTTGAACAAATGCCATTGAATCCACTCCTGCTCACTTTTTCTAATCAATTTCACTCCATCTAATAAGATGTGTGAAGTGTCTACTAAATGAACTGTTCATACTACATTGGAGCAGAAAGTCACTTGGCTTTCCTGTTCAATTACTGCCCAGAGAGAGAAGGAGCCACTGGAGATCTGGTGGAGAAACCCCTAGCAGGCCCATGCCAATGGCCCATGCTCCTGGGTGCCCTGGAAAGCACCTGACTCCCAAACAAGGAGGTGGGAAAAACTCTACCTGGTGGAGTGGAGGACTCAGAAAAGGCCATATGTGGCTTATCAGAGGAACATCCATAGGCACTGTGTGGGTTATGATTGGTTATGTACAAGCCTGTGACCACCCTCCCCACACTGCTGAATTCCTAGTGAGAAGATGATGGCTCTTTACTTCTGTGAGCTCAGGACCAGCCTCTGGGCTAAGATGGAGCATTTAGAAACTCTCTCTGCTGTTGGTTGAGCCTCAGCAAAGGCACCTCAACTTTTCATTGGAGGCAGCAGAGATCTAAGTTAAATAAGAAGGAAGGACTGCTGCCTTTAGTTATGGTCTACACTCACGTCTAACTGGAACAATATTATATGTTCTGTAATCTAAGGATTTAACAAGATGGACTCTGAGTGAATAGTTTAAAGAAATAATTAGAAGTGAAAAATCAGGTTTTGTCTTGTTGTTGTTGTTGTTGTTGTTTTGTTTTGTTTTGTTGTTTTGTTGTTGTTGGCCAGGATGGCCTTGAACTACTCAATCTTCCTGACTCAGCTTTCTGAGTGCTAGGACTAAGGCTTTGTTATTTTCTTTTCTTTTCTGGTCCTGGAGATTGAACCCAGGGGCATTCTACACCTGAGGAACACCCTCAGCCCTTTTAATTTTTTTTTTTTATTTTCAAACACAGTTGCACTAAGTTGCAGAGGCTGACTTGGAACCTGGGATCCTCCTGTTTTATTCTCTCAAGGACTGGGATTACAAATCGTTGCCAATATGAGGAGCTCTCAATTTGCTTTTAAGGTTCAGATATATAGCTCTGAGCTCCTGAGCATGGTCCTGCCCTGTCATATATAAAATATTTGACTACCCTCATCTTCTTCCACCGCATCCTAACAGACACCCTCTTACAAGAAGAGGTGTAATTATAAACATCCTAAATAGAACTTGGAACAATACAAGCAAAGTCAGTTACTAGTCAAATTATATAAAAATAAATCAAAATGGCCCTTATCCCTTCACAGCCCACAAGGTGAGTGCCTCTCTGTCCTCAGATGCAGAATCATTGGGCAGGTGGGATGTGGAGGCAGGAATCTTAGGATAACTCTTGAGTTTCAGTGGCTGCAGAAGAGACCTCAGCTTCTAAGCATCCCATTCAGCTAAGACTTCTGTTCTATATAGTGCAATGAGCACATTTTCTTCTTCACATATCTTTCTTTTGTTGACAGACTGCTAAAATTAATTACATTTGTGATATTAAGTAATTCTAAGTTTCCACTTATTTTTGTAAATTCAATGACCTTTACTGACTACCTCTATCCTTATCTAAGTTGTATGTGAAAGGTTATCTAGAGATTTTAAATATTACTTTAAAATATTAGTTGCTCCGTGTGGTTCAATTTGACATTTTATTAAATCTATTTAGTTATGATTTGATCTTCTTTATAACCCTAATATAAATACTAATCACATAAGTGACTATAGATTAAGTTTTTAAAGTTTTAAAACCATGAGAAGGGAATGATGTTACATGTTCTACACCTCATCTTACAGAGAGTAACCACACATTACTGTAAAGTATCTACAAGTATTTTTTCTTGGAGTCTTTCTTGTTCCAATTGAATTTTACTTATTATAATCTAATAATGTCATCCCTCACCTTGTACTCTACAAGTTAAATAATTTCAAATGAGAGAACCATGGGAATGAGGTTACCAGTATATTAAACATTGAAAAAGCAATAGAAACCTGGGCGTGGTTGTACACGCTTGTAATTCCCACACTTAGGAGGCTGAGAAAGGAGGATTGTGCAGGTTCAAAGCCAGCTTCTGCTGGTTTAAGAGACCCTGTTTCCATATAAAATATAAAAAATAGGTCTGGGAGTGTAGCCCGGAGGTAGAAGACCCCTGGGTTCCATCCCCAGTACCACCAAAAAAAAAAAAAAAAAAAAAAGAAAAGAAAAGAAAAGAAAAGCAAGAGAAAATGATGGTATTTTTCCCTTTGTGGGAACAAAAGACAGAGATAAAATTCCACAAGCTTGGGAAGAGAATACTTGTATTGATTTATCTTTATGTCTTATACATTTACAAATACCTAATTTCTGACATAATCAAAATGCCCTTTGTTTGAAGAAAAATTGCATCAATTGAACCCAGTGCTATCTGATGTATGTGCTTAGTTTTTTGTGGGAGGAAACAAACCTTTACCTTTTCATTCCATAATCAACTTCTCATGTTGCTAAGATAGATGGACAATATAAAAAAAGAAAGAAAGGCAAAGCTATTCAGCAAGAGAGCTAGTCTTGACTCTCATTTCATCATGGTGTTGATCGAGGAAAAGATTCTCCTACACGACTCTGTGGGTTTCCCAGAAATGACAACTTGCTTTATGAGATGAAACACCTCTGCTGTATTGTTTTCATAAATTACACTTTATCTTCTCCTGAAATTTCTGAGGAATTCATTTTAAATATTGGAAATGTAAATCTTCTCCCAGCAAGAATGAAACATGAGCTGTACTCACCATCCTTTTAATTTACAAAGGCTGAAATTCAGGTGCACTGTCCTGAACATGCGTCACTTGTTGGGAGCTCATCAGATGATACCATATTTCACAGAGTGGTCCAAAATTGTGGAAACTGCAGAATTATACAACTTTGTTACATACCTAGACCATAGTCCACATAATAAGAGATGAAGGAGTCTTAACTGTGTTATCCTTTCTCTTAGGGTTCCCCAGCCTTCACTACCAATTCTATCAAATGAAGGCTTAGTTTTCCCACTCATTTTCTACTCTATATATGTACTTCTGTCTACTCAGTCTTATCTTCTTTTTTGCAATGGAGCTTTCTCAAATGTGACCTATTTCAGAAATGCATCATCCTTCTGATTTACTGAAATGTATTATCCTTCTGATTTACTGTTATTAGACAGAATTTCATGGCTCTCTGATGGCAGTTAATTTATTTCTGTGTGCAAATGTAGTTTTTGTGCCTGGCACCAATAGGCTATCTTTGTACATCTCAGTGTACACACTCCTGTGAGCTGTGTTTGAGCAGGAGTGTCCCCGACACCATTTGGCTGATGGCAGAGAGCTTCCCTCCTGTCTTTCATTCCCTGCTATATGCTGTTTTAGTGGGGGTGAGCCTAATGTGATAGAAGAGTGGTGACATGCTACAGGATTCCTTTAGTTTGTTTTTGAAAGGGTTTATAGTTACAAGAAGGATTTCTGCCAAAATGATACATTGGTCAAAAATTAGCCATCTACCATTCTTTATAATAATTACTTAATATAAGATATATACCTAAATTTAAGCCATATATGTTTTATGTGTATGCATAATTGTTACAGCTGAATGTTGGGCCAAAGTTAGAGATGGCCAAATAACTAGCGACATACTTTCCGTGATCTGGCTTAAGGAGTGCTGGAAGATGAGTTAATGCTTGTGATTACAAGAAAGTATGTCAGCTTATTTAAAGTAAGGAGGTTACATTTTTTCTTTTCTTATGCGGATCTTCAAGTCCTAAATATAAAAATTTCCAGGAATTTTTAAAGTAATCATTCACCAAAGCTATAATTAACCATATATTACTGCAAATTATTGGGATATGTTCACTCCTGAGTATTCCAAAACATGTAAGTTTTTTTTTTTTTAATTTTTTTTATTTCAGAGCTCTCTTTATTTTGATTGCTTTATTTCCAAACCAAATATTCTTTTTTGTGGGGTGTACTGGGATTTAAACACAGTGGCTTTCTATTTCCAAGCCATACCCCAAAACCTATTTTACTTATTTTTTTTATTTTTTTTTTATTGATGCACTGTATTCATACATCATAGTGGGATACAAAAAAAAACTTTTGTAGACATACATGCACACATCGCCCAGTCAGCCCCACCTGATCCCAACCCCATTCTCTCCCCATCCGTCTTTCCCATGGTTGGCTTAGTGGTTGACATCTAGTAAAATAGCAATTTATCCAAAATTAAATAAATGATAATCTCACATAACAGTTTCATTTGTCTGATATCAAGCTTTTGATAATTTAAAGATAAAATTTTGATATTTCTTTTTGCTTTCTTTCTTACCAGAGAATATTTTTTCTTTCTATTTTTTTAGGTGAAACTATCATATATCTATACATTTATTTTTCAAAAAAAAATTTATCCTAATATGGAATATGGACTCTAGATACCCAAAACGATCTAGAAAAAGAACAAAGTTAGGAGATGTATATTTTCTGATTTCAAACCATATAAAGCTACAATAATTAAAACAGTGTAGTACTGTTCTAAAGGCAGATATATAAACCATTGGAGTTAAATAAAAGCCTAGAGATACATTCTTCCATATATTGTCAAGTTATTTTTGACAAGGTTTCCACGAACATTTGATGGAGGAAATAATAATCTTTTAACTAAATATTGTTGAAAAATAATAATTACATGAAAAAAGATTAAAATGGACCCTTACCTGACACCATATACAAATATTAACTCAAAATAGATAAAAGACCTAAATATAAATCTTAAGACTATAAACTTTTAGAAGAAAATCTGGGTCATAAAACCTCACAACATTGAAATTGGCAGTGATTTATTGGATATGATGTCCATGGCACAGGCAACAAAAGGGTATACAAACTCCCTAAAAAATAAAATATTTTATATCCAAAGACAATGTTAACAGAGTTAAAAGTTACTGATAGAATGGGATAAAATATTTCCAAATGCTATATCTGAAGGTATATTAATATTCCAACTAGAAATCCTAAAAATTAGCAACAGTAAAAGCAAACAATACAATTTAAAGATAGGTAAAAGACTAACATAAATAATGAATCTCCACAGATAACTAATCTTATTTGTCTGTTGGATGGAAAATCTTGTTTCTCTGGTTCTGGTGTGTGTTACCTATTTCTGCTTTGTAGTTAAATCTCTTTGAGTATTTTCTCTAGTGCTGGTTTTGAAGACATAAATTCCTTCAGTTTCTGTTTGTCATGGAAGCTTCTTATTTCTCCAACTAATTTGATAGAAAATTTTGCTGGGTAGTAAGTTTTTGGCTGGAAGTTGTTTTATTTCAGAGTTTCGAATATGTTACTCCAAGCCCTTCTGGCTCTCATGACTTGGTTTGGGAAGTCTGGAGTGATTCTAATTGGTTTACCTCTGAATGTCACTTGGCCCTTTGTTTTTGTTTCCTTTAAGATTCTCTGCTTGGCTTCCACATTGGTCATTTTGACAATTATGTGGCATGGGGATCCTCTTCTCCGATCCTGTCTAAAGGGAGTTCTATAAGTTTCCCGGACCTGTGTATCGACATCTTGTTCTATGTTTGGAAAATTTTCTGCTATTACTTCCTTGAAGATATCGTTGATCCCTTTGGTTTCACCTTCTTTTCCTTCCTCTATTCCAATTATTCTTAGGTTAGCTCTCTCAACATGGGCCCATATTTCTTCAATATCAGATTGCTGCTGTTGGATATTTTTTTCTAGATTAGAAACTATGCGTTCATTTTTGGATTGCTCATTTTCTAAGAGCAAGATTCTATTCTCCATGTCGTCTAATTGGTCGTTTGGTACTTTGAATTGAGGGCTTTGCTTAATTCATTGCATCCTTTATCTTTTTTTTTGACTCTCTCTGAATTCTTTTCTAAATACCTCTATTATTTCTAAAGTTATTTTCCTGATTTGATTTTCTAGAAATCTCTGAATTTCTGTTTTATCGGGTTCTGATGTTGTGGGATTGTGGGCATTCACTGCTCCATTGTTATTCCTCTTACCCATGATTTCAGGAGTTTGTGCCTAGTTCTAGTCTACAGCACAGCCCAGTGCACCCTGGTGGAGCATAGCAGCAGGCACAAGGCTGGATCCCACCCAACCAGGATCCATTAATAGCAGTGCACCCAACCTGCACTCTCGGAACTCGCAGTGCTCTGGCAGTAAGTGTGTGTGTCCAGGGACCAGAAACTCTATGCCCAGGGTAAATCTTGGGACGACACCAGCTAGCCCAGTTAGAATTACCTAAGACACAGGAAAATTCATTGAGATGTAATATCTGCACAGGGACTCAGGGGGAGGCTCCAAGTCTACTTTGGACATCCTCCACCCCTGCTGGAAGGAAGCACAGGCCTGAATCTAATCTTATGACTACTGATTGGAATTATACAGAACCTGGGAACTGTACAGAATCTATTAACAGTGACACAGACATCCTGACACATAAACCCAAAGCAGTAAAAGAAAAGAAAGGTGTCCAAACACCCAGAGAGTGACTTAAGAAGATGAAAATAGAATACATAGAAAATTAAGAGATATTGGATTATATTCTGAAAGCTACCAAAACAACCAAACATTCAAATAATATATGGACCTGACCCCATATTCATAAATAAGTAGGACTGTTTTTTTTATTTTACTATTGCTGTTTTGTTTTGTTTTTATATTACTTTTGTTATGGTTGTTGCTGTTTTGTTTTTCCCCCATCCTTCTTTTACTTTAACTTGTTATTTTTTTTTAATATATATTTGATAGTTTGCTTAGTTTTCTGGTTTCACACAGCTGCTAGTTCCTTTTATTTTATTCTTGTCCTTTTTCCTCTTTCTTTCTCTTTCTTTCCTTTTTTCTCTTTCCTCTTTTGGTGTTTTTTTTTTTATTTTTCTTTGATTACATAATAGTTAGTCTTGGTATCTTGTGTGGATTTTTTTTTTTAAGTTTGTTTGCTGCTTCCCTCACCCCTCTTACAAACTTCCCCACACTAACCTATCTACTCTTTTCCCAAAAAACTTTTCCCCATAATATAGCTCCTTGTTTAATACTCAAAGTATTTCATATCTCCATACTTATTCTACTAACGACAAGAGTCCTACTAATTAACTCTCTCTCATTCTCAGCAAAATATTATTATTATACTTAACGTCTTTCTCAACCTAAACATATTCTCTACCTAATCCAACTCCTTTAGTCATCATGCCAGCTCCTCCACCATCAGCACCCTCAACATTGGAAAAGCTCTGATGACTTGTGGATACCTCTAAACTCCTAATACTAAGATTGGACTAAACATAATACAAATGATGAGTATAAATCAGAAAAAACAGGACATAGAATGCTATAAATACAAGAAAACCAGGAATGATGAAGAGAAAACAGAAAGCACAAATACAGACCAACAAGAAATTCAAGAAGGGGAGTTCAGAATCTTGATTTACAATATGATTAAAGGCTTTAAAACATTCTAGAGGAGATGAAAGATGAGTTAGAAATGCTAGGAAAGAATCAGAAAGAGGTCTGGAATGAAATGAAAGAGTCGATAAGTGAAATGAAGACAACAATAGAAAGAAATTCTGGAAGATTAGATGAAATGTAAAACAGCATATCACTGTTAGAAGACAGTGCATCCAAAACCAAAAACACAGTCAGTGATATTCACAAATCTTTACAGCAACAAAACCTACACATCCAGCAAATATGGGATAATATGAAGCGCCCTAACTTATGGATAAAAGGCATTGAAAAAGGGATAGATGTACAGACCAAGGGCATCCATAATCTCTTCAAAGAAATAAACTCAATAGAATTTTCCAAATATGGAAAGAGACTTGGATCTTATGTCCAGGAGTCATACAGAATGCCATTGATACACGACCAAAGAAGGACCTCCCCACGCCACATAATAACCAAAATGACCAACATAGAGGCCAAGGAAAATATCTTAAAAGCAGTGAGAACAAAAGGACAGGTGACATTTGGAGGCAAAACAATAAGAATCACCCCAGACTATACAACCCAGGTCATGAATGCTAGGAGAGATTGGTACGATGTGATTCAGACAGTGAAAGAAAATAACTTCCAACAAAAACTAATCTATTCAGCAAAACTACTTTTCAAAATCAATGGGAAAACAAAAGTGTTCCAGGAAATACAGAATCTTAAAAAATTCATGAATTCAAAGCCTACACTAGAGAAAATTCTTAAAGAAATAAACTATAAGGAAGAAAAAAGAAGCATACTTCAGAACCAGAGAGGAGAGGACGTTAGTAAGTGGGCTATTTAAGTAAAGAAGAAAGAACAAACCACCCAAGAGTAGACAGAACACAAAATGGCAGAAAATAAAAATCATATTTCAATAATATCTCTTAACGTCAAAGGACTTAAAGTACCAATCAAAAGACATAGACTGGCAATGTGGATTAGAAAACATAATCCAAATATATGCTGTCTGCAAGAAACTCACCTTACAGCCAAAGACATTCACAGACTGAAAGTGAACGGATGGAAAAAGATATACCATGCCAATGGGGACCAAAAAAGAGCAGGTGTAGCAACCCTAATATCCAACAAAAGAGACTTTAAACTAAAACACATCAAAAGAGACAAATCAGGGCAATTCCTTTTATTAAAAGGAACAATACAACAGGAAGATATAATGATAGTAAATATTTATGCCCCAAATGTGGGTGCAACCACATTTGTACAACAAAACCTTTTGGACATAAGATCTCAAGTAGACCCAAATACAATAATTCTGCGAGACTTTAATATGCCTCTCACACCACGGGATTGATCTTCAAGGCAAAAGATGAGTAAAGACTCTTTAGAACTAAAGGAAACCATAAACCAAATGGACCTAATAGACATTTTCAGATTATTTCAACCAGGGAATACAGAATACACATTCTTCTCAGCAGCCCATGGACCTGCTCCAAAATAGACCACAACCTGGGACACAAATAAAATACCAGCAAATTCAAAAGATATAATATAATTATAATATAATATAATATAAACAGATATAATATAATTCCTTGCATCTTTTCAGACCACAACGGAATAAAAGTAGAAATCAACAACAGGAAACTCAAAAGAAAGGATACACTATTGAATGATGAATGGGTAAGATCAGAAATTAGGGAAAAAATAAAGAAATTTATGGAAACAAATGAAAACAGAGATACAACCTACCAAAATCTATGGGACATCGTGAAGGCAGTATTAAGAGGAAAGTTTATTGCATTGAGTGCCCACATAAGAAGGACAGAGAACCACCAAGTAAGGAACCTAATGACAAAACTCAAGGACCTAGAAATTTTGCAACAGTCTATTACCAAAGCCAACAGAAGATAGGAAATTATTAAAATTAGAGCAGAAATAAATGAAATAGAGAACAAAAAAATTTCAAAGAATCAATTTTAAAAAGTTGGTTCTTTGAAAAGATTAATAGAATTGATAAACCCCTGGCCAATCTAATCAAAAGAAAAAGAGAATCAACTCAAATTATCAAAATTAGAAATGAAAAAGGAGATATCAACACAAATAGTGAAGAAATTAAAAAGATTATCAGAAACTACTTTAAAAATTTATACTCCAATAGACTTGAAAACCTGGAAGAAATTGATAGATTTCTAAGCACAGTTAATCTAACTACACTCAGCCAAGAGGATATAGAAAGCCTAAACCAACCAATAGCAATCAAAGAAATAAAAATGGCAATAAAAATTCTTCCACCAAAGAAAAGCCCAGGCCCAAATGTGTTTCCAGCTGAATTTTACAAAACCTTCAGTGAACATATAATGCCAATACTTCATAACTTGTTCCGGGAAATTGAAAGAGATGGGATTCTTCCAAATTCCTTCTATGAGCCCAGTATCACATTAATCCCCAAACCAAATAAAGATACCACAAGAAAGAAAAACTACAGACCAATACACTTAATGAACATAGCTGCAAAAATTCTAAACAAAATACTAGCTATACACATTCAAAACTATATCAAGAGAATAATACATTATGACCAAGTCCGTTTCATCCCAGAAAAACAAGGCTGATTCAACGTACGCAAATCAATACATGTTATTCACCACATAAATAGAACCAAGAACAAAAACCACATCATCATAGCAATAGATGCTGAAAAAGCATTCGACAAAATCCAACACACATTTATGTTAAAAACACTAAAAAAAATTGGGATAAAAGGAAAGTACTTCAATATCATTAAGCCAATATACAGTAAACCCAAAGCCAACATTATATTGAATGGGAAAAAAAAAAACTGCAAGAATTTACGCTAAAGTCAGAAACAAGACAAGGATGCCCACTATTAACATTTCTTTTCATTATAGTCCTTGAGATTTTGCTGTAGCAATAATACAAGAGAAGGAAATCAAAATAATTAACATAGGAATAGAGGAATTAAAATTATCCTTATTCACAGATAACACGACCATTAATTTGGAAGACACAAAGAACTCAACAAAAAGACTTCTGGAGCTGATTGACAAGTTCAGCAAAGCTGCAGGTTAAAAAATCAACCTAAAGAAGTAAGTGGGTTTTCTTTATGCCAACAACGAATCCACAATGAAAGAAACACAGAAAACAATTTCATTCACTATAACCTCAAAACCAATAAAATACCTAGGAATAAACCTAACCCAAGATGTAAAAGACCTCTACAACAAAAAATATAAAACATTAAAGAAATAAATTGAAGAAGACCTTGGAAGATGGAAATATCTCTCTTGCTCATGGATAGGCAGAATAAATATCATCAAAATGGCCATTCTGCCAAAACGAATCTATAGATTCAATGCAATTCCCATTAAAATACCAGCGACATTCTTCAGAGACTTAGAAAAATCAATCATGAACTTTATATGGAGAAAGAAAAGACCTAGAATAGCCAAAGCAATTCTCAACAATAAGAAACATGCAGGAGGTATCACAATCCCAGACTTCAAACTATACTATAGAGCAATAGTAGTAAAAACAGCATGGTACTGGCACAATAACAGATATACTGACCAGTGGATTAGAATAGAAGATACAGAAACAAACCCACACATCTTTAGTCAATTAATCTTTGAAAAAGGGGCCAAACACATACGCTGGAGAAAAGACAGCCTTTTAAGCAAATTGTGCTGGGAGAACTGGCTAACCATTTGTAAAAAAGATGAATCTAAACCCCTATATCTCACCAAACACAAGAATCAACTCAAGATGGATCAAAGACTTAGAAATTAGACCTGAGACTGTGAAGTTAGTAGAGGAGAGCATAGGTTCAACACTACAACATATTGGCACAGGCAGTAACTTTCTCAACAAAACCTCCAAAGCTCAGGAAATTAAAGTAAGAATAAACAAGTGGGAGAGCATCAATCTAAAAAGTTTCTTCTCATCAAAGGAAACTATCAATAACCTAAAGAGGAAGCCTACAGAATGGGAAAATATCTTTACCAGACACCATTCTGATAGGGGGCTAATATCCAGAACATACAAAGAGCTCAAAAGACTCTATACTAGCAAAACAAACAACCCAATCAAGAAAGGGCAAATGAACTAGATACTTCACAAAAGAAGAGATGCAGAGGGCCAATAGATACATGAAAAGACGTTCTTCATCACTGGCCATCAGGGAGATGCAAGTCAAAACTACACTGAGATTACATCTAACCCCAGTCAGAGTGGCAAGCATAAAGAAATCAAACAACAATAAATGCTGGCAAGGATGTTGGAAAAGAGGAACTCTTTTACACTGTTGGTGGGAATGCAAACTAGTTCAGCCACTATGAAGATCTGTTTAGAGAATCCTAAGAAAGGTGGAAATAGATCCACCATATGATCCAGCTATACCACTCCTGGGTATCTTTCCAAAGGGGTGAATTCAGAGAAATACAGCAACATATGCATACCTATGTTCATAGCAGCACAATTTGTAATAGTCAAAATATGGAAACAACCCAGATCACCATCAACAGATGAATGGATTGCAAATCTTTGGGAAATACACACAATGGAATTCTATTCAGCCATAAAGAAGAAAAAAATATATCATTTTCAAGAAGATAGAAAGCTCTAGAGAACATAATGTAAAGTGAGATCAGCCAAGCACAGAAAGAGAAGGTACATATCTTTCCTCTAATATGCCCAAACTAGGAAACACAGAGGATACCAGTGGGACTCCAGATAATGGAGGGGAAATATCAGCAAAGTTTGAATGGAAAGATAGGAGAGGAGAAAGGCTGATCTTGATAATGATTATCTACATCTGAATATGTGTAAAATTATGAATATGACATGGTTAACCTGGACAATCATTGATGGGAGGGGGAAAGGGAAAATGGGGGAGGGGGGAGGGCACCAAACATAGTTTAAATATATACCATTTATGTTCAATAAAAATTTGTTTAAATAAACAAAAAATAAATAAAGTAACAGCGATATTTTTTAAAATTAAAAATAAAAATAGGAATAAAATTATTTTAGTAGACTAACCAATGTCAACACATCTGAAGTCTCCTTGCTGAATCACCACATTTTTTATGACTTGGGAAAAAAAAATAATTTCATGAGGAGCCGTGAGGTGTTCCCAGGTTTGGGAATGGAAAGCTCGCCACAGAATCTTTGGCTTCCATGTTTAAAAAAATTTTCAGCACATGCCGGTAAGAGATAAAGACAGAGGTTTGGTTTAGAAAAAGTGGGGATACAGGTTCAGGAGAGAATGCAGGCCATCTTGGGAGTAAGAGAGGTTCTTGAGGTCTTTTAATGCCTTTCTCATTTGAGAAACACAGAGAGATGACTGGATCTCCCATGACAGGCAAATGGGACAGGTATGTAGGAGGAAGAGATGTGAACTGAGGTGTTTCTGAGCTGGTTTCTGCTGTGCAGTGGTAATACATTTTATGTCAACCTCCTTAGTTCTCTGGCATCATGTGTCTTCTGAGCTGTCTGGTGGAGCAGAGAAAAGGGACTTTGCTGCCAGGCCTGAATCTTCCTGGACCCAATGTCTCCCATCTCAGCAGTGCAGGGAATTTGGATGGACAGTCCAGGGTAGAGGTCAGTGGTAGGTGATGCCCAGCATCCTGAGGATGACCATGGAATTCCTTGAGGAGCCTTGGTGGACTACTAGCTTGGCATCCACGGGGGTAAGTGCCCCAGGTAGGCTAGGGCTGCAGCAGCTTCAGTCTTCATGTGGCACTCTCCACTCTGCACTCTGAGTTCTGCCAGAACCAGGCATAATGCTCTGAGATGGACATCTGGGGCCTGGGGCTCCTCTGCAATAATTTGCTTCATCTCCTCAAGAGACCAATTCTGAGGAGTTGAAGCAGAAAACCCTGTAGGAAGCTACAAGGTGCAGTCTAGGTTAGGCAGGAGTATCAGGGTGTCAGATCATCTCCGTCCACACAGATACTTCTGTCTTCCACTTCCCCAAAGTGAAGAGCCAATGAGCATCCCCTTCTCTATCCCCCCTTGTTGCTCTCTGAGCATTTCCTGGCCAAACAGGACACAGAATCAGGGTGGGAGGGTGTAGGAGACAGAGCCTGCCTGCCATTCCCCGGTGTAATCTGCAAGTGGGTAAAGACAGCCACTCCTCAGCCTAGCCTGAAGGAGAGAAGTGACAACCTGCTTGCTGTTCCCCAGGGGAGATCTTGGGAATTAAGACACAGCCAGGCCCCCTCCTCCTTCCAGTTCTATTCAGAGGAGACTTCAGAGAGCCTGCCTGTCATTCTCTTTTGCAACTCACAGGAGAGTTGACAGAGCCTGCCTGCTCTTCCTCTGTAAGACCCCAGTGAGGGCACCCCCACTCCCAACAAGGCTCTCTAGCTTGAACGTGAGGCCCCAGTCCAACTCGTCCTCCCACGAGCGACTGGCAGGAAAATATCCATCCTTTATTCAGAAACCCTGGTGTGAACTATGACCACCAGCATGGGTAACAATCAGGGCTGGAAGCAGGTAACTGGAGAATTGTGACCTAGATCATAAGACCAGTTGCTGTTGCCTGCTGATTCCAAAGATTCATCTTGGATGGGGAGAAGAAATGCCCTGTATTATATACTTACAAGGTTTCTCCAGTGAAAGCAGGCTTCTGAGATGGACAACACAAAGCAGGCAATACACTGTAGCATTTTCTTTCATATATTTTTGTATTGTGTTGCTTTGACTGGTAAACCACAATTGGATGGATTTGTGGGGTTTAGTGTGATGGTTAGATATCTCTGTCACCATGAGAAGACTAACTGTTTCTAAATAGCATATCCCTCAGCTCCCTGGACTCTGACTTTGACCACAGTGGACTCTGACAGAGACTTTGTAATCTGTCAATTAATGGATTTTACAGCAGTACAATTTCTAACAGAACAACCTAAACAGTGTTATGTGATAATATCCAGCACCTGCTGTATTCATTTACGGGCTAAGGAAAAACAGCCAATGCTTTGGCCCTCACTCTCCAAGGCTAAACAGGATAAAATGAATAACAGGACTCCTCTGAGGGCTGTTGTGCAACTGTGACTCACAAAAGAAATAGAACATGTCTTTCTGGGGTCCAGCCCTACCAAAAGTTGAGGTTCATGTGTAGGTAAGGGGAAGCCGAGGTCGATGAGAGAATTGCCACACGAAACCAGATTCAATCCTCTGCATTTTATTCAGGATTTGTTACAATTTTTATATTTTATTTTTTGGCAGAAAACCAAGGGCATAGCCATGTAAGCAGGATTTTCAAGGATGGGAAAGGTTATTATTTTTTATAGAGTTTAGGGCAAGGGTGCCAGACATTTAAATAATCATAGTATGCTTTGTCATACTTCACATGGCTGACTCAAACCCAATCTTATACAGTGGCTAAAACTAAGGTCAGTTTGAACTTAATGTTTGGCTCAAACTTTATCCTTGGGAAAAAAATCTTTGCTGCCTGAGTCTCTCACAAGCCGCTACCCATCAATTTTAGTTATAATGTTTATACATAAAATTGCAATTATACATATTAATCCAAATAATCCTAAAATAATTTTATGAAGAAAGGAATGCTAGACATACTTCATGGGGGATCTATGCCATTGCAGATCCTCTGACCAAGCTTTCTCAAGATCTGCATGAGATGTTGTAGTATTCCCCCCTTTATTGTTTTTTAATTTGAGAATTTCCACTTCAATTATTAAGGATCTTATTGTTTGGGCAGTGTGGCAGATGAGGACTGGAAAACATAAGCAAAGAAAGATGATTACTATGCAAAACCTTCCCAAGGAAGCTGTATAACTCCACTAAAAACATATATTCAAAATTAGCTGGGATTTAGATACAAATTGAGAGGCTAGATCAGCAGTTGAACTAACATCTAAATGGACTTTACTAAGTATTTGAATTTGTTTTTGTAACATCTTTAAATCAGGGGCCAAGTGTGTATTATTCCATATTCCTAAGAGATGTGTTTGAAATTATTTTTAGGTATATTTTGAAAGATTAAAGGGTAATGGAGTAACAAAAATCCATTTATATTGAGCATGACATTTAACTTGTAATATAGTTTTTATATTTTTAATTTGATTATCTAAATAAATAACATTTTTTCCATCATTGACAATTTAGTTTCTAACTTTTTATCTGTGACTTTGAATAGCTAATGCTAAAGAAACATTATGACACAAGGAATTAACATGATGAGCAGTTTGTTTATTGGTAACTAATGCAACAGAAGAAAGGGTTAAGAAAGCAATTATTGAAATTAATGCTGTTATTCTCAAAACCAAAGAAGCTGAGCAGCAAACGTTGGTCCATGGTCATTCAAGGTGCTCCTGTAGATGTTTATATAGAATATTATCTAGAGCATCATCTGGAGCTTGACAGCATAAGTCTGTGAGAAACAAATCTCATAATACAGTTTTAGGAGCCTTATTATTCATGAGGAACCATATAGATTTTTACAAGCAGTCTGCTAGTTTGTTTTTGATCGATTGGCTCTGAGGCTGCTGACTTCAGGCAGCTATGATAAACTGAAGTGTCCCATCCCTAAGGCTCCATCCTGCAGATCCTTGGGAAAGAGAACACAAATGCCAAGTCTGTTGATGATGCTTCCTCTTATGCTTCCCCTTCAATGCACAAAGCAGGCAAATATATATCAGTATCATAACCCCTCCCTCATCACTCCACCAACCCCAAGCTTCACACAGCTAGGGCATGCACATTTCTAACCCTCTCATAGGCGGTCTGGTGGTAGCATGAGGCGCTGAATCACTGATCATCCATAGGGTTCCTGATAGGACTCACAGTGCAGGCTCATGGCACTGCCAGCCTCGTGAGCCTCGTGACTTGGCAACATGCCTAGGTGCCATCTTGAGCCACTGCCCCATCTCGGTCTAGCTGAGCAGGCCCCGACATCTTCCCCTTTTTGTTTTATTAAAATTAAGGCTTGGAACCGTGCCTGTCTTAGGTT
Organism: Muscardinus avellanarius; assembly: GCF_963383645.1. Lineage (NCBI taxonomy): Eukaryota > Metazoa > Chordata > Mammalia > Rodentia > Gliridae > Muscardinus > Muscardinus avellanarius. The sequence goes on from NC_137809.1 coordinate 3,777,118, forward strand.
GTCGAACCTCAAGGATCATTCTTACCTGTCATCGGGAAAGCAATAGCATGAATACCCCCCTGTTTTAGGTTGATATGATCCCGGGGACAATTGTACCTGTCTTTGACTACCGATCCAGCATATTGAGCCATATGTGAGGAGATGATCCAGCTTCAAGGGCAGCCAGAGCTTGCACCAGCATGTGCTTTTGTTGCACAGTTTGTTGTAATATACGCCTGATATATCCAACCAGGACACAGCATACTACCACCAGTTAAAAATGCCCAGAATGCCACGCCACCCCAATCTCTTAAGAATCCCACTGTCCCCTGTATCAGTCCATCCATTGTTGTACTGAGGCAATCTCCACGCGGGTATATTTGATCGCAAAAATGGATGCTTGACGTTCTGTCATAGTCTGTTCAAATGTATGGCTCCAATTTCCCAGAAGCATTCTACCTATCTGTGGGGATAGATTGCCTGCATGGGAAAAATTCTGATACTGCACAGAGGTTATGCATAATCCAGACAATTTTTGAATACATGGTACCATGGCCATCTTTCCCAAGATGTCGACCTGTTCTTGTAATAGGTCCACTCTTTGATTTACCATCATTATGCCTGCTTTAAGCTGCCCATTTCTTTCACTCCTCCCTTAAAAAGAATCTTACAGAGAGCCTCTTTGACTTTTATAGTAGTAACCTTAGACCCCATGATAAGTCTTGCTTCGCCACAATCTGCGAGCTTTCTACTTCGTCGCTAAATCCTGCGAACCTACACAGCACTGTACTTGCACACTTACCCCACGGCTTGCTTCATCGCAATCCGCAAGCTTTCTACTTCATCGCTAAATCCTGCAAACCTACACAGCGCTGTCCCTTCATTGCTTACCTGCGAACTTACCCTATGGCGTTCCTGGGTCTCGGCACCACTTGTCTCATCCCTAAGTCTCCATCCTGCAGAGCCCTGGGAAAGAACACACAAACGCCAAGTCTGTTGATGATGCTTCCTCTTTAATGGTTCCCCTTCAATGTGCACAGCAGGCAAATATATATCAGTCTCATAACTCCTCCCTCATCACTCCACCAACCCCAAGCTTCCCACAGCTAGGGCATGCACATTTCTAACCCTCTCATAGGTGGGCTGGTGGTAGCACAAGGTGCTGCTTCACTGATCATCCGTAGGGTGCCTTATAGGGCTCACTGCGCAGGCTCAGGGCACTGCCATCCTCATGAGCCTTGTGACTTGGCAACATGCCTAGGCGCCATCTTGAGCCACCGCCCCATCCCAGTCTAGCCGAGCGGGCCCTGACATTGAAGTAGCTAAACTGTTGTTTTGCATTAATACTTATTTATATATACATATTCATAGAAAACAGAAACATAGGAAATTATTTTAATTTACAGTAAACCTTTTGAATAATTTTTAAGTATAACCATCTTTATTACATACAATATTTCTTTCATAAACTTAATCCTACTCAATCATTCTTCAACATGCTCAGACCGTCTGCGACTTGCTTTTAGCCTTCTGATATTATCCTATTTCTTCCTTTCCCATTTGAGACAATCTTAGGATAAACTTTTTTATTATGCAAGACACTTTTATTTCTTTTTTTTTCTTTCCTTACCTTTTGTCCTTCTTTACTAAAATTTGTATAACTATATACCTTCTTTACATCTTTTTCTCATCCATACATACTGGTTTCTTTCTGTTATAATTCCCTTATTGAATTTACATTTTGAAATAATTTTGCACATTTTAACAAAATAAGAAACAAATTAACATCATCAATTTAAGTTTTACACTGGCTTGGACTTTAAAGAGTTATAGTATTTTTAGATGTTTACATTTTAGTCAGAACTTATAGAAATAGCAAAGTTTTAAACAACCTTGAACAGAAAAGTTTGGAATCCAAATGTGATTTTGTTTATCTTATATCTGTTGTAGAGACACCCCAAAGGTCAAACTTAAAAGCTGATTAATGGGAGCCAGAGTCCCAGAAACACAATAGGATATATTTGTTGGAATGCATCTCATTTTTTAGATTAAACATAGTAGCCAGGTTGTGAAATCTATTAATATATCCATTGAGGTTTTCTGCACATTGATCCATTTTTTACACTGTCCTACCTTTGGTAGTCCATTAACCCATTTTTATATTGGACTACATGTACTGGTAACTATAACTAATTTTATGTAAGCTAACTGTATTGACAAAAATCAGATAGCTTTAGATTTTATAATTTTAGATAACAACATTAATAAAAATAAACTTGTTATTTGACAGATAATTGTTTTTTGTTTTTGCAAAATAATGAGACATTTACTCAGTTAGGAGAAACAGATGTTAACCAGGTTTTAATGCTGATTTTTGAATTAAGATGACAAAAAAACTTATTGGTTATCTCTCATATAATATAAAACTCACACATCTCTAACCTTTTTTTTAAATTGGTGCATTGTAATCATATATCACATTGAAATACAAGACTTGAGAGGATGTAAAAGCACACATCATCCAATTAGCGCTCATCCAGCCCCCATCCCATTCCATCCCCCTCCCTCGATCCCATGCTTGTTTGGTGATTAACTTTGACACATTTGTTTATGTACCTCCTGCCTTTCAAAGAGGTTCCATCCTCCCCTACTCCATACCCTCTGATTGATCACCTTAGTTGATTCACTATAGGGCCCTTTCTATAGCTCGAACGCTTCCTGTTGCCCCTTTTCTACTAGTTTTTGCTGATTAGGGGAAGCATCTGATTTTTATTTTCTGTGATATTTCTCTGTGCATGCCCTGTTGCAAGTACCAATCTCACTCTTGATGACCCCAGTGGTGTCCTGGCTACCCGGTGGACTGATCCAGACCTCACTGGCTCAAGCAGTGGCCTTGCCTCATGAGAGGCCCTGATTCTGGTCTTGCTGGCCCCAACACCAGCCTAACTCGAACTCCTGAACTGGTTCCAATCCCGGCCTCAGAGGCCCCAGTAGCGGCCTTGTCTCATGGCAGGCTCCGATGCTGGCCATTGTCCCCAGCACTAACCTAACCCCTCGGCAGGCTCCGATCCCAGCTTTGTTGGCCCTAGCACAGGCCTAACCCCTCCTTAGGCTCCGATCCATCCTCGGAGGCCTCAGTAGTGTCCTTGCCTCACGGAAGTCTCCAATGCCAGCCATTGGCCCCAGCACCAGCCTCACACCTCAGCAGGCTCCCATCCCAGCCTTGGAGGCCCCAGCACTGGTACTGCCTCACGGCAGGCTCCGATGCCAGCCATTGGCCCAAGCACTGGCCTAACCCCTTGGCAGGCTCTTATCCCAGCCTCAGAGGCCCCAGCACTGGCCTTGACTAATGGCAGGCTCTGATACTGGCCATTGGTCCCAGCACCAGCCTAACCCCTAGGCAGGCTCTTATCCTGGCCTCAGAAGCCCCAGCACTGGCCTTGCCTCACGAGAGGCTCCAATGCTGGCCATTGGCCCTGGCACCGGTCTAACCCCTCAGCAGGCTCTTATCCTGGCCTCGTAGGCCCCAACACTGGCCTTGCCTCACGGCAGGCTCCGATGCTGGCCTTGCTGGCCCCAGCACCGGCCTAACTCCTTGGCAGGCTCCAATCCCAGCGTCTGAGGCCCCAGCACCGGCCTTGCCTCACAGAGAGCTCTGATCACGGCCACGCTGGCCCTGGCACTGGCCTAACCCCTCGGCAGGCTCCAATCCTGGCCTTGGAGTTCCCATCACTGGCCTTGCCTCACAGCAGGCTCCAAAGCTGGCCTCGCTGGCCCCAGAACGGGTCTAACCCCTCAGCAGGCTCCAGTCCTGGCCTCAGAGGCCTCAGTAGCGGCCTTGCCTCACAGAAGGCTCTGATGCCAGCTGCAGGCCCTGGCACCAGCCTAACCCCTTGGCAGGCTCTTATCCTGACCTCGGAGGCCCCACCACTGGCCTTGCCTCATGGCAGGCTCAAATGCAGGCCTTGCTGACCTCAGCACTAGCCTAACCACTTGACAGGCTCCAATCCCAGCCTCAGAGGCCTCAGTAGCAGCCTTGCCTCACGGAAGGCTCTGATGCTGGCCGCTGACCCCAGCACCGGCCTAACCACAATCCCAGCCTCGCAGGCCCCAGCACTGGCCTTGTCACACAGCAGGCTCCGATCCCAGCCATGCTGGCCCTGGCACCGGCCTAATTCCTCGGCAGGCTCTTATCCCAGCCTCGGAGGCCCCAGGATTGGCCTTGCCACACAGCAGTCTCTGATGCTGGCCATTGGCCGCGGCACTGGCCTAACCTCTCGGAGGGCTTTTATCCTGGCCTCAGAGGCCCCAGCACCAGCCTAACCCCTCAGCAGGCTCTTATCCTGGCCTCGGAGGCCCCAGCACTGGCCTTGCCTCACAGCAGGCTCCAGCACCAGCCTAAACCCTTGGCAGGATTCGATCCCAGCCTCGAAGGCTCAGCACCAGCTTTGCTTCACGGTGAGCAATGATCCTGGCCTTGCTGGCGCCAGCACCAGCCTAACACCTAGGCAGGCTCTGATCCCGGCTTTGAAGGCCCCAGCACCAGCCTTGCCTCATGGCAGGATCTGATCATGGCCTCACTGGCCCCTGCATCGGCCTAACCCCTCGGCAGGCTCTGATCTCACCCTTCGAGGCCCCAGTAGGGGCCTTGCCTCACGGCAGGCTCCAATGTCAGCCATTGGCCCCGGCACCAGCCTAACCCCTCGGCAGGCTCCAGTCACTGCCTCGAAGGCCCCAGCACCAGCCTTACCTCATGGCAGGCTCTGATCCCAGCCTCAGTCCCCAGCACTGGCCTAACCCCATGGCAGGCTCTGATCCAGGCCTCAGAGGCTCCGTCACCGGCCTTGCCTCAAGACAGGCTCCAATCCCAGTTGTGCTGTGTCCGTCGCCAGCCTCACACCTTAGCAGGCTCCAATCCGAGCACCCTCTTTGCCCAACGAATTGTCCCACATTCTTGAGAGGGTGCATGGTGGTAGCATTCTGCCTCTGGGGATATTATTTCAAAGGTTCCAAGTGTAATGCATCAGTTCTCTGCCTCTGCTGAGTACTGGCCACTGTCATTGCCATTGCCACTGTCCCCACCATTTCAAATCTTTCCCAAGCTCTTTTTCCACTCTGAATGTTGTCCAGTGTTCCTAAGCATGCATGATGGTAGCATTCGACATTTGGTGTAATTGCTCCAAAAAAAAAATAAGGTTGGTAGGCTCCCATTTCTGCTTCTTCTGAATACAAGTCTCCACCACCATCACAGAGACCACTTTCAACACTGCCTTTCTCCTTGGTCTCTGCTAAACTCTCTCCTTACATGTGATGTCCAAGATTCTAAACAATATAGAGAGACAGCAGTCCTCCTTCATGGGGAATTTTTCCATAAGTTCCAGTGCATTTGGATAAGTTTTGTCTGCATCTCCAGTATCCTAGCATCTGCCACAGCCTTCTTAACCCGTCTTTGATATTTTTCTTTTTTCTTTTTCTTTTCTTTTTTTTTTTTTTCAATAACAAGAGTATGTGTGGTTTGAGGAGGTAGTGGGATCAGGCACTCAGTAGCACTGTGACCTGGCCCGGTTTCCCCATGCATCCAGCGTGGTCTGCAGTACTCTGCCTGGGGCTCAGAGTCACATGACCCGGGCCCCAGCTGGTGTGCCCCCCGCGACCCCTGCCCAGGACCCAGGGTCTTATTGCACCCGGCTTCTCCATGGGTCTGGCGTGCTATGCATGGTCCAGCTCGGGGCCCCTAGTCCCACGACCCGGTCCCCAGCTGGTGTGCCCCACACAACCCCTGCCCAGGACTCAGGATCTTACTGCACCTTGTTTCTCTAGGGGTCTGTCATGCTATGTGCGGTCTGGCCTGGGCCCCCATCTTTAACCTTTAACTTTTGATTTTTGAAATCTTTTAGCACATTTAAATGACTCTAAATATATATTTAGTTTTTAGATGTAAATATAGCTAGGATTACTGGTACATATCTTATATTTGGTTGTTGATGTTTAGCTTCTTATTTAGACACAATTTGTTTACTTGCATTTACCCAATAATGTATCCCTTTTAATAACCAGCCAATAGATTAAACTATCATTTTAACAAAATAAATCCTCAGAATGATATTACAATTTGAACAGCTATTATTAGGAAGCCAATGGTAGTTGTCTCAGCCTGAAGAAAACAAAGTGTGTTAATCTTTAGTGACAATTTGAAATTTCCAACAAACTTAAACCTTTAAAAATTTAAGCCACATGAACTAATATGTAATAAGAATAAACTTTTATTTATAGGCAAAACAACAAAATCCTTTTTCTGCCTCTAAGCTGATATCTAAGAGCTGCAGCCAATGTTGGCCTTGGTCAGCTAAAAGTTGGCTGTTATCCCAGCTGATTCCAAATGCGAAAACATAAAACACTGTTACTTAGAAGAAATATTATATTTTTATAATAGTTGAGGCTAAAAAATGCAAGCTGTATTAATCCAATCTTAATTACCAATTGCAGAAAATAACTTTACCTCACAATTTTTTTATATTTTAAAGGGCTATATTCATGTATATTTTATCTTTATAAACTGAGCTTTTGACATAAAAAAAAACTACTTTTAGGAAATCAAGATGAACAAAAGGCTAAAAACTCACCAAGGACACAGGTGGACAGTACATGTTTCAAACTTCTAAGCAGGAATGTACCATATAACCCCAGACTTTGCCAGCCAATTAACATGTTTTGTCATAAATCTAATGCAAAAGACAAAAATAATTGGCAGACCTGCAGCTACATTTAGAAGAATAAACTTTTTTCCAAGCAGGATGAGAGAGGGGAGATAACTAAAAACATAAACCCATGTTGTAATCTCAAACTGTATAATTTGTAAGACTTATTTTTATGAGTGAGGGAGGCAGGACACTGAATACTTTTCTGCTACAAGGCTGGAAGAAGCTTCTCAGTGGTTACCCCAAAAAAGGAATTTGTTTAACTCTGTTTTTGTTGAGCTTTTTGAACAAAGGAAAGACTAAGGAGTTATACAGTTTTAACACATACAGATTACAAAACCTGAACAAAATGAGTGGGTTTGGGTGGCGCTGTTCTTAAGTGCCCCCTGACAAATGGAGGAAGAAAAGAACAAAGGAAATTTAGAGTGGGGGGAAGATAATGAGAACTCTCACAGATTTGGAGGTAGAAAAGAATTATAGGCAAGATATTCCCAGTAAAATAAATAACAATAAAACAGAATGTGAGTGAGTTGTTTGAGTCTGTCATGATGAATGAAAATTAAGATTAGTAAACTTGTGTAGAAGATGGTCAGATGTTGTCAAGAAGGTCTGTGGATACAAGCGAGGTGGAATGTGAGGTCCCCCACAGCAATGCAGCATGAAAAACAAAGGCATGCCCTCACCCAAAGGTTAATAAAATATCAGGTTTTGTTTCAGAAGAGAGCAGAGGTGCTTGCTCCCAGGAAGCCACTCTAGTGGCCAGACAAACTACCTCATGAGTTGGATCTAAGGTATCTTTAAAATGATTTAGTAGAGAAAAAGCTTGTACAAGGACCATTTCTGATCCATGATTAATATAATACCATTTAATTTATTTTTCTAACTTGTTCCATGTTTCTAAGTTTAAAGCTAACTTCTTCAGGAAATTAAGGAGAACATTCTTATAGAAAGGAGAGAAAGTGCCTACAGTGCTTAGTAAAAACTGAGATACCTCTTTTCTTATGCTTAGCAATGTCATATGCAATGTGAATGAAGAAACCTCTTACTTTTGATTCAGTATGTCCCATTTTTAACATCATTGCCCTTCTTTACCTGTTTTATGAAACAGAGGGTCTGCAGCACCCTTGAGCAATCTACCTGGTCCCTGAAAATAAGGAGGATTACTCACCAATATTGCCCCGTGGTAGGTGCCATTCTGCCGGGGTCCAGCCCTAGCAAGAGTTAAGGTTAGTGTGTTAGTGAGGGGAAGCTGAAGTCAATGAGAGAATTGCCACACGAAACCAGATTCAATCCTCTGCATTTTATTCAGGATTTGTTACAATTTTTATATTTTATTTTTTGGCAGAAAACCAAGGGCATAGCCATGTAAGCAGGATTTTCAAGGATGGGAAAGGTTATTATTTTTTATAGAGTTTAGGGCAAGGGTGCCAGACATTTTAATAATCATTGTATGCTTTGTCTTACTTCACAATGCTGACTCAAACCCAATCTTATACAGTGGCTAAAACTAAGGTCAGTTTGAACTTAATGTTTGGCTCAAACTTTATCCTTGGGAAAAAAAAAATCTTTGTTGCCTGAGTCTCTCACAAGCCGCTACCCATCAATTTTAGTTATAATGTTTATATATAAAATTCCAATTATACATATTAATCCAAATAATCTTAAAATAATTTTATAAAGAAAGGAATGCTAGACATATTTCATGGGGGATCTACACCATTGCAGATCCCCTGACCAAGCTTTCTCAAGATCTGCATGAGATGCTGTAGCATTGGCTGAGAATGTCTAAGTAAAGAAATATTGTCTGGCATGTACCAGTAGTATATAGGGTGACACAATGAAGAATACTCTTGAGATGAGAAATTGAGTTGAGACGTGGGAGAAGGCAAAAGAGCCAATTCCTGGAATGCATCTCGAGCCTCACTTTTATTGGCAGCAGTGTACCGAACTCAAGTTGTTTTTCTTTAAAAAAAACAAAGGCATACTGTTTTTAGTAAAGTATTTAAATTGTGTCAGTAGTTACAGGGTGCACATTCGAGGTTAGGCCTGAACATAGAGTGGCAGTGGCCTTCATGCCCAGAATTCTCCTGCCTTCACTCTCTCCCCAAAGTGGAGACAATGAGTCGACCCTGTCTCCTCCCCTTTTTGCTGGAAATCAGGACACACAGCCAGGACAGAAGAGGGCAGAAGACAGCCCTTCCCTGCCCTTACCCTGTGCAGTCTTCAGGGAAGTAGAGACAACCTGCCTGACACTGCACAGCCTGGAACAGAGGACAGAGAGCCTGCCTGTTATTTGCCTATGTAGCACATAGGGGAGTAGACAGAGCCATACTGAAGTCCCCCAGTGAAGACTAAGGGACCATAGAGACCACCCAGAGGACATTCATGAGCCCAGCCAAAGGAGAGAAGAGAGCCTTCCCACCCACCCCTGTGCAGCCCAGAGGGGATTACACAGAGCCATCTGCTTGTTGTTCTGTGTGTGTGTGTGTGTGTGTGTGTGTGTGTGTGTGCGCACGTGCGCGTGTGTGTGTGTGCCTGCATGCGTGTTGTTGTGTATTCAGTCTTCAGTGGCAGGAACAAAGGTCATGAGGCAGTGTCAGACCTCTCCAGGGGGATACTGGGCATGGAAGCTTTGCCTGGGTCTACCTGGTGGCTGTCAAAATCTCACTTAAATAAAGGTGCCTGCTCCCTCTCGTGCTGGACCTAACTATAACAAGAACAGAAGGGCACAAACATGTGGTCTGGCTCTCTGAAGTCATAGCATACACTGATAAGTTATTTAGTTATGGAGCATGTGGTTGGGGGGCTGCATATGGGAGGAGGTGGCCCCTGACACTTCAGAAAGTTCCTGTGTGCAGTGTACTATCACCATCAGGAAGGGACCTGGAGCCTGACAGCATCCTGATGGACCAAGAAGGCAAAGGCAAGATCATTGACTTTGGACTGAGCCACAAAAATCACTGCTGAAAGCCCTTGAGGTCTTCCTGTGTCACTGTACATCCTACCAGAAACAACCATATGGCCCCAAGGTGGACATCTGGGGCCTTGACATCGTAATCCAGGTTATGTTGACCAAGACTTTCTCTCCCCTTCAACAGTACCACCTCTGAGGAGCTGAAGGAGACATCCATGTGGGGAAGCTACAAGTTGCCCACACATCTTTCCAGAGAGACAAAAAATATCATACAGCATTTGCTGAATTTAGACCTGGACCCGGGGCTGATGAGAACAAATTCTCACCCATGATTTGGGTAAAGTATTTAGCAACTCCTTCTGAGTTACTTCCCCAAACAGCCTAACACCTTGGCCTTGAGTCACGCAGTAGACTAGTCAGGGCAAAAAGGGTAGAAGCCCCCATCTGCCTGCCATCCCCTGTGCAGTCCTCAGGAGAGTAGAGACAGCATGCCTGTGCCTGCACTGCTCATCCTGGGACAGAGTACTCAGTGCCTGCCTGGCATTCCCTGTGCAGCCTGGAGAAGAGAAGAGAACCATGATGTCCCCAATGAGGACTAGGGGACAGTAGAGACAGTCTGGACACAACGTCTGTGCCCATACACAAAAAAAGAGATCCTGTCTACCCTCTTAATGCCTGGTGTCATATTGCACATTATACTGACCAAGACTCTCCCCTTTAAGGGTACCACTTTTGAGGAGCTGAAGGAACATATTTTATGGGGAAACTACAAGGTGCCCACTTACCTTCCCACCAAATCACAAAACATCTTTCAGCACTTGCCGACTTTGGACCCAGCCCAGAGGGTCCAGGGGAAGTATTTCCCAGGGGGATGAGACAGAGACAGCCTGTTGCTCCTCTGCCCAGATAATAGGACCAAAGGAAAGGACCAGGTCAAGTATTTTCCAACCCCTCCCAAGCTGCTCTCCAAACAGCCTAACACCTTGATCTTGAGGATCAATGCAACAGTCTAGATAATCTTACAGTGGCCACTCACCAGATAGTACAACACAGAGTGAGCCAGGGTGCACACCAGATTAGGCAGGGACATCACTGGGGCATCTCATCATCTCCAATCCCATCAGATCCTTCTGCCTTCACTCCCTGCAAAGGGAAGAGCTAGCAAGCCTGCCTGTCCCTCAGCATGGACTCTCTGAGCATACCCTGAGCTAGAAGTCACCTGCTATTTCCATGTGGTGACAGAGGAAGGCTAAAGACAGCTTGCCTGCTGTTCACCCTGTCCAGTTCAGAGTAGAGGACTCAGAGCCTGCTTGTTATCCCCCTGTACACCCTGGAGGGGAGAGGAGAGAGCTTGCCTGATGTCCTCCAGGGAATATTATGTGACAATAGCCAAAGGAGAGGAGAGCCTGCCCACTCTTCCCTGTGCAACCCAGAGGGGACCAGAGGGAGATTTCTGAGGTCCCAATGTGCAACGGGGAAGGCTAAAGAGAGCCTGACTGCCACCCCAGCCCCATCCAGTGGAGAACACAGCCCTGCTGCCATTCCCCTAGTACAGCCTTGACAGAAAAGAGAGCTGCCTGCTGCCCCCCACAGAAGTCTGCGGAAGAGTAGAGTCTGTTAACACACAGGAGCAAAACCTGAGGTTTGGACTTGTTTTGTGTACATGTGTGTGCACATGCACACGTGTGTGTGGCCAGGGACAGGTGTGTGTATGAGTTACTCTGTTGTCCTTTAGTTCGTTTGTTGTGTATTCAATATCCATTGGCAGGAAAGAGAGGCAAAGCCAAGCCATGAGGCCCTCAAGGGCCATTAAAAAATTTTGGGGGAGACAGGGCAGGGCACATTTTCCTGGCTCTGTGTGCTCCACCATATCTTCCATGGGGCTGAGGTGGCTGCCAAAATCTTACTTAATTCAAGGTGTTGGCATTCCCTCATCTTGGGCCTGGACACAGTGAGAATGATAGGGCAGGAACTCATGCTTCAGGTCTTTAAAGTCAGTGTTCACCAACAACACTTACTTAGTCATGGTCTATGTGGGGTGGGGGTCACTGCCCACTGGCATGTTGGAGGAGGGGGTCCCCAACACTTCAGACAGAGCCAGTGTCCAGTGTGCTATCAGTACCAGGAAGGCATCATTCACAGGAACCTGGAGCTGGCTGGCATCCTGATGGAATGGGAAGAGAACACAAAGTAATTTCAGGCTGAATCGTAAGATCACAGCCAGATAGCAGCTCGAGTCTTTTTGTCGCACTCTCCAGTTCTGCATCCCTGAGTCCTATCAAAATCTTCCCTATGACCCTGAGGTGGACACCTAGGGCATGGACATCCTAATCCAGGTAATATTGACCAAGACTCCCTTTCAGCAGTACCACCTTTGAAGAGCTCTAGGAGCAGGTTGTCCAGGGAAGCTATAAGATGCCCACTCGCTTTCTTCCCAGGGCATAGATCATCATCCACCAGTTGCTGACTGTAGAACTGGCCCAGATGCCAACAGCTGAACTAATTCCTGGATATCTATAGCTGATTCAGGAAGGATATGTAACAACTCCTTCCAGGTTGTTCTTCAAACAGCCTAACCCTTTGATCACAAGTGTCATGCAACAAACTATTAATCACACAATGGCTACCAGTAAGATATTACAACTTGGCATGAGCTAAAGTGCCCTCCAGTATAGTCGGGAGCATCATCGGGGCATTGCACCATCTCCAACCCCAGCAGATCCTTCTGAGTTCACTCTTCCTACAAAGCAGAGGGTGAGAGAGTCTCTCCATCCCACCAGCCCCTTATCGCTATCTGAGCACTCCCAGAGCCAGGAGGACACAGTCAGGGTAGAGGGAAAACAGCCAACCTGCCTTCCAGGCAGTGTATGGGGGAATAGTGACAACCTGCCTGCCATTACACTGCCCAGCCTGGAGGAGAGTGCCAAAAGCCTGCCCACTGAGAGCCTGCAAGCAAGAGCCTGCCCATCATTCACTAGCTCAGCCCAAAGGAGAGAATAAAGAGCCAACCAACTCTCCCTGTATGAGGTTGTCAAGGGCCAATATACAGTTGTGGAGAAAATTGGCAAGGACACCTTTGGTTATATCTACTTGGCTTGCCATATCCTCACTGGGACAGAGGTGGCTGTAAAAGTTTTTTTGTTTTTTTTTAAATCAAGGCATTGTCTTCCCTCATTATGTCAGAGCTAGAGAAAATGAGGACAGTGAAACATCCACACATGCTTAAGCTCTGAAATTGTGGAGACACTGAACACAGTATTTTTAATCATGGAAGTTTGTGAGCAGGGTAAAGCTGCCCATTGCCCTGAGAGGGGAGGAGGAGGCTTGGCAGCTCTTCAGGCAGATTCTGTAGCAATCTTCATCAAGAAAGCAGTGTCCACAGGGACCTGAAGCCAGGCAACAACTCCTTGACCAGGAGGAAAACATAAAGGTCATAGATTTGGGGCTGAGTTTAAGATCACTACTGAGTAACACCTGTAATTCTTCTGTGGTAGTCTCCAACTCTGCACCCCTGAGTACTACCAGAAACAACCATTTGGCCCTGAGCTAGACGACTGGTTCCTGGGCATCCTCCTCCACTTCACATTGACCAAGACTCTCCTTCTATTCATGAGGAGCTGAAGGAGCAGTTCTTGCTGGGAAGGGACAAAGGTGTCAACTTGCCTCCCACCAAGGCTCAAAACATCCTGAAGTCACTGCTCATGGTAGACCCAGCCCAGAGGCTGACAGCTAAAGAGATTCTGGGGTACCTGTGGCTGATCCAGGGCAAGCATTTACCATCTCCTCATAGGGTGAGCTGGGGTGCACTCCAGGTTAGGCAGGAGCATTAGGGCATCAGATCCTTGAAATCATAAAAGCCACTAAAAACCTCTTTAGTCATGGAGTTCATTATGGGGGAAGATGCCACTCACATCTGAGAGGAAGTGACTGCACCCAAACATGTCAGACAGAGCCTGTGTGTGGTCCACTATTGCCACCAGGAAGGCATTGTCCACAGGGACCCAGGGCCTGACAGCATCTTAATGGGCCAGGAAGGCAACATAAAGATAATTGACTTTGGGCTGAACCACAAAATCACTGCAAGACAGCACCTCAAGTCCTTCCATGGCACTGTCCATCTGTTCCAGAAACAACATTATGGCCCTAAGGTGCACATGTGGGTGCTGGGGCATCTTCATCCACTGTTTACTCACCAACTCTTTACCCCTGACCTGCACCACGTGTGTGTGTGTGTGTGTGTGTGTGTGTGTGTGTGTGTGTGTGTGTGTGTCAGGGCTGGAACCTCTGAGCTATCCCTCTAGCCCTATTTTATTATGAAACAGGTCTCTCCCTGTTGTGGTTGGCCTAAGTTCCTGAATCTGGTCTCAAGCCTGAGATTCTCCTGTTCCAACCTCTCAAGTACTGGGATGACAGGCATGTGCCAAAATGCTCGGCTCCCCTGCACCACCTTAGAGGAGGCAAAAAATCAGATTTCTTGAGGAAGCCAAGAGGTGCCTGTTCACTTTTCCACTGACATGTGAAACATGTGTCAGATGCTGACTGTAAAGCCAACTAAGAATCCAATAGCTGAATAAATTCTGGGGAATGTGTGAGTGATATAGGGCAAGTATTCATCAGCTCTTCCTGAGCAGCTCCACAAACACCCAAACCCCTTGATAATGAGATCCATGCATTGCCTGAGTTACAACTCACACAGGACCTAGCTAGCTATGTCAAACAGAATTACTGCCCACACTGTGGCCATATATAACAATGGCCAACACAGGGTGTGCTGGGGCAAAGGTTGCACTCTCCAGCTTACGCCTGAGCATAGGGGGGTGGTGGCCTCCATGCCCAGAATCTCACCAAATTGGACAGCTAGTGAGCCTGCCCTTCTGCCTCCACCACCTTTCTCTCTGAACATTCACTGGCAAAGGTGAAGACAGTCAGGGAAGAAGAGGGCAGAAGACATAGCCTGCCTGCCATCCCACTGTGCAGTCTTCAAGGGAGTAGAAACAGCCCTACTGCCACCCCATTCTACAGCCCAAGTACTTTGATTAGAGGAGTGTACCTGCATGCCCATCTCTTTCGTACAAAACATTATAGGTTCTTATAGGAATTTTGTATATAAGATAAAATGAGACATAATGGGTTAAACTGTGAAGGAAGAAGATACAGGCCAAACATCCCCTGCCACCTCTCAGTCAAACCTGGTGCTGGGCTCCTCTCCAGTGCAGGGACAGGAGGCTCTGGGCAGGGCACAGGAAGCCACAGGTTAAGGGGGACCCACAGCCTAATGGTGACAGACTTCTGCGAGGGTAGAGGGCAGCCCAGCCAAATTTGTCCTGTCTTGGCTGAAGGGAGGGCCCTGCACAAGCCTGTTCTATAGCACTACGTGATGACCAAGAGTGGACAGGAGCATGGGGCCCAAGGTGGTCATGGCAGCTGCTACTGCCCTGGCCAACAGAGCTACACTGAGTTATACCTCAAAAGTAAAATTATAAAGTCCTTGTGAGAGGGGAAAATTCCCAACTTAAAAAGGCAAGAAACCAACAACTGGATGTTGGCTCTTCCTATTCTGGTTCCCAATGAATATTCAACTGTTGTGGACAGACCACTTGGAGGTGGCAGACCAGAACTTCACCTGTGGGCATTCCTCCTCAGCCCACCTCAATTCTCCACACCCTGCCCTCTTCTTCCCCAGCCCCTGCCCAATGTGTGGCTCAGTTGAGCCCTTTCTGTTGGCCAGGCTCCAGCTGGAGGGTGCAACCTCTGGGAGACCAGGGACTGAGTCCATGAGTGCAGATATTCCACCTGGAACTGCTCCTGAGTCCCTCACACAGTATACACAGCTTCCCAAGCAGCAGGTCCTCCTCCTCAGCCTCATCCAGTACAGCTCATTGGTCTTCCTTGTCTGCCGCTGGTCCTACTTGTCCTGCAGTGTGAGAAGCTCATCCTCACAGCCTACACCTGCCTGATGAACGATGTGATATTGTGGACCTGCTGGAGGTGGGGTCAGGTCTTCACCCCATCAACCCTCAACCTTTGTCAAGGGGGCAGGGCCCTTGCACACAGACACCATCTCCCCATTTTCTGTGGGGAATGCCAGGTCACTCAGTCTCTCCTCAAGTTTTTGTAGAAACTCCTGGGCAGCTAGGGAAATACCAAAGCCACAGGTCACCATGATCACTGGCTGACAGCAGCTCACATGTGCGCTGCCTCCATGGTTCCAGCAATACTCCAATTCCCCTCCTCTGAACTAAGATATTCAACTCTAAACTGAAGAGGAGGTGGGGGAGCACATTTGAATTACACAAATAATAAAAAATAGTAGGTGAAGGAATAAGGTTTTCTAAATCTTAGCCTCAGTGTTGTATACTCAGCCACCAATGTCTATTACCCTCACCTACACAATAGTCGAATCTCATACAACACATATTAAGTACACATATGATTTTCTTTTCTTATTGTTGTTTTGTGATGCTAGGGACTGAACCCAGAGGCATTCTACCTCCAATCAGCATCCCGAGTCCTTCTCTTTTTGTGTTTTAAAATAGGTCTCAGCAGATTACTGAGAGTTTCACTCAATAGCTGATGCTGTCCTCAAATCTGTGATCTATCTGTCTCAGCGCCCCAAGGCCTGGGGTTATAGGTGTGTGCTATCATGCCCGGCTTTTATAATGTTTCAGTGCTAGGATGGAATCCTGAGCCTTGAGCCTGGTAGGAAAGAACTCTAGGTGCATGGAAATACATCCCCCATCCTTTTCATTTTGATTTTTCAGACAAGATCTCTCTAAGTTACCCAGGGTAGTCCAAAAGTTATTTTCCTCCTGCCTTAGCCTCCTGAATAGCTAGAACTACTGTTGTAACCACAGTGCTCACTCTTTTGTGTTGTAATACTTCACAGTCCCCCAGACATGGTGGCACAGCTCTATGGTCCCAGTATTTGGAAGGCTGAGACAGGAGGATTAAAGGCTCAAGCCAGGTGTGGTGGTGCATGCTTGTAATCCAAGTACTTAGGAGGCTGAAACAGGAGGATCGAGGGTTTGCAAACAGCTTCAGCTACTTAGTGAGGTCCTGTGCAACATGGTGAGACCCTGTTTCCAAATAAAGAAAAAAAAAGGATTGCTGGGGGTGTAGCTCAGAGGTAGTATGCCCCTGGATTCAATGCAAGGTACCACCAAAAAGTGGGGGGGACTCAAGGCCAGTCTCAGAAATTTAGGCAGATTCTCAGCAATTTAGTGAGACACTGTTTGAAAATATATAGATAAAAATAGGGTGTAGCTCAGAGGTAGAATGCCACTGAGTTCAATCCCCAGCTCCACCCACACAAAAAAAGTACACATTCCAAACTCTGTGTGACAGCACACACCTGTAATCTCAATTCTTGGAGGCTGAGAAAGGATAACAGGTTGAGGATAGCCTCAGCAATTCAGCAAGACCCATACCAACTTAGCAAAACTCTGTTTCAATATACAAAAAGTATAGGAGTTTAGCCTGGAGTTAGAATACCCTAGGGTTCAACCTCCAGTACCCAAAATTATGCCCATTCCAATGCATGGATACATCCTGGTGCCTTAGTCATGCAAACCCTACTGGAGGAAGAGCCACCAACCTCAGAGAATCAGTATAACTACTGAAAGAAAGTCAGGGCCTGGCAAGAAAAACAAAAGACTTCCTGGTCTCCATGGATGAGCATGGAGCCTGACAGAATGGAAGACACACACAGAGTGAGAGAGTGAGAAGTTAGGAAGGGATGTAGCTTCAGGGGTGTCCTAGGAGCCTGGGTAGACCTGGATCTTATTACTCACACTATTTAAACAGGGGACCACATTTTCATTTTGTATCAAGTCCCCTGCATTATGAGGTAGGTCCTGCACATTGGATAATTTCTTACATCAACTGTCTCCCTGTGTCCCTGTACTTATTATCCTATGTGTTGATTTAGCCCCCACAGCCTGCCCATGATACAAAGCAGGTGCAGACTTGAGGGGAGAGCACAGACATGAAAACAGAGCTGGGTCACATCTCAACTCTTCCACTGCTGCTAGCTATGGCACACAATTTCTCACCAATAAAATGGGGATGCTATCCCCGGATTAACAGTGTAACTTTGGTACAGTAAATGGGCTGTTTCACGAAAACACAGCCAAGGACAGCAACAATGTTGGCAGCAAAAGCCAGCTCCTATTCCTTTGATTTTATTGTGTGTGACACTGAGGATTGAACACAGGGGCATTCAACCTCCAATCTACACCTCAGCCCTATTTTATTTTTTTATTTTGAAACAGGTCCTTCTTATGATGCAGAGGATTGCTGAGTTGCTGAAGCTGAATTAAACACTGATTCTCCAGTCAGCCTCTCAAGTCCTTGGCTTACAGGCATGAGCCATCATGCCTGACTTTTGTTTCTTTAATAACAACAAATATACTCTGGGCACAGTGGTAGAGTGGAAGGCTGAGACAGACAGATCTCAGGTTTGAGGCCAGCCTCAATGACTCAGCAACACCCTGTTTCAAACTAAAACAATGAAATATGCCTGGGATTGTAGCTAGAGGTAAAATGTCCCTGGGTCAATCTTTAGTATGACAATAATAATAGTAATAATAAAAACTGGAGAAATCCCTAACAAAGTAACTGAGAAGACTCAGTGCCAGAGCAGGTGCCTTCCCAGCCTCCTCTGCACACTTTCCCACTGTCACCAGGACATCGTGACTCAGGTCTCCTCGACATTCAGCCAACAGCCAGGACATCACCTAACGGACCTTCCCTTAAAGTGTCTAAGAGCTCATACATTTTCTGCACTTCTGCTTACAGGTCATGGGTATGCTCAAGACTAGGTGGTCTCCCCAGCACTAAGGAGAAATCAAAGAAAATTTTATCAAAATGTTATTTTGCTGAAGAGAGAGTGACTGGCAAGGTGTAAGGCCTCCCAGAGACAGACACGGTCAGTTCTCTCAAAGCGACACTTTAGACTCATAAAGAAATGCACTGTTCATGAATCAGCCAGAAGATGCTTTTTTAAAATTTATTTATTGGTGCACTGAATTCATACATAATAATGTGATAAAAAAAAAATTGTGTAGACATACATACACACATTGCCCTGTTAGCCCCTACCCAATCCCCACTCCACTCCCTCCCAATCCCTCCTTGCCATGCTTGGCTTAGCGGTTGCCATCTAATATTATAACAATTTATCCAAAATTAACAATGATAATCTCACATAGCAGATTCCTTTGTCTGATATCAAGCTTTTTGATCACTTAGAGATAACATTTCAATATTTCTTTTTGCTTTCTTTCTTACCAGAGGATTTTTTTTTCTTTTTTATGGTTTATCATGCATTTATTTATTTATTTATTTATTTATTTATTTATTTATTTATTTATTCATTCATTTTTCAGGAAAATCTATCCTAACATGAAATATGAACTCTAAATACCCAAAATAATCTCAAAAAGGAACAAAGCCAGAAGATGTATATTTTCTGACTTCAAACCTTATAAAGCTACAATAATTGAAAGAGTATAGTACTGCTATAAAGGCAGATATATAAACCAGTGGAGTAAAAAAGCCCTAGAAATAAATTCTTTTATATATAGTCAAGTTATTTTTGACAAGATTTCCAAGAATATCTGGTTTCTTCTAAAATTTTATAGTCTTAATATTTATATTTAGGTCTTTTATCTATTTTGAGTTAATATTTGTTTATGGTGTTAGATAAGGGTCCAATTTTATTCTTTTTCATGTAATTATATTTTTCAACAATATTTAGTGAAAAGATGATTATTTCCTTCAGAAGATGCTTTTCAATGTGCAGAGAGCCCAGGACTGGGCCTCTGAGGACTCACACCTATGGTGCATCACTTGAACAAATGCCATTGAATCCACTCCTGCTCACTTTTTCTAATCAATTTCACTCCATCTAATAAGATGTGTGAAGTGTCTACTAAATGAACTGTTCATACTACATTGGAGCAGAAAGTCACTTGGCTTTCCTGTTCAATTACTGCCCAGAGAGAAAAGGAGCCACTGGAGATCTGGTGGAGAAACCCCTAGTAGGCCCATGCCAATGGCCCATGCTCCTGGGTGCCCTGGAAAGCACCTGACTCCCAAACAAGGAGGTGGGAAAAACTCTACCTGGTGGAGTGGAGGACTCAGAAAAGGCCATATGTGGCTTATCAGAGGAACATCCATAGGCACTGTGTGGGTTATGATTGGTTATGTACAAGCCTGTGACCACCCTCTCCACACTGCTGAATTCCTAGTGAGAAGATGATGGCTCTTTACTTCTGTGAGCTCAGGACCAGCCTCTGGGCTAAGATGGAGCATTTAGAAACTCTCTCTGCTGTTGGTTGAGCCTCAACAAAGGCACCTCAACTTTTCATTGGAGGCAGCAGAGATCTAAGTTAAATAAGAAGGAAGGACTGCTGCCTTTAGTTATGGTCTACACTCACGTCTAACTGGAACAATATTATATGTTCTGTAATCTAAGGATTTAACAAGATGGACTCTGAGTGAATAGTTTAAAGAAATAATTAGAAGTGAAAAAGCAGGTTTTGTCTTGTTGTTGTTGTTGTTGTTGTTTTGTTTTGTTGTTTTGTTGTTGTTGGCCAGGATGGCCTTGAACTACTCAATCTTCCTGACTCAGCTTTCTGAGTGCTAGGACTAAGGCTTTGTTATTTTCTTTTCTTTTCTGGTCCTGGAGATTGAACCCAGGGGCATTCTACACCTGAGGAACACCCTCAGCCCTTTTAATTTTTTTATTTTCAAACACAGTTTCACTAAGTTGCTGAGGCTGACTTGGAAACTGGGATCCTCCTGTTTTATTCTCTCAAGGACTGGGATTACAAATCGTTGCCAATATGAAGAGCTCTCAATTTGCTTTTAAGGTTCAGACATATAGCTCTGAGCTCCTGAGCATGGTCCTGCCCTGTTCATATATAAAATATTTGACTACCCTCATCTTCTTCCACCGCATCCTAACAGACACCCTCTTACAAGAAGAGGTGTAATTATAAACATCCTAAATAGAACTTGGAACAACACAAGCAAAGTCAGTTACTAGTCAAATTATATGAAAATAAATCAAAATGGCCCATATCCCTATGGAGACATTCTCAGGATCTTTCCCTTAAAGTCATGGAAATTAAAATGATTCATTTTTGTATTCCTTCTTTTTTGTGGTGCAGGGGATCAAATCTAAGACCTTGTACATGCCAGGCAAGCACTCTACTACTGAGATTAAATTTTCTCTCTCTTTTGATGATGATGATGATTTGGGTACTGGGTTTGAACCCAGATACATTCTACCTCTGAGCCCTATTTAATTTCTAAATTTTTAAACAGGGTTGTAGAGGGCCTCACTAAATTATACAAGCAGGCCACAGACATGATTCTCCTGTCTCAGCCACCCAGATATTAGGATTATATAAACTGTAGTATGCCACCACGGCCTAAGTTTTTTTTTTAAGTTAAGAAAGAAGCTGGGTCAGTATCAGAATACTTGCACTCTTTAACACATTTGTTATAAAATGTATAAATTTTTCACAACTATTTAAAGAGGGGTGTTATTTCATGCAGATTATCATAATTTTGAGTTTGCCTCTATAGATTAATAAAGCAAATTTTTATTGATTTTTAGATGTCTTGAAAGACTGAATTTATTTCTTTTGGTTACATATTCTTCAGTGAGATTCCAGGATCATATACTAGTAATGTTTTTAAATAATTATTTTTATGAATCTCCCTAGTGAGTTGTTTTTTTATTATTTATCTGTGCATTATATTCATACATCATATTGGGACAAAAAAAAAAAAACTTGTGTGTAGAGACATGCACACATCACTGATTTAACCCCTACCCAATTCCCACACCATTCCCTCCCCTTCCTTCTCTCCCCTGCTTTGCTTAGTGGTTGACTTCAATATGTATAAGTACATTGTGTGCTTTAGAGATTTTCCTCATTCCCCCTCCTTTCCCCTCTTCTAGGTTGTCTTGTTTGCTCCTCCATAGAATTTTCTTTTTCATCTAGAGTTCCTCCTATGACCCAATTCTCCCTAACTCTCACATATTAGGGAAAGCATCTGATTCTTATTTTTTGTGACTAACTAATCTCACTTAGCATAATGTCCTCCAGGTCCATCCATTTCCCTGAAAATGATGTAATTGAGTTTTTTTGATGGCTGAGTAATATTCCATTGTGTATATATTCCAGTTTTGTAATCCATTCATCTGTTGATGAACATCTTGGCTGGTTCCATAGTTTGGCTATGGTGAATTGTGCAGCTATGAACAGAGATTTTTTCCATGCCTTTGGTGGTTCAAAAAAAAAGAACTTTGTAATTTGATTGACTGATTTTAAGATCAGCCATAAATCATCATCAATCTTCAAAGCACGTTCAACAGGTACGTCACCTGGGTTTTACAGGGAAGAGTCTATGTCATTGGCATTTTAAAATTGAGCACTCAAGCCTTCCCAACATCTTATGACTGTTTAGAATTATCATTGGCGAAATAGTAATTCATGGTTGAGTTTTAGAAAAAGATACTCATTGTATATCAATCATTCAGAGGTGATTTAAATAACAGAATGTTGTATTGTAAAAGAACTGTACAATTTTAAAACAATAAATATTTGAAACTGTTAAAAAAAAGAAGAAGGAAAAAAAAGCTGGGCATGTTGTTGAATGACTGTAATCCCAGTACTTGGGAGATTGAGATAGCAGGATTGCAGGTTCCAGGTCATCTTCAGTAACATGCAAACAATCTCAATAATCTAAAGAAATAGTTTTTTTTTTTTAAATGAAGGTCTGAGAATGTCCCTGGTTTCAATCTCCAGTACCATGGTGGGCAGGGAGAGAAGTTGGGCAAGGTGGCACAGTTCTTGGGAGGCTGACACTGGAGGATTACAGTCTAGGCCCAGGAATGTACTGAGGCTCTCAGCAATTTAGCTAGATCCTGATTCAAAAACAAAAAAATCCCAAAGGGCAAGGGCTAGGGTTCAGAGACAAAATGAGTCTAGGTTCAATCTCTAGTAAAAACACATACACACAGAAAAAAAAATGTTAAGGAAGAGAGGACCTGTTCCATTAATAATGTAAATTGCAGTCAAGCATGGTAGTGCACATTGGTAATCCCAGTACTTGGAAGACTGAGGCAGGAGGACTATCCATTCAAAGCCAGACTCAGAAATATAGCAAGGCTCTCAGCAACCTAGTGAGACCCTATTTCCAAATAAGAAATAAAGTTGGGCTTGGGATGTAACGGGAGTTAAAATGACTTCAATTTAAAAAAGTAAATTGCAGACAAGCATAGTGGTTGCACACCTGTAATCCCAGTACTAGGGAGGCTTAGCCACAGTTTCAAGACCAGCTTCAGAAATTTAGGAAGATTCCCAGAGACCTAGAAAGACCCTGTTTCAAAATAAAAAAAAAAAAAATGATATGGTTCTAGGATTGTAGTTCAAGGGTAGAGTGCCCCTGGGTTCAATTCCCAGTACACCAGTACCACAACCACCAAAAATAAAAAATAAAAAAATAAAATAAAATAAAAAATGTTTCCTGTAATCCCAGTACTTGGGAAGCTGAGATAAGAAGATTACAGGTTTTAGTACAGCTTCAGCATATAGTGTGACTCATTTCAACCTAGAGAGACCTGTTCAAAAAAGAAACATACAATAGGGTTGATGGGATAGCTTGGAGGTAGAATTACCTAGGGTTTAATTCCCGGTACCAAATAAAAATAAATTAATAAATGCCAAGGTGCAGCTGGAAGGTAGAATTCCCTGATTCAATCCCCAGTACCAAAAAAGAAAGAAAGAAAAAGGACATAGTTATATTTCAGAGGTTGAATTCCCTGAGGTTCAATCTCTAGTACTAAAACAATAAATAAAAATTAAAAGTGTCAAGGGTGTAGCTCATAGGCAGAAAGCCCTGTGGTTCAATCCCCAGCACCAAATAAATATAAATAAAAAATAAAAATAAATAAATAAATAAATAAATAAATAAATAAATAAATAAATAAATTGCAAATTGGAGCTGGTCACAGTGGCATACCTATGTAATTCCAGGTACTTGGGAGTCTAAGGAAGGAGACTCACAAGTGTGAGGCCAGCCTGGGTCATCATACTGACCTTTCCTGCATCTTTGCCACTATGGCCCCCTGGCACAGGAGTGGCAGGGTGCAGCAGGTGAGGAAGTGGCACTCCACAGGCATGGTGGTGGTGGTAAGAGAGGCTGGGAGGAAAGGAATCTGCAGTCCTTTGGCAGTTTACTGGTTGCGGGCCATGGCACAGGCATGAAACCTTAGGAGATGATCCATGAGTGGGGTCTCAAAGTGGGGTGGGAGCTCACAGTCTATTAGGATAAAGCATACCCAACTAAGGAAAGCTTAGTACCTCTAGCACCCTACCTCTCACCTTTACACCAAAAAGAAGAGTGCAATTTAAGTCCTTAAAGGTTATGTTTGAAAAAATGATTCTTCCTTTCTACCCTCCAAAAGTTCCTCTTCCCTTAGATGTACTTTGTGCTTGAAAGATTTCTTTGATTCAGAAGCTTTGCAGCAGATAATTTTGAAGCATTCTGTATATTTAAGATGCTGGGATAGGTATCATGTGTTCAGAGTATTTAAGAAGAAAATAATAAATTTGTCCTGTAATATATAAGGTCATTCTTTTGTTACAGGAAGCTTTGAACTATGGTAATAAAAAAAAATCAGAGGCTGAATTAGGAGCTTTAGGAGGTTACTGTGAAATTTTAATGAAATCACAGACTTAATAATATAAATGCAAGTTCTTAATTATTACACGTGTGCACTCTCATACCCCTCTGAACCCTAGATTATTCACCCATTGTCTAAACCAGCCATGGTGGTACACACTTGTAATTCCAGTACTTGGGAGCCTGAGGACAATGGCAGGTGCTGGCAGGGTTTGAAAGTACATGCCTGCGAATTCCATCAACCCCCATGGCTGATTTGGTTGGCCTGGGATATTGCTGAGGATAAATGTAAATAACGCTACAGGAAGCCAGTGGCTTGGTAAGAGTGAGCCTCCTCTGGAAGGCATAATTTCTTGTATTTTCTTGTGCTGCCTGTGCAGCATGCAGGCCCTGATTACTTTTTATATTTTGAAACTAATACCAAAGCAATTTTTCAATATTGTCCCTCTTTCTATTAATTTCCTGACACCTGTCAAGCCAAAGGGAATGGGGATCAACAACCTTGAGCTACTTCCATGCTAAGAGGGGTCAAAGTGGGGCCCTGGTCTTGAGGGTGTGAGGAAGTCACTTGGGAAGGTTAGATCAGCTGATATTTGAGGTGTCCAATGGGCTTCAGCAGATAAATAAATAAATAAATAACCATCCAGAGGACCATAGTGTCAAGGATTCAGGAAAGGTAAGGATGATGACCCAGGCTGGCCTCACACTTATGATTCTCCTTCCTTAGAATCCCAAGCACCTGGGATTACACAGGTATGCCACTGTGACCAGCTCCATTTTGCAAATTATTTATTTATTTATTTACTTATTTATTTATTTATTCATCTATCTGGGATATTATCTGGAGCATCATCTGTAGCTTGATGGTTTAGACTATGTTGAAGACAAACTTAACCACACAGTTTAGTAACAACGGGCCAAATATAAGTATAACTAGAATGACCTCCAGAGGTCTCAAAAGAGGTAGACTTAATAGAAACTTACTGTAAGTCTTTTAACTAAGCTTTACATAAAACCCTTGGTGACTTGCTTCAACACTTTGATTTTTATCCTAATCCATTCTTTTCCCATATTGACAATCTTAGAATAAACCTTACTTTATACAACATGTTTTCTTAAAATTCCCTTCCTTTTTATCTTTTTTTCACCAAAATCCTTATACATCCACACACTTTTCACATCTGTCTCTTGTTTCTACATAGAAGTTAACCTTGAAAAATACCATTTTACAATGTTTTTACACCAACAATTTAGAAACCCATTTAAAAGACTTAAGTGTTGCTTTAGTTCTTATGAAGTTAAGAGCATTTCAAAGCATTGCTCACATTTTACATTTACCCAACTTAATTGAATTATAGATTACCACAGAAAATTAAGATATCAGGGAAGCATGACTAGTACCTTAAAACAATTTTCTGCCAAATAAGCTTTTAAGGGCAATGCATATTGTATTTAACCAGGTTTCACAGAAATCTACATTTTACAGTGGTCTGGATAGCTTTATAGAGGTTTACATTTTAACTACTATTGGTTGAGATTAAAAAAAATTCTTGAGCAGCACCTTGTCTTAGTATAGTCAGCAAAAGAGAAAAAGAACAGGTTAAGTCTCTTGCATAATTAAGAGTGGGAGAAGTGGAGGTTACCCCAGGATCAGGCTAGTTCTTGAGTAAAAAAAAAAAAAAATGTTTTAAGGGTTGGCCTGGAATGCCCCAAACTGTTACCTTATGAGACGATCTTGGACTGGGAGAACATGCTAGAGAAGCAAAACTAACACCCATATCCACTAGAAATCAGACAGCTTGTGATCCCAACGTTAGAGTTACCCATGGTATCTCAGTCTTAACCCAGGTGGTGGGAGACTGGAGAGGCAGCACTGGGGTCTGTCATTGGGGGTGCGGAGTTGAAGACCCCACATCCCTCTTGATCTGGGGCCACTCAGACTTCCAGTGATCCCCTCTGCATTTTGGTCAAGGCCTTGGAGGGTGTTTGTAGCCTCCCATTTGAGGGCACTGCCTTGTGAAATGCCCTGGCTCTCCACACCTGAAGCAGACCTAACCCGGGTTTTCATGGGGTCAGCATGCTCCTGACTGGGGTTTGTGTGGAATTGTCATTTAGACACATGGCCACCAGTATTTCACAGTGGGCAGATACCACACTTTTTTTTTTTTTTTTATTCATTCATCTGTGGATGGACACCTAGGCTGGTTACTTGGCTACTGTGAGGTGGACTGTCATGCACGTGGATATGCACATATACAATATTAGTCTAACTTGAATTATTTGGAAAAGATATAGAGGACTGATATAGGTGTATCGTATGGTGATTCCATTTCTAGTCTTTTGAGAGACTTCCATACTGATCCCCATAGACATCGTACTATTTTCAAATCCCACCAGCAGTGTAGAAGAGTTTCTATTTCCCCAAATCCTCACTAGCATGTGTGATCGTTTATTTATTTATTTATTTATTTATTTATTTATTTATTTATTTATTTATTTTTGTGGAACTAAGGAATTAACCCAGGGGCATTCTATCTCTGTGCAACACTCCCAAACCTATTTTTTTATTCTTTATTTTCAAACAGGGTCTCACTAAGTTGCAGAGGGCCTCACTAAGCAGCTGAGGCTATCTTCAAACCTGCGATCCTCCTGTCTTAGCCTCCCAAGTACTGGGATTAGAAGCTTGTGCCACCAGGCCGAGCAATGATTGTATTATTGATGATTCTACCTGGTGTTAGACAGATGGCAGTGTAGTCATTTTTATTTGCATTTTCCTGATTGCTAGTGGTGTTGAATTTTTTTTTAATATCTGTTGGTCATTTTTATTTCTTCCTTTGAAAAGTATTTGTTTAGTGGATGAGGGCTAATTGGATGATGTGTGCTTGTATATTCTCTCAAGTCTTGTGTTCCAATGTAATATGTGATTACAATGCACCAATAAAAATAAATTAATAAAATAAAATAAAAGTTAAAATTAAATATCTATTGGTCATTTTTATTTCCTCCTTTGAAAAATGTTCATTTATTGTGTGTGTGCACGTGTGTGTGTGTGTGTGTGTGTGTGTGTGTGTGTGTGTGTGTGTATGTGTTGAGGATTGAATCCAGGAGTGTTCTGCCTCTGAACTATGCCTCAGCCTTATTTTATTCTGATTTTTTAACAGGGTCTCACTAGGTTGAAGAGAATCTCACTTCTTGTTGAGGCTGTCCTTCAACCTGTGATCCTCCTGTCTCAGTCTCCCAAGTACTGGGATTACAAGTCAAAATGGACCATTTTGACTGTGTGTGCACGTGTGTGTGTGTGTGTGTGTGTGTGTGTGTGTGTGTGTGTGTGTGTATGCCTGTGTGTGTTTGGCGTTCATGTTTTGAGTTCTTTGTATATTGTAACTATTCTTCCTCCATAAAAAAGTAGCTATCAAAGATTGTCTCTCATTCTGTAGGCTCTCTTCAGACTTTGTAGCCAGGAGTTTTTAAATTTAGGGTTTTCTTGAGTGAGTCTTTACCAGTGCCTATATTGAAGAGTTAGTCTTATGTTTTCCCTCTAATAATTTCAATGTTTCTGGTCTAATTTTTAGGTCTTTGACCCATATTGACTTTGTGCCAGGTAACAGATGGAATCTAATTTCATTTCTCTATATCTGGACATCCAGTGTTCTCAGCATCATGTGTTGACAAAGCTGTCTTCTCTCTAGCACATGTTTTTGGCACCCATGTCAACAATCAACTGTCTATAAATGTGTAGATTTGTCTCTGCATTTTCCATTCTGCTCCATTGGTCTGTGTGTTTGTTTTTGTACAGACATTATGCTGTTTTTATTTATAGCTCTGTAGTATAATTCAAAATCAGGTATTGTGATTGCTCCACCATGATTCTTCTTGTTCAGAGTTGCTTTGGCTATTCTGAGGCTTTTGTTCTTCATATAAATTTTAGAGCTTTTTTTTCTAGCTCTGTGCAGAATGACATTGGTGCTCTGACAGGAATGTCATAGAATCTGTATGTGCCTGGGCATGGTGGCGCATGCTTGCAATCCCCAGGCTTGGGAGGCAGAGACAAGAGGAGCACACAGGTTCGACGCCAGCCATGCGCGCTGGCTTAGGAGATCCTGTTTTCAAATAAAAATGTAAAAATAGGTCTGGGAGTGTAGCCTGAAGGTAGAAGGGCTTCCAGGAACCCCTGTACCAACAAAAAAAGTGAGAGAGAATTTGTTTGTGGCTTTTGAATTTGTAAGGCCATTTTGATAGTATTTATTCTACCTACTCAAGAACATGGGAGGTCTTTCAATCTTCTAAGGACTTCTTCAGTTTCTTTCTCTGCATTCTATGTTTTTCACTATACATGTCTTTTGCCTCCTTGATTAGATTCATCACTAAGTATTTTTCTTTTCAAGGCTAGTGAGAATTAAATTGTTTTCCAGGTTTCTTTTTCAGTGTATTGTTATCCATGGCAAAGAAAATTATTGATTTCTATAAGTTGATTTAATATCTGGCTACTTTGCTGTTTTCATCAACTCTTCAAGTCTTCTGGTGGAGAATGTGTGTGTGTGTGTGTGTGTGTGTGTGTGTGTGTGTGTGTGTGTGTGTGTGTATTTAATTCTCAGCATAGAATCATGTCATCTGCGCACAGAAATAATTAGTCTGCTTTCTGTACTTGTATTCTTTTAATTTTCTTCTCTTTTCTTATAGCTCTCGTTAGAATTTCAGGTACTACATTTAATAGGAGTGGTGACAGTGAGCATCCCAAAATGTCCTCATCACATTTCTACTCAGAAACCCTAAAACCCAGGAGGCAATAGGTTGATTTATTTATTTATTTATTTATTTATTTATTTATTTATTTATATTTTTAATTTTTTTGGTGATACTGGGGTTCCTGGAAGCCCTTCTACCTCCGGGCTACACTCTCAGACCTATTTTATATTTGGAAATAGGTTCTCTTAAGCCAGCGAGGCTGGCTCTGAACCAGCATGATCCTCCTGTCTCTGCCTCCCAAGTTCAAGGAATACAAGCATGCGCTACCACACCCAGCTAATTTTTATTTTTTTTTATAAGTGGAACATATTGAGAGTGGTGAACATTTACATTGTGCTTCATGCCCTTCCCCCTTAAGTTCCTTACCCCTCCAATAGAGAGTGTCCAGATTATTCATATTGTATTTATGCTATTACACATATTTGTATGTAGCTCCTCCATTGAACAACTTCAGGTTTCTTCCTCTCCTATTCTTCCATTCAAGCATTGCTGAGATTTCCTCTCCATCATCTGGAATCATTCTGGTATTACCACTACTCCCTAGCTTGAACATATTAGAGAAAACATATGCCCCTTCTCTTTCTGTGCTTGACTAATTTCACTTAATATAATGTTCTCCAGGACTTTCCATCTTCTTGCACCAGCCTAACTCCTCAGGAGGCTCTGATCCTCAGAGGCCCCAGCACTGGCCTTGCCTCGCGGCAGGCTCCGATCCCAGCCTCGCTGGCCCCAGCACTGGCCTAATGCCTTGGCAGGCTCCAATCCTGGCCTCGGAAGCCTCAATAGCGGCCTTGCCTCACGGAAGGCTCCGATTCTGGCTGTTGGCCCGGGCACCATCCTAACCCTTTGGCAGTCTCCAATCCTGGCCTCAGAGGCCCCAGCACTGGCCTTGCCTCATGGCAGGCTCTCATCCCAGCTTCACTGGCCCCAGCACTGAACTAACCCCTCGGCAGGCTCCGATCACAGCCTCAGAGGCCCCAGTAGGGGCCTTGCCTCAGAGCAGGCTCCGATTCTGGCCTCACTGGCCCCATCACCAGCCTAATCCCTCGGCAGGCTCCAGTCCCGGCCTCAGAGGCCTGAATAGTGGCCTTGCCTCACAGAAGGCTCCAATGCCAGCCAGTGGCCCTGGCACCATCCGAACCCCTTGGCAGGCTCCAATCCCAGCCTCAGAGGCCCCAGCACTGGCCTTGCCTCACAGCAGGCTCCAATCCTGGCCTCGCTGGCCCCATCACCGGCCTAATCCCTCGGCAGGCTCCAGTCCTGGCCTCAGAGGCCTGAATAGTGGCCTTGCCTCACAGAAGGCTCCAATGCCAGCCAGTGGCCCTGGCACCATCCGAACCCCTTGGCAGGCTCCAATCCCAGCCTCAGAGGCCCCAGCACTGGCCTTGCCTCACAGCAGGCTCCAATCCTGGCCTCGCTGGCCCCAGCACTGGCCTAACCCCTCGGCAGGCTCCAGTCCCGGCCTCAGAGGCCTCAATAGCAGCCTTACCTCACGGAAGGGCCCAATGCCGACCAGTGACCCCGGCACCAGCCTAACTCCTCAGCAGGCTCTGATCCTGGCCTTGGAGGCCCCAGCACCAACCTTGTCTTGCGGCAGGCTCTGATCCCGGCCTCACTGGCCACAGCACTGGCCTAACCCCTTGGCAGGCTCTGATCCCGGCCTTGGGGGCCTCAATAGCGGCCTTGCCTCACAGAAGGCTCTGATGCCAGACATTGGCCCCGGCACTGGCCTAACCCCTCAGCAGGCTCTGATCCTGGCCTCGGAGGCCCCAGCACCAGCCTAACCCCTCGGCAGGCTCCGATCCATTCTCGGAGGCCCCAGCAACAGTCTTGCCTCACAGCAGGCTTCGATCCTGGCCCTGTTGGCCCTGGCACCGGCCTAACCCTTCGACAGGCTCTGATCCCAGCCTCAGAGACTCCAGCACTGGCCTTGCCTCACAACAGGCTCCAATCCCAGTTTTGCTGTGTCCGTCACCGGCTTCACCCCTTGGCAGGCTCTAATCTGAGCACCCTCTTTGCCCAACCATTTGTCCCACATTCTCCAGGGTGCATGGTGGTAGCATTCTGCCTCTGGGGTCATTACTTCAAAGGTTTCAGGTGTAATGCATCAGATCTCTGCCT
The DNA here is from genome assembly GCF_963383645.1 of Muscardinus avellanarius. Classification (NCBI taxonomy): domain Eukaryota; kingdom Metazoa; phylum Chordata; class Mammalia; order Rodentia; family Gliridae; genus Muscardinus; species Muscardinus avellanarius. The sequence continues at coordinate 3,808,279 of NC_137809.1, forward strand.
CCTCTGAGTGACTGGCCACTGCCATTGCCACTGCCTCCAACATTTTAAATATTTCCCAAGCTCTTTTTCCACTCTGAATGTTGTCCAGTCTTCCTAAGCATGCACTGCAGTAGCATTCAACCTTTGGTGTAATTTCTCCAAAAAGAAAAAAAAAAAAATGTTAGGTTTGTAGTCTCCGATTTCTGCTTCTCCTGAATACAAGTCTCCACTGACAATGCAGAGACCGCTTTCAGCACCGCCTTTCTCCTCAGTCTCTGCTAAAGTCTCTCTCCTTACAGGTGATGTCCAAGATTCATATCAATGTAGAGAAGAAGCAGTCCTCATTAGTGGGGAATTTTTCCAATAATTCCAGTTCATTTGGATAAGTTTTGTCTGCATCTCAAGTATCCTGGCATCCGCCACCTCCTTGACACCTCTCCAATATTTTCCTTTTTTCTTTTTCTTTTTTACAGGGTCCCTCCGGGTGGAGAGGGGGTCGCCAAAGAGTGCCCTGCCAGCGCCTGCCCACCCACCCAGGGTTGGGGCCAGGAGCCAGGACCACAGGGCCCTTCCGGGTGGGGAGGGGATCACCTAAGGGTGCCCTGCCAACACCTGCTCATCCGCCCAGGGTTGGGGCCAGGGACCTGGACCACAGGGTCCTTCGGGTGGAGAGGGAGTTGCCTAGGGGTGCCCTGGCCATCACCTGCCCACCTGCCCAGGGTTGTGGCCAGGGGCCCAGACCACAGGGTCCTTCGGGGTAGTGAAGTGGTCGCCAAAGGGTGCCCTTCCAGTGCCTGCCCACCCGCCCAGGGGCAGGGCCAGTAAACCCTGTCCAGAAATAGGATTTAAAAGGCAGGCTGGGATAAGAAGATCACAGTTTGAGGACAGCCTCAGCTGCCTAGTGAGGCTCTTTGCAACTCAGTGAGATCCTGTTTCAAAAGAAAGACTAAAAATATAGAACTGGAGGTGTAGCTTAAAGGTAGAATGCCCTTGGGTTCCACCCCAAGTACTGCAAAATAAATAAATAAATAAATAAATAAATAAATAAATAAATAAATAAATATAAATAAATAATATAAAATAAAAAGGCAAATAGCATCTTCTTGTGCAGCTAAACTTGTTTTGACCCTGCAAACCCTAGAAGCAGGTGTGCTGCTCCAGGCTGTGCTGTGCTCAGCCATAATACATACTACGTTACTGATTTTCAGGTTGCTTGGTTGTGCTGCAGTATCTTTTGTTACTTAGAAATGTTTGCTTCTGTTTTTGTTCTAGTGGTTATGTTTCTACTTGGACTTATTTTTAGCACCTTCTTTTTTTTTTAATCTAAGCTTGTATAATAAGATTCTAATTTTTTTCTCCAAACTGTAGTGATTTTATTTAGAATAAATTGCATACAAATGCAATTTGTTCTTGTCTACTTTGCCAATACATGTGGAGCCTCCAGTCCAGCTAAAACCTCAGGGCCCTGAAAATCAGCATCAGCCCAGAAGGAGCCCCTGGGAGGAGTCCTGAACAGAGGCTGATAGAACATCTTCCTGCTTCTCTGTTCACAGCTGGGCTCTTAGGGGCAGCATCTAAGGCCTGGGAGCCTCCCAAGAGCTGAGTGCATGAGGAAAGAAAATCTTTCCACTGCTCTCCAGAAGCCCTACACTGAATACAGTAGGAGGCATTTCCGTCAGGCCTAAAGGTAAACTTCCAGCTCCTGTCACATGATATGCTCATCTGGGGCAAGTGCTCCTTAACTGAGGCACAAAAGCCTTGGCCTCTGTCCTCAGGTGCAGGGCTGGGCACTGCAGGTCTCACTTATCTGACACACTGCCCTGGGAGCAGGCAGGCCTGAGGGTGGCCTGGGGTCCACATTCAGATCCCTCAGGGGCAGGGGCAGGGCAGGCAGGAGGAAAAAGGCTGCTTCCAGGCCTGCAGCACCTCACCTTGCCCCACCCTAAGATTCACAACAGGGCATTTCAGGGGCCACAGGGCTTCCTGTCACCCCTCCTGCAACCCACAGCCCCCACCTCTTCCTTTACCTCAGAGGCCTTGACTCCCTCTGTGGACCTGCACACCTTTGTGGAAGGAAGTGAGAAGGTGAATTCTCTATGCAAGGGCCTGCAGTAACCCCCTTCCCTCCAGGCCAGCCTTAGGTCAGCAGCCTGGCTGACCCTCCAGAGTGAGCTTCAGGCCTCCAGAAACAGCTGCAAGCAGACAGAGCTGCAGCCCCTCCCCCAGGATCCCATGTCTTCTGCAGCTGGCAGGACTGGGGTCCACTGGAGATGGGTGTGCAGTGGCCCAGCTCTAGGGGTCTGCGGGGCAACCCTCAGCCCTGTGGTGCAGGGCTCCTCCCTTCCATCCGTTCTTTGGCCAAAGTTCAGTGCTCCTTGCCTGTGATGTGTGTTTTCCCATTCTGGTCCCCATGGAGGGACCAGGCTCCAACAGATTCCACCCTGGACATCAGCTGGCTCTGGGGTATGAATGCATTACCCCAGGCCCTGCTCCTACCCAAATAAGGAAATGTGCAGAGAAAGCAGCAAAGAGGCACCAGGATGAGGGCCAGGCAGGGATGCTAAAGGCAGCAGCAGAGCGCAGGTGTTCAGCGCCCCAGCTACCCGGCCCACTGGCTCTTCTGGGGTGCAGGACCAGCGCACCCCAAGCCCCTTGACACAGAGCCCAGCACATGACCCTGGGTTCATTGAGTCAGCCCTCCTCTGCTAGGGTCCTTCAAGCTCACAAGGGACAGGTGTGTGTGTGTGTGTGTGTGTGTGTGTGTGTGTGTGTGTGTGTGTGTGTGTGTGTGTTGCTGGGGATGGAACCCAGGGGAATTCTACACCAAGCTACACCCCTACCCCGTTATTTTGTTCTTATCTTTTTGAAACAGTGTCTCTCAGATTCACGCTTGCAAAGTAGCTAAGGCTGTCCTTGAAGCAGAATCCTCAGGTCTCCACCTCCCAAGTGCTGGGATTACAAGTGTGCCCCAATATGCCTGGCTCCTGTTTTTTATTCATTGTTTTGAAACAGGGTCTCACTGAGTTGTGAAGGGTCTCACTAAGTAGCTGAGGCTGTCTGTAAACCTTGATCCTCTTGTCTAAGTCTCCCAAATGCTGGGATTACAAGCATGTGCCACCTTGCTCTGCTCTGCAGGGGCTCTTAAAAGGGCCACTCAGTGACAGGGTTTCTTGTCCTGCCCAGTAGGCAGCAGGGCTGTGGACCCCACCTTGGGGAAGGCCTTCCAGCCCAGGGCTCCACATGATCCTGGGACTTCCTTGCATCTCTGTGCACACAGCCGTGGGCACTGCTGTTGTCCATGTCTGGGATCCAGGGTTCTTTCTCTGCCTTCATGGGCTGCAGCAGAGCAGGTTTCTTGATCCCAAGCCTTTGTTAGTGTGGGGCTTTGCAGGCGAGCCTTTGCTAGCCAATGTGGGGCCCACAAGCTCGCACAAAGCCCCTTAACTGCCACACCAGCTGTTTCCCTCTCCTGACCTCTGGAGGTGGGTCCTGGATCACCAATGTTCTTGGGAGAAAATCAGAAGCCCCTAGGTAATATGGTTGGCCTCAGTTCTCACATCCATGAATTCTGGAAAGTGAGGAGGCATCTGCACAACCCAAGTGCATTCTCTAGGGGGGGGGACTGCCTCTTCTCCAAAGCCCCTCACCTGACATTCATCCCAATGAAAAGCTGTCCCTACAGAGCCCTTGGCTACCACTGGGATGCCCCGACATCCACACCCCTGTATGCACCCAGGGATCCCAGCCCACACTGTGGAACACAGGCACTCCAGTCCACAGCAGGAACAAGACATCGGTAATGACACCTTGGGTGTCTTATTATTTAATTTATTTTGTGGTACTAGGGATGGAACCCAGGAGTATTCTACTTCTGAGTGACACCCCCAGTTCTATTTTATATTCTTTATATTGAAATAGGGTCTCAGTGAATTACAAAGGGCCTCACTAAGTAGCTTAGGCTGTCCTTCAACTGTAATCCTCCTGTCTCACCCTCACAAATGCTGGGATGACAATCATGTTCATCCATGGCTTGTAAGAGGACTGTTTTGTTGACAGGAGCCTGAGAAGTAGGCGCCCTTGAGCCCTCCCAGATTTTGTTGGCCACGCCCCATTGTGACCACACTACACCCAGATCTCTGGTCACACCCCTATTGTGACCAAGTCCCTTACTATCCAAGCCTCAGCTACAGGCAGATGCTACCAGTTGGAGGCAGTACTGTTTGGTGGGCCAGCATCCTGCTCTCCAGAGCCCTAGAGGAGGGGTGTTAGCACTAGGACCTGCAGCTGTGCCCCTCTGTCCCACCCACTTGCCAGCTGTGGTGGTGAGGCTGGTGTGCCCCTCAGCTGGGAAGAAATTGTGTGGAGGTCAAGTTCCTGCAGAGCCCAGAAGGAGCATCATGGCATCCAGGCTGTAGAGAAGGACTAGATCCAGGACCTCTAAATGTGAGTGTGGTGCTCAGTACATATGGGCACTGTGGGGTTCAGGGAGAGCTGGGGTAAAGAAGCAGAGAGGAAGGGAGGGCCCAGCAGGAGGAGTTCATTAAGCAACAACAGGACAGTCAGGGTTTGTGGTAAGGACACAATGGTGTGGATAGAGATGTGATGAGGGACACTGGGATAGGGATGAGATGGGGTGAGAGACATAGGGAGGGACTGGGGTAAGGGACATGGGATGGGGATGTGGTGAGGGGCACTGTGAGGGGGATAAAATGGGGTAAGGGACACAGGGAGGGACATGGGTAAGGGACACGGGATGGAGGTGTGGTGAGTGACACTGTGATGGGGTAAGGGACACAGGGAGGGACTGGGGTAAGGGACATGGGATGGAGATGTGGTGAGGGGCACTGTGAGGGGGATGTGGTGGGGTAAGGGACACAGTGTGTGACTGGGGTAAGGGACACAGGATGGGGATGTGGTGAAGGGCACTGTGAGGGAGATGAGATGGGGTGAGAGACACAGGGAGGGACTGGGGTAAGGGACTCAGGATGGGGATTTGGTGAGGGGCACTGGTATGGGGATAAGATGGGGTAAGGGACACAGGGTGGGACTGAGGTAAGGGATACGGGATGGGGATGTGGTGAGGGGCACTGTGAGGGGGATGAGGTGGGGTAAGGGACACAGTGTGGGACTGGGGTAAGGGACATGAGATGGATATGTGGTGAGGGGCACTGGGAGGGGTATGAGATGGGGTAAGGGACACAGGGTGGGATTGGGGTAAGGGACACAGGATGGGGATGTGGTGAGGGGCACTGTGAGGGGGATGAGGTGGGGTAAGGGACACAAGGTGGGACTGGGGTAAGAGACATTGGATGGAGATATGTTGAGGGGCATTGGGATAGGGTAAGGGACACAGGGAGGGACTGGGGTAAGGGACATGGGATGGAGATGTTGTGAGGGGCACTGGGAGGGGGATGGGCTAACCAATAGAGGGTAAGGATGGGCTATGACAGGGAGGGGGAGGGCTAAGTGACACAGATGGAATGGACTAGGAATGCAGGAAGGAGATTGGGTAAGGGATTTAGGAATGGGTTTCAGGAAGGGACAAAGGGTGGGTATGGGTCAAGAGACACAAGGAGGGGATGTGGTGAGGGAAACTCGGATGAGGATGGGCTAATGGATGCAGGTTATTTGGATGAGAATGGGGTAAGAGACACCATATGGGTATGAAGTTGTTGTGAGAACACAAGGCAGGGGCAGGGGATGGGCTCATTGATGCATACCTTGGTGTGGAGATATGGTAATGGAAACGAGAATGGAGATGTGGTGAGGAACTCTGAGGTGGAGATAGGTGAGTAACAGAAGGCTGGAGATGTGGTAAGGGACAAGGGGACATGGGTGTGCTGAGGGACACTGGGGTAGGGAGAGTCTAAGTGACAGAAAATGGGGATGTGTTAGGGACACAGGAATAGGGATTGGGAAAGTGACATGGTGATGGAGGTATGGACAGGGTAAGGGACACTGGAAGGGGATGCGGTAAGGGACACAGGGATGGCAGTGAAGAGTGATACTGAGGTGGGGATGGGCATAGGGATGGGCTGCTGGGGTGGGGATAGACTAACAATGCAGGGATAGAGATGGAGATGTAGGGAGAGACACAGGATTAGGGATGGAGATGTGGTAAAGGACATAGGAGTGGGGATGAGTCAAGGGAAAAAGAAATGGGGTAGGGATGGGTTAGGGAGCATGGAGATGGGGATGGGAATGTAGTGAGGTACACTGAGTGGGCATGGGCTAGGAGACAGAGGGATGAGTGTGAGTTGGGGAAAGCAATACACAGATGGGGATGCAGAATGGGACACAGCAATGGGGATAGGTAAGGGACCAGGGATGGGCATGGGGTAATTTTCGCAAGGATGGTGATGGAAATTGGGTAGGAGACACAGTGATGGGAATGTAGGAAGCAACACAGGGATGGTGATGTGCTGGAATCCACCTTAGAATCTCACATGAGATAAATATCTTGGACCAATTCAGCTGAGTACACAGTACAAGAGACCTGATGAGATAGATAAATGTGGACTTTTATGTCTTATCCATCTAACAGCAATGTTTAACCCTTCTTTTCTCTAAGTTTGTCTCATGCATACCCTGCTATCTCTCCTTATTTTTGTCCCTGAAATTTTCTGACTCCTGTCTTTAAACTTTTTTATTATTCTTAGTTATAACCTTCAATAAAAGAAACTTGAAGGCTACAGGAAGACAAGGATATTCCCTGCCTCCTCTCCAGCCACCTCAGCTATTAAAGATAATTTTTATTCAGAGTTCTTCCTGTAAGGAACATCAGCAAGTTGCATCTTTGGAAACCAGCCTAACTCAGTGAAAAGATCAGGGACTTGGATGGGCAGCAGAGTTGCATGACTGCCTACTAACGACAGCACTCCCTGTGGTCCAGAGACACCTGTATGGGCTCTCTGAACCTCAGGTGCTAGTCCTCTGCACCTCCCCAGAGCTCACTCATGCATGCTTCCTTGACTACTGCTGCCTTCCTTGTCTCCCCACCACACCATGTTCTGAGGGTCACTGGTCCAGAGGAACTCTAGGTGGAGAAAATCCAGGAGAAGGTGCTCGATTCCTATTTCCAGAGTCCTGCATGAGACAAAGCCCTGAAGGATTGTCCCAGCACAGGAGCCAGACAAGGCATAGCTGTTTTGCCTCTGTGGCCTGTGGGTTCCTACTTGTGGAGGCTGGTGTTCCTTCCAGAGACCAATGGTGAGTGGATGTGAATTCTTGTGTCCTTTGCAGACCTTGCTAAGAAAGAGCACAGAGTCCCAGATGGGAAGGAGCACACACAAGATGTTTAAATATGAGTCCTGCACTCACTGCCTATGGAAATTGTCTGATAGGTCGGTACAGGTATGGAGAGAGTGAGGGTCTAATAGGGAAATTTATCAAAAAACGCTGGGATGGGGATAGGTAAAGGGACCGTGGGGTAGAAATATGATAAGGAACACTCAGATGAGGAGGTAGAAGTGGTAAGGGACCCTGGCAATAAAGATGGGGTAAGGTAGATAGGGATGGGGAAGGGGTAAGACACACAGGGATGGAGATAGGGTAAGGGACACAGGGATGGAGATGGGATAAGGGATACAGGGATAGGGTTAAAAAGGGTGGGGATGAGATAGGGATGTAGATGGAATAATAGACACAATGTGGAATGGAGGTGGCACAGGGATTGAAGTGGGGATGGGCAAAGAACACTGTGATGGGAAAGGATAAATAGAATAGAGTTTGGGTAAGGTATATAGATGGGGATGGGGATGGACTGGCTCAATACTCTGATAGGATGGAAATGTGGTGAGGGGGTTTGGATTGGTATGGAGATAGGATGAGGGATTTGGGATGGGGAGAGAGAAGGGGTGAGACACTAGAATGAGGATCAAGATAGGCTCATCGATGCAGTTATGGGGACTGAGATGTGGTGAGGGACACTTGGATGGGAATGGACTGGCTCATCCATGTGGAGATTGGGATGGGATGAGGTAAGGAACACAGGATGTGAATATAAATGGGGTTAGAGACACTTGGATGAGGATGAAGATGAAATCATTGATGCAGGGATGGGGATGGAGATATGGTGAGGGACACTGTTTGGTGATGGGAATGGGAAAATAGTTACAGGATCAGAGATGGGGTAATATGGAGATGGCAATAGGTCAGCAGTGAGGCAGTGGTGGGAATGGGAATGAGGTGAGAGATACTGGGATGAGGATTGAATAGAGTACAGGGATGGTGAGGGGTTAAAAGACATGAGTAGAGAAAAGGTAAAAGCACACAGGTTGGTATGGATGCAGAGATTGGGTCTGAAGAGACCTTCATTCCACTGGCTGCTGATTGAGTGTGGCCTTTTTAGGGAATAGACAAGGTTAACTAACAGCTACTCAGGGGTGGGAGGGCAATTAAAACAAATGTTTTAATTGGGCCATTCCAAGATTAGGGAGCAGAAAACACTGTATGTATAGATGAGGTAATCCTGTCAAAGTTTTGATGGTCTGTGGGCTGAATGTTCACAGGATGTTGTCCTTTTGTTTTTGTTTGGTGAATTGTATTATTGCCTGTAATCTTTAGGAAAGAAGTTCTGAGATGGGGTTAATTTTTAATTTTTAAATATTTACTTATTTATTCATTCATTTGTTTTTCCAATACTGGGGATTGAACCCTGGGGCAATCTACTCCTGTGCTACAACTGCCACCTCTATTATTTATTCTTTATTTTGGAACAGGGTTTCACTAAGTTTTGAAGGGCCTCAATAAGCAGCTGTGGCTGGCTGCAAATCTGGGATCATCTTGCCTCACCCTCCCAGGTACGTGGATTACAAGCATGTGCCACCATAGTCAGCCTTAGAGACAGGGTCCATAATAGAGATCTAGAAGTGTGTGTTGGTGCACACGTGTAATCACAGGACTTGAGGAGCTGAGACTGGAGGATTGCAGGTTTGAAACTACCCTCAGAAACTTAATAGGCCCTGAACAACATAGTGAAACTTTGTTCTAGCATAAAAAGTAACAAAGGGCTGAGGGTGTAGCTGAAAGGTAAAGCATGCCTAGACTCAATTCCTAGTACCAAAGCAAAAAAAAAAAAGTAAGGAAAATGATAAAGAAAAAAACCCAAGTGATTGATAAGTTTATAGGGCTGATAATTGGCTACTGAGTGATACATCGATGGGTTAGAATGTGCTTCTGTGGCTTGTGGAAGGACACCTGGGAAGAGGGCTTATGGCAAAGCTCCTTGGGGCCATGCACCAGGGGTCTAGACTGTCCATTATGGGCTCAGTTGTCCTGGGCCCCCCTGCCAATCTTGATGGGCATTTTCTTGGCCAGAGGAGGCAAGGCAGGTGGTGTAATGCAGAGGGCATCTCTGTCATACAGAGACAAAAGGGTGGGCATAAGAGCTCCTTGGGCCTGGGGCCTTCCCAGGTCCTCAGGTCTAAAGACACCCTGGCTTCTGGAAGCACAGGCTGCACCTGGAGCTACAGGTGAAGCCAATCTCTGCGGTTCTTTCACATCCCTTCTCCTGAAGCCCAAGCCAAACACTATGTCAAGGTGAGGCCCAGGCCTTACCTTGTCTCTGGCTCCCAAGATTCCCTGACCTCCTTATGTGGTACAAGAGGCCTCTGCCTTTTGAGGGTGGACAAAGGGGCCACCAGGTGTGGGTGCAAGGGGGTGCAGGATGGGCCCCACTTCTTGCTGGATTGAGGGGAGGAGATCAGCCTGGGTACCCCTGGGATCTGAGTGACCAGCCCCACCCTGAGCAGGTGGAAATGTTTTAACCCTGCAGTGGGGGAACCTGAACCAGCTCAGCTTAGTCACCAGCTCCCCTCACCCTGATTTGACATTGACCTAAGCTGCACTCCCCACACCTGGGGCCCCCAGATCCTCCTTTGCCTGGCAAGCTCAGATTCCCAGGCTAGTTTCTCCTAGAGAGGGGTCCTGATTCTGTTGCACAATCACATGCCTGTCATAGGCTGTCGCCTAGTAAAGGGAGATCTCCATAATCTCAATGGCACCTTTGCAGAGCCCAGGAAACAGTGTCATGGCATCCAGGCTGTAGAGAAGTTCTAGACCCAGTACATCTAAATGTAAGTGCGGTGCTCAGTACTTAAGGGCATTGTGTGATTCAGACAGAGACTGGGTATAGAAATGGAGACAGAGGTAGGGCCCAGAAGGGGAAGTTCATTAAGCAACACCAGGATGGGCAGGGGGCTGGGGTAAGGGACACGGGCAGGGATTGAAGATGTGGTGAGGGTCACTGGGAGGGGAATGGGCCAAGCAATAGAGGGTGGGGATGCGATAAGACAGGAAAGAGAATGGGCTCAGGAACACAGGTTGGATGGACCTAGGAATGCAGGCTGGATATGGGGTAAGAGACATAGGAAGGGGGATTCAGGAAGGGACACAGGGATGGGATGTAGTGAGGGATACTGTAATGAGGATGGACTAGTGTATGCAGGAATGTGGATGGAAATGGGATAAGAGATACAAAATGGGTATGGAGTTGTTGTGAGGGCATGGGAAAAGAGGTGGGGATGGGATAATTGATGCAGGGATTGGTGTAGAGGTGGTCCAGAGGAACTCTAGGTGGAGGGAAGCCAGGCAAATGGTGTTGGGGTCTTCTGAACAGGGCAGAATCTGGACAGGGCAGAGCTCCCAGCACAGGAGCCATCCAGGACCAGGCTGCTTCTCCCTCTGTGGCTAGTGTGTTTCTGGGTGTGAAGGCTGCTGTTCCCTGCAGATACCGAGAAGGAGTAGACATGGAGGCTGTTGTCCCCTGCAGACCTTGGGGGGTGATAGCATGGAGAGTCCCATACTGGAAGAAGGACACCCAGGATGTCTAAATGTCAGTCTTGTGCTAATTGCCTATGGGGATTATCTGGTACAATGGTACAGGCATGGAGACAGTGAGGGTGTGAGCAGGGGAGCTTATCAAGCAGTGCAGGGATGGGGATGGGCAAGGGACAGTGGGATGGAGATGGGGTAAGGAATACCGGGATGAGGATGTGGTCAGGGATCCAGGTATGGGAATGGGGATGGAGATAAGGTAAGTGACACAGGAATGGGAATGGGGTAGGGGACACTGGAATGAGGTAAGGAACACAGGGATGGGGTAAAGACAGCGGGAATGAGATGCGGATGTACATGGGATAAGAGACATAAGGTGGGAATGGAGGTGGCACAGGAAATGAATTAAGTATAGGGAAAGAACACAGTGATATATATGGACAATAAGAGGAACAGGGATGGGGTGAGGGATATGTATGGAGATGAGGATGGACAGGTGTATAAATGCAGAGATGGGTATGGAGATGGGGAGAGGGATGCTGGGAAGGAGATGTGGTAAAAGACAAGAAGAGGTAAAAGGAAATAAGTGGGTATGGATGCAGGTATGGGGTCTAAAGAGACCTTCAGTCCAGTGGCTCTTGGCTCAGTGTGGCCTTTTTAGGGAGTAGACTAGGTCAACTAACTATTCAGGGGAGAAAAGCAGGAGAAACAAATGTTTTGATGGGGATGTTCAAAGTTTATGGAGCAGAAAACACTCACGGTAGCAATGGTCTGTGTGCTGAATCTTCTCAGGATGTAGCTCTTTTGTTTTCATGTGATGAATTACATTGCCTGCATTCTCTAAAAATGATGTTTGGAGATGGGGTTAATTCATTTTATTTTTTTTATATTTATTTATTTATTTTTGCAGTATGGGGATTAAACCCAGGGATATAATAACTTCATTCTACACTGTCCTCCAGCCCTATTTTTATTTCTTTATTTTTGAACAGACTTCCAATATGTTGCGGAGGACCTTACTAAACAGCTGAGGCTGGCTGGGAACCTGGGATTGTCCTGTCTCAGTCTCATAAATTCGGGGATTAAAAGTTTTGTCCATCATGGCTGGCTTTGAGACAGGGTCATAATGAAGCTTTCAGAGGAGCATGCTGTTGCACACCTATAATCCCAGGTATTGAGAAGCTGAATCAGGAGGATCACAGATATGAAACTACCCTCAGCACTTTAATGAGGTTTTCAACAACACAATGCAATCTTGTTTAAAAATAAAAAAGTAATATAGGATTGGGGTTGTAACTCTGAGGAAAACACTGTCTGAATTCAATACCTAGTACCACACAAAAATAAATAAGTAAATAAAAAATAGAAAAGGAAAATAAAAAATAAAAAATAAAACCTGTGGGGGGACATCTGGTGAGGAGACCTGTGTCAAAGCCCCTTGGGGCCAGGCACCAGAGGTATAGAAAGTCCAGTGGGCTCAGTGGACTGTCCACACCTGTCTGGATGAAAGCTGTCTTGATCAGTGGAGGCAGGGCAGGTGCTGTAATGAAGAGGGGCAGCTGTCATGTGGACACAAATGGGTGAGCACAAGGGTATCAGGGGCTTGGGGCCCTCCCAGGTCCTGAGGTCTAGAGACACCCTGGCCTCTGGAAGCATAGGCTGCATCTGGAGCTGTAGGTGGAATGAGGAACTAGTCTCTCATGGCCTTTCATGTCCCTTCTCCTAAAGCTCAAGCTGCACTCTAGGTCAGGAGGACACACTGGGCCTGCACTTTACCTTATCTCTGGCTCACATATTCCCCTGACATCCTGGGCTTTCCTGATTGTGGGATAATAGGCCCCTGACTTTTTAGGGTGGACATAGGGGCCACCAGGCATGGGGGTGAGGGTACACAGACACCCCCATAATCTATAGGTGGGATCCACTGCTTGTTGGACTCGGGAGGGACGAGGGCAACCTGGGTCCCCCTAGGAACTGACTGGCCACCCCCACACTGAGCAGGTGGAAATGTTCCCACCATTCAGAGGGAGAACATTGTGCCAGCATAGCTCAGCAACCTGCTCCCCACACCCCGATTTTCATCATTTTAGACTAAGGTTATCACACCTGAGAGCACCAGATCATGCTCTGCCTGGCAAGCACACCCTTCCAAGCTGGTTCCTCTTAAGGAGGGGGTCCTGTCTCTGCAGCAGAACCACCTGTCTGTCATAGAGCATTGCCTAGTAGGGGCAGCACTATGGGACCCAAAGTCACATGTCTGGACTTCCTGGGTCACAGGGGTGGGTCCTCTGAGCCCCTGAGCCTATCCAGATCTAGCCCACCTATGTCCCCATTGCCTAAGGCTGCTGCCAGCCCAGAGGAGCTCTGGGAGGGGGAAGTCACTAGAAAGATGCAGTGTTGTGCACCCAAAGTCATGAAGAGTTGCAGCATGGGAGCCATCCAGCCACTGCTGCTTCTCCCCTGTGTCCCTGCTGCCTCCTGATGCACTGTGCCTAGGCTGGCATCCTCTGCAGAGCCCAGGAAGGAGAGGAGGCTGATGTCCTCTTCAGAGCCTGTAAGGAGTAGAGGCTGGTGACCTCTGCAGAGCCTGAAAGTTTGGCAGGAGAATCACAGGCAGAAAGGACTAGATCCAGGCGATCTAAATGTGAGCCTGGTGCTCACTGCCTACTGCTTTGTGGAGCCAGCTATACCTCTCACAGAAGATTAATATCTAGAATATATAAAACTTCATCGGCAGGCATGGTTGCACACACTTGTAATCCCAGTACTTTGGTGAATGAAACAGAAGATCACAAGTTTGTGGCCATCCTCAGCTACTTACTGAGGCCCTCCAGAACGTAGTGAGACTGTGTTTTAAAGTAAAGAATAAAAAATAGTACTAGGGGTATGACTCAGAGGTAGAATGCTCCTGGGTTTTAGCCCCAATATCCAAATTAAAAAACATAACACTAAAACCCAAAACACAAAATCAATTTAAAAAAGTAATGAACTGGTCATGAAAGTTCATGTCTGCAAGTCCAGAACTTTGTTGCCTTGCAGGAACAAGATGCCTGCTCTCTTTACTAGGTAGCCCTGCACTCCATTGTGCTTTGGGTGAAGAGAAAGAGCCAGAACCTGGTAGGGAATAGTAAGCGGCAGAGCCTATTAATGCAGAGGCTGGGTGTCCTGGCTCCCTTGTGAAACTGGCTGAGGCTCAGCTCTTTGCTGTAGTAGACTCCTCATTTAGGCTTTTTAAGTACTACTATACAGATGGTAAGCCAAGGTTGCAAGAATGGAGTCCTTCTCAGACTAAAAGTAATATTACCAATTAGAAATCTTAATAAACGAGATGTATGTTTGATTTACTCAAATAATTTTAGAAAATGTATATTTTGAGAACTGTTGATACTTTATGTGATTTTAATTGAGATGGAGGATACTGAAGACTATATGCAAGGACATGCTACCTCTTAGCTACACCCCCAAACCTGTTTTATTTGTTTTGAAATAGGATCAAGATAAGCCACTAAGACTGGCCTAGAGCATTCTATAGAGCTTCCCAGGAAATAAAAAAAAAAATCAGAGCAAGCAGGGGGATTAATTCATGTACACTAGTGCTTACATTTGAGAGTGAACAGGGCTCACTCATGAAAAAATGAAAAACCGCCCCCACTTGACCTGTCTCACAGGGGCCCCCCACTCTCCTACCAGCACATCAGGGTGTCTCTTCTTCCTAAGAGCCACTTTCCATTTCAGATGGGATGCAGAAGGAAGGGGAGAGGAGAGATCAAGAAGGTGACAATTAGTGGATGGGCTCCATGGGACCTCCATATCCTCCTTCCCCTCTCCTCCATGTGGTCTCCCTCCACCTGCCTCTCAGAGGCCCAAACTTCACTATCAAACACAGGTGAGCTTGGAATTCACAAAGAGGCCAAAGGAGATTTCCTGAGGCAGGTGTAGCATTTGGCAACCCCAAAGGAAGATCTGGGGGGTCCTTACAGAAACATAAAATACTGATACCCTGTCCTGGGTAACCACTTTGTCAAGGAAAGGGTCAAGACTTAATATTGCATGGCCTTGAACTCACCCCAGGTCAGCAGCATTCAGGAGTGGCATGAGCGCTGATGTGCTGAGCGAGAGAGAAGCTGGTTTTGATGTCCTTGGTGCTGAACACCAGGCTCAGGCTCAGGGCAAAAAAAAAAAAAAAAAAAAAAAAAAAAAAAAAAAAAAAAAAAAAAAAAGAAACAACAACAACAACAAAAATGTGGTCCCTGTACGTGGTGCTGAACTCCAGACTCAGGGACTGGGGAGGTGCATAGTCGCTGTCTTTGGTGCTGAAGGCCAGGCTCAGAAACAGAGAAGCATGATCGCTGTCTGTGGTGCTGACAGTCAGACTTAAGCTGGAAAAAAGTGTGCAGAGACAACAGGTCAGAGCTAAGAGGGCACCCTGAAGCTCATGTTTCCCAGTGCATCATTTGTGTTATCTTGTGTACTTGAGTTTTCTGGTGTACTTGTGTTATCTTGTGTTATCTTGAGTACTGTATATAGAGCCCACAAGCATTCTGCCTCTAAGCTACATCCTTAGCCCTTTTTTTAACATATGGAATTAAACTAGGTCAACAGATAAATTGATTACAAAATTATGGCATATACACATAGTAGATTTCTAATCATCAATAAAAAAAGAACAAAATAGTGCCATTTGCAGAAGAGTAGATGGAACTGGAGAACACTGGAAGGAACCCTTTCCATGGACTTAATGTGTTTATGGGGACACCAATGCCAATCTCAATATCTATGGGGAGCAGGAGCATGGGGAGAGAGTTGGGGGAAAGCCCAACTTGTGCTGTGTGCATGTATGTCACTATCACTGTGATGTGAGGCTATAATTCATACACTAATAAAATATAAAAACCAGAATCTGGAGTCATTTGCAATGGTGCATGCTTGTGGTCCCAGCTACTAGAAAATCTGAGGAGGGAAGCTGAGGGAGGGATGGGGAGGGATAGAGGGATGCAGAGAGATGATGAAATAACCTTGACACTGACACAGGCAACACAAAGGAAAAATTTTACAGAATTATCCTCCATAGAGCCCTTGTGTGCCAGGGCCCACTTGGCTGGACTGAGATGGCACCCAGGCTTGTTGCCAGAGTGGACTCAAGATGGCGCCTAGGCTTGCAGCCAAGTCATAAGACTCACAAGATTGACGTCTCCTTGAGCATGCGCAGTGTGCCATATTACATGCCTGTAGAATGATCAGTGATGCAGCACCTTGTGCTACCAGCAGCCTGCCTATGAGAGAGTCAGAAATGTGCATGTCCTAGCTGTGGGAAGCTTGGGGTTTGTAGGGAATAGAGGGAGGGATTATGAAGCTGATATATATATTGTGCTTGCTGTACGCATTGACAGACAGATATTGAGACATATTGAGACATATTGAGAAAAGAATTAAGGATCCATTAAAGAAAAATTCATATTTCAGCAGAAGAGATGTCTGTGTTGTTCTCTAAGTGGCGCTGAAACCCGGGAAAAACAACGTAGCAAAAAGTTCACAGGTAAGTGACAGAATAAGATAAGGCTCGCGGATAAGTGAGGGACAGCGCTGTGAAGGTTCACAGGAATTTGCAACAATAAGGTTTGCAGGAGTTTGCGACGAAGTAAAACTTATCATGGGGTCTAAGGTTGCTACCATGAAGGTCAAAGAGGCTCTTTGTAACATTCTGTTAAAGGGAGGAGTAAAAGTGAAAGCAGCCACTATAGAAAATTTTCTTAACACAGTTAAAACTGTAGCTTTGTGGTTTTTAGAGGAAGGATATGTTAACGCTCCTCAGTGGAAACGTCTTGGTCAGGATCTTAAGGCCGATGCCGAAGGGGCTCTTCCACCTTGGACATTGGCTATTTGGAGCTTAATTAAATAATGCCTGACAGACAAAACAGGAAGGTATCATCAAGTACTGGCTGAAGTTTCTAATGCTTTAGAGGAAGCAAAAGAAGAGATTTCAGGGCAAGGTCAACAGGCAGACTCTCAAAGGGACGAGGAGTCCTCTGAAAGCGAATCCTCTGAGGAGGAGGAGGAACAAGAGATATGGCCTGTTCCACCAGAAAGAGATAAGGAGGAAGAAGCTTTGTTAGAATCTTGGTGCAGATTCCAAATGTCTTATAACAGAAAAAAGGAACCTCCTGGACCTTCCACCCCTCCTTCTCCCTCTCCTAGTCCGCCGCCATATCTTACTGAGAAAGGAAAGTCTGATAGGTGGAAGGCACCTGAGGTTAGTCCGTGGGCAGAGATTTTGCTTACACCAGAAGCATTTCCTGTGTTTCTTGACCAGAATCAGCAAAGGTATCATGAGCCATTAGATTGGAAGATTGTTCAAAGATTAAAAGAAGCTGTATCCACATATGGAGTGTAGGCCTCATTTACCTTGTCACTGGTAGAATCCTTTGAAAGGTACTCCATGACTCCAAATAATTGGATGAATTTGTGCAGGCTGTACTGTCTGGTGGAGCCTATCTTAATTGGAAGTCAGCCTATATAGAATATTGCTCTGATCAAGCTCGTGTTAATGCTCAGGCAGGGAAACCTGCTTGGAATTTGGATATGCTAATGGGACATAGACCATTTGTAAATAATCAAAATGGGTACCCACAACAAGTGTATGGGAAGATTAATCAAGCAGCATTAAGGGCATGGAAGATGTTATCAGGAACAGGTAATTTAGGAGCCAGTTTGTCAAAAGTTACTCAAGGACACATTGAGCCTTTTGCTGATTTTTTATCCTGGTTTGTGGAAACAGCTTCTCAGGTTTTCCCTGATGTGGACACTGCCATGCTATTGATTAAACAGCTAGCTTATGAGCAAGCCAATAAGCCTTGTTGGGATGCAATATGTCCCTATAAAAATAAGGGCCTAGAAATATGGCTCAAAGTATGCAGAGACATAACTGACTCTGTCATACAAGGACAGGCCATAGCTGCTGCCATTGTTGCTGGGTTGCAGGGCAAGCCTTACAATCAAAAGCAGAGGCAGTTCAGGGAATTGTTTCTGATGTGGTCAACCAGGGCACTTTAAAAGAGATTGTATACAGACTAATTCTGGAGCATCTTCTAGACAGGCCCAGAGGATACCCAATTTGTGCCCTTGATGTAGAAAAGGCAATCATTGGGCTATAAAGTGCAGATCTCGATGGGATGTAGATGGAAAGCCTCTTCCCCCACTGCAATCAAGTGCTAGGCCAAAAAATGGGCAGAGGGGCCCTGTGCCTCAGGGCCCTCAAATATATGGGGCAGTTCAACAGGAGACAGGGAATGCAGGACCACAGATGAGGCAGGTGCCTCGATTTCAGCAGCCTCTCCCACCATACGGAGAGCAACCCCAGGGAGTGCAGGATTGGATGTCTGTGCCACCGCCCGACTCATATTAACCCCTGAAAAGGGAGTCCAAAAAGTAGATTCAGATTTTCATAGACCCCTTCCTTTTGATACCTTATCGGGTCTAATGTTGCATCCAGGAGTTATTGACCAGGACTATATTTGCAATGTGAAAATATTAGTTTCTTCCCGTGAAAATACAACAAAAAAATGTTAAGCAATACCTTGGCACCAAATTAGATGATACCATTATTCGTCCTCTCAAGGTTAGCTTGAGGGTGGACAATTTACAAACTTTAAATTAGTTCCAAAAACTTTTAGGGTATATAAATTGGATTTGGCCGTATTGCAGGCTTAGTAATGCTGACCTAAAACCTTTGTTTGATTTGCTAAAAGGAGATTCAGATTTACTTTCTTCACGATCATTAACACCTGAGGCACAAACATATATTCAACTCATAGAAAAAAGATTAGCTGAAGCACAAATGGATTGTATAGATTATCAAAAATAATTGTTGTTATGCATTCTTACCACAGATCTCACACCCACTGGAGTGTTGTGGCAAAAGGGTCCCATAATGTGGGTATACCGCCCTCATTCTCCCAATAAAGTGTTGCCTGTGTCAGCCTGTGTTGCACAAATCATTAACAGGGTACTAAAGGCGGCTCTGAGTGCATTTGGGATGCAGCCTGATCTTATCATCACTCCATATACTAAAGAACAGCTTGCCACCCTTGCTGCCACCAATTCTGAGTGGGCTGTTGTCCATGTAATGGCCACAGGACAATTTGATAATCATTATCCACAACATCCATGGCTCAGATTTATTTTGGCTCATCCTATTATTTTTCCTAAAATCACTCGATCTGCACCTATTGCTGGAGTGGCAAATAATTTTACAGATGGATCCAAAGGAGGTATGGGGGTGATATTCAAAGAAGGCTCAGATCCACAAACTTTCCTTTTTCCCCCATTCATCAGCACAAACAGTAGAGATTTTGACAGTGATTCAAATATTTATGCTCTATGATTCCACTCCATTCAATTTAATTTCAGATAGCCAATATGTGATACAGACACTTAATAGCCTTGATTGTGTAGGATATATTAAGGGACAATCTACCATTCTTTTATTATTGGCTAAGTTACAACAATATATTTAAAACCGAAAATGTCCCTTCTATGCAACCCACATGTGAGCTCATTCAGGACTTCCCGGACCGCTTGCTGAAAGCAATGCTATTGCAGATTTTCATACCCAAACTGTACTTATTTTTTCAAATGAAGACAAAATGTTACAGGCTCAAAAATTTCACAATAAATTTTATGTAAATTCACAAACGTTGAGAGTAAAATTTAAAATCACTAAAGAATAAACTTGACACATTGTACTGCAATGCAAAAGTTGTTTGACATTATTGCCACAGCCTACTACAGGGATAAATTCTCGAGGTTTGCGACCTCTTCACCTATGGCAAATGGATGTCACACATGTTCTTGAATTTGGCTCTCTTAAATATGTACATGTTTCCGTGGATACATGTTCCGGAGTTATCTTTGCCTCTGCTCATACTGGAGAAAAGGCCCAACATATAATTTCTCATTGCCTGCAAGCTTTTGCTGCCTGGGGCATCCCTCACCAAATTAAAACTGATAATGGACCTGCTTATGTTTCTCAAAGAGTTTCTCATTTTTATGCCCAAATGGTTATACACTTAAATCATGGATTACCATATAATCCACAGGGCCAGGGCATAGTAGAACGAGCCCATGCCAGTATTAAATCTGCTTTAATAAAACAAAAAGGGGGAATAGAGGCTCAATGGAGCACACCAAAAGATAAACTAAATCTTATATTATTTATTCTAAAATTTTTAATGCTGGATGCCGATGGACGGACGGCAGCGGAAAGACATTACAGGCCTCATGAGCGCTATGCAGGGCAAGCAATGTGGAAAGATATCCTTACAGGAGCATGTAATGGTCCAGATCCATTGCTAATGTGGGCTCAAGGGTCGGTGTGTGTTTTCCCACAGGACCAAGACCGCCAATTTGGGTCCCTGAAAGATTGGTGTGCCATGTACAGAAACCAGAAGAAGATGCCAAGCAGCAAATGGATATTGCTAACTCTGTTGGTAATGTTTCACATTGAAATGGGTGAAAAGGATCTTTTGGAAATTATTTTTGCCTTTTCTCTCCCTTTACCTGTGTCCACCAATGCCACCATTTTTCCTCGGTTCTTTACGACCAATAGTTCCTTAAGTTTGCCCTGGATTCCCTTTGATAAAGAAATTAGGCATTATGCATTTTTTAATATAACTTTAAATGGCAATTTATGTTTTTATGCTAATAAAATTTTGAATGATACCTATGATAGTCCTAATCCATGTGTGCAGTTATATAATCAGACTATGGGAAAATTTCAGCCATTTAATGATTCAAGTCCCATAGGAAATGTTACTGTCTTAGAAGGATATGCTCCTTTAGCATTTTCTAGATATGGACATCCCAAAAATAACACAGCTCCTTCGCAGCCGCGGTGGGCTCCAAAATGTTATAGCCCACATAGTTGGCCATTTAAATGGGACTGATTGCCAAGACTCCAAGGTAATCTGGGCCTCTTCGAGCTATGATTTAAGTTTTTCTCCAGGCATATCTACTATGCGCAATCATACTTGGCAGGATACATATCAAACTCCTACACATTATAAGCTGCCCAACCCCTTTAATGTTTGGCTTCTCTGTGGGATAGCAGGAGACTGTACTGATATAACAGCTATGTCTATATTAGGGGGAACTCTAAAAAATTGCAGCTATTCTCAGAATTTTTCTGATACTTTGAGGATAGCGTCAAGGTAAATTGTTCTATGGGACCAGGATTCCCGTTTGGGCCCACTCCTATTTGTGTGACTACTCTATTTTCTTTGGCTTGTTTCTAATAGTTCTTTGGTTAATGATAGTCTAGGTTGTTTTATTGATACCTGTTTTCTAACTTTCTGCTGGAATGCTTCTATGCACCCTTGGGCAGTAGTAATGTGACTGCCTATAGCAGTCCCTTGGCCAATAAGAGTGTGTGAATTCCCTTCTAATCTTGCTGAAATGAAAAAAGAGAGATTTTGGAATTTCTCCTCTTATTGCTGTAATTGTGGCCTCTGTGACCACAGCAGTTACAGCTGCTGCCACTTTGGCGACGTCCATAAATACCGCAGCCACTATTAATTCCCTATCCTCACATACAGCTACTGCCATGGCTCAGCAAGCTCAAATAAATGGACAACTTAAAGCTAGCATATTAATGGTAAATCAAAGAATAGACCTGTTACAAAAACAGATTGACATTCTGGGGCAGATGGCCATGGTACCATGTATTCATAAATTATCTGGATTATGTATAACATTTGTGCAGTATGCAAATTTCTCCCATGCAGGCAATTTGTCTCATCAATTAAGCAAAATACTTCTAGTGACTTGGAGCCATGAATTTGAACACACCATGATTGAGCTTCGAGTGTCCATCATTGCAATTAATTCTACCTGCGTAGAAGTCGCCACAGTACAACAATGGATGGACTTGATACATGGAACATTGGGTTTCTTAAAAGATTGGGGTGGCATGGCATTCTGGGCATTCTTGCTGATGATAGCATGCTGTTTCCTGGTTGGATGTAACAGGCGGACTCGGCAACAAACACTGCAACAACAGCGCATATTGGTGCAAGCTATGGCAGCCCTTGATGTTGGCTCATCTCCTCAGGTTTGGCTCAATATGCTGGATCAGTAGTCAATGATGGGTATGCTCATCCCCGAGATCACATCAGCCTAAGACAGGGAAACAATCATGCTATTGTTCTCCCAAAGACGGATAAGAATGATCCTTGCGGGTCGACAACCTAAGACAGCCATGATCCTGAGCCTTATTTTTTTTTTTTTGGTGGTGGTACTGGGGTTCCTGGAAGCCCTTCTACCTCCGGGCTACACTCCCAGACCTATGTTTACATTTTTATTTGGAAACGGGGTCTCCTAAGCCAGCGCGCGCGGCTGACTTCGAACCTGCGCAATCCTCCTGTCTCTGCATCCCAAGTGCGGGGATTACAAGTGTGCGCCACCACGCCTGGCAGCAAGCCTTATTTTTAATAAAACAAAAAGGGGGAGATGTCGGGGCCCACTCAGCTGGACCGAGATGGCACCCAGGCTTGTTGCCAGCGTGGACTCAAGATGGCGCCTAGGCTTACAGCCAAGTCATAAGACTCACAAGATTGACGTCTCCTTAAGCATGCACAGTGTGCCATATTACGTGCCTGCAGAATGATCAGTGATGCAGCACCTTGTGCTACCAGCAGCCTGCCTATGAGAGAGTCAGAAATGTGCATGCCCAAGCTGTGGGAAACTTGGGGTTGGTAGGGAATAGAGGGAGGCATTATGATGCTGATATATATTGTATTTGCTGTACGCATTGACAGACAGATATTGAGACATACTGAGACATATTGAGAGAAAAATTAAGGATCCATTAAAAAAATTCATATTTCAGCTGAAGAGATGTCTGTGTCATTCTCTAAGTCCCTGCGGGTTGGAGTCTTAGGGGACGATACTTGTGCCCTTTCTGATCCTTTCCTCCTCATCTCAAGGCAATCCCTGCTTCAATGTCAACTTGACTGGTTAAGACCTCTCTGGTGTTCAGGATTATGATTTAAAAAATTGACTTCTGTTATCTCAGATACAGAATTAAATTACATGTCATGTGCATTACAGCAACACATACACTTTCCACAGAGAATATTTGCTTTAGAGATACAGTATTAAAACATTCAACCTGTAGTTAGAGCAGTGTTATAAGATCTAATGTTTAACTTACAGCTCCTTCTTTCCTATTTGTTTTTTTTTTTTCTGTAAGAAAAATTATTTTCAGGACATCTGAGAAGATAGCGAAGGAGGAAAGTGGGCTTACTAGCCCCTCTAACAAACAATCTCTATTACCACAAAATCAGTGCCTTTCATAGCCAGAAAACACCATTAGCAGAGAAACAAAATATGTAATTACAAGGGACAGAGAAAAAAGGGGCTGGAAAAACAAGACACCAGAAACCATACCGCAGTGCTGCAGCTCCGGCTGCAGCATGGAACGGCATGGGCGCCATCTTTTCTTGCAGCACCAAGACACAGAGAGGACGGGAACTCAGAACAGAGCCTAGAGCCACAGAGGAGATATGCTGGCCTCATGGCTGAGGATGTGGCAGCTGAGCCTTACTGCCAGCGGCAGCAGCGAACTCACCGGACGGCTCCAGACCAATGCACTCAACAGCCCACCAGGTTCCAGAGAGGAGCAGTGGACAGCAAGCCAAGGTGAGCCACTGTGGATCAGCTGGGAGGAATTCAGCAGATTTCTCAGCGCAGGGAGCATCTAAAGCTCCCGGGGGCTGGGCTCGGCACACCTTGTAGGGACTCAGAGCAGAGTTCAAAACCAGAGAAGAAATACACCAGCCTCATGGCCAAGGGCATAACAGTGGCACCATATTTCTACCGGCAGCAGCAGCAGCGAATTCACTGAATCCACTACAGCTCCAACTGCATACTCACAAACAGTGAGTCAAATTGTGGGCCCCAGAAGAGAAAGCCCAGTACTGACTACCAGGGAGTTGACCCAGTGGGGGAATGGTGGTAGCAGAGATATCACACCATAGGAGAACGCCCAACCTGGCACCCCCCATGATCTAAAGCAGCCTCGATTGACTCCCTGGGTCTGAGACTCTTCCATATGACCCAGTACAGGAGTAGTGGGGACTGAGATACCACACACTCGAGATCCAGAGCACCTTAAGTGAAGTCGTAGTTACCCAAGGGAAGAAACCAGTGAAAGCACAAACTTCTGAAATCATGGGAAAGAGGAATAACAATGGAGCAATGAATGCCCACAACCCCACAACATCAGAACCTGATAAAAACAGATATTCAGAGATATCTAGAAAATCAAATCAGGAAAATAACTGTAGAAATAATAGAGGTGTTTCGAAAAGAATTCAGAAAGTGTCAAAAAGAGATAAATGATGCAATTAATGAAGTAAAGGCCTCAAATCAAAGTACAAACAACTGACTAGAACACATGGAGAATATAATCTTGATCTTAGAAGAAGATCATTCAAAAAATGAACAGATAGTTTCTAATTTAGGAAAAAAATCCGACAGCAGGAATCTGACATTGAAGAAATATAGGCCCATTTTAAGAGAGCTAACCTAAGAATAATTGGAATAGAGGAGGGAAAAGAAGGTGAAACCAAAGGGATCAACAATCACTTCAAGGAAGTAATAGAAAATTTTCCAAACATCGAGCAAGAGGTTGATACACAGGTCCAGGAAACTTATAGAACCCCCTTTAGACAGGATCAGAGAAGAGGATCCCCACCCCACATAATTGTCAAAATGACCAATGTGGAAGCCAAGCAGAGAATCTTAAAGGCAACAAAAACAAAGGGCCAAGTGACATTCAGAGGCAAACCAATTAGAATCACTCCAGACTTCCCAAACCAAGTCATGAGAGCCAGAAGGGCTTGGAGTAACATATTCCAAACTCTGAAAGAAAACAACTTCCAGCCAAAAATTTCCTACCCAGCAAAACTTTCTATCAAATTATAAATTTCAAATTATCAAATTTCTATCAAATTAAACTTCCACGGCAAACAGAAACTGAAGGAATTTATGTCTTCAAAACCAGCACTAGAGAAAATATTCAAAGAGTTTAACTACAAAGAAGAAATAGGTAATACACATCAGAACCAGAGAAACAAGATTTTCCATCCAACAGACAACTAAGATTAGTTATCTGTGGAGATTCATTATTTATGTTAGTCTTTTACCTATCTCTAAATTGTATTGTTTGCTTTTATTGTTGCTAATTTTCAGGATTTCTAGTTGAGATACTAATATACCTTCAGATATAGCATTTGGAAATATTTTATCCCTTTCTATCAGTAACTTTTAACTCTGTTTATATTGTCTTTGGATATACAATATATTTTTTTATTTTTTTAGGTAGTTTATTTGCCCTTTTGTTGCCTGTGCCATTGAAATCATATCCAAGAAATCAATGCCAATTTCAATGTTGTGAGGTTTTATGACCCAGATTTTCTTCTAAAAGTTTATAGTCTTAAGATTTATTTTTAGGTCTTTTACATATTTTGAGTTAATATTTGTATATGGTGTCAGGTAAGGGTCCAATTTTATTATTTTTCATGTAATTATTATTTTTCAACAATATTATGTTAAAAGATAATTATTTCCTCCACCAAATGTCCGTGGTAACCTTGTCAAAAATAACTTGACCATATATGAAATAATTTATTTCTAGGCTTTTTATTTTACTCCACTAATCTATATATCTGCCTTTATAGCAGTACTACACTGTTTTAATTATTGTACCTTTATATGGTTTGAAATCAGAAAATATACATCTTCTAGCTTTGTTCTTTTTTGAGATCGTTTTGGGTATCTAGAGTCCATATTCCATATTAGGATAGATTTTTTGTGAAAAATAAATAAATATAAGATAGTTTCACCTTAAAAAAGAAAAAGAAAGAAATATTCTCTGGTAAGAAAGAAAGCAAAAAGAAATAATGAAATGTTATCTTTAAGTCATCAAAAGCTTGGTATCAGACAAATGAAACTGTTATATGAGATTATCAACATTAATATTGGATAAATTGCTATAATACTAGATGTCAACCACTAAGCCAAGCATGGGAAGGAGGGATGTTGAGGGAATGGGGTGGGGATTAGGTAGGGGATAACTGGGTGATGTATGCATGTATGTGTACAAAAGTATTATTTTTATCCCATTATGATGCATGAATACAGTGCACCAATAAAATATTTTAAAAAATTAAAAAAATTATTTTCAGAATAATTTAGAAAAACTTGTAAAATGAAAAAATGACAAATGCTCTCTGTCATTGTAGAATTTAACATTTACTCTTCTTCCCCAACACAAATTTTTAACTTTGTTCATTCTTCTTTCAGTACAAAGCAGTATAAAAGGAATAGTGGTGGAATAGCCATTGCTTCCCAATTTCTGGACCCACTGACAAACTGGATCATCCTTCCCCAAAATTGCAGTGGAGGTAGAAAGAATGGAGTCCAAAAAGTACATGATCACAAAGAAAGTCATGAGCAGCAGAATGGTCCAAGTGGTCCCTTTCTCTGAGGATGTTTTTAGAAAAAGACTGGTGCTGGAGATGCTGGGACTGCCTCTTATGCCTGCACAAGAGAAGCACCATGTACCCACTCAAGAGAGCCATGAGTCCTATAAAAAAAAGATGTCTTCAAATAACCCCATTGCATTAAAGTACTTCTTAAATAAGTGGTCTATGGGTGAAATGGAGCAGGATTCTGAGACAAATGTATATGATCATATGTCATTGTTGGGGCAAGCAATGAAGATAAAAAAGCTAGCATTTATGAATATACTGGTAACCCAGAGAATGAGAAAGAAACACAGGCTGTACTGTGAAGACATGTTTGAACTTTGCTAAGCAGGGTGTACACTCAGCAGGCAGGTGGTGCAGAGACCCTTCATCAACCTGTACAAGTAAATAACTAGTTTACATGGGATGTCATTCCAAAAGTTCCAAGATCCAAACTTGTCTATGTCCATAAACACCCCAGTTATTAGCATCACTACATAAATTAGTGCTGAGTGACCGACTGTCAGTTCAGTGGGCTTGGGCATGCGTTGGAGGGGGACATGAGAAGGTGGACAAGAAGTTTGATGGTACTGGCTGATATCCCATTGCCAATCAGGGATAAAAAAATATTTCTGATGACAATAAAAGTGTAAACACTGATACTTTTACTCATTTTCTATGAAAAGTTTGTAGTAAATGTCTAAGGAGGAAAAAAAGGACAAATTCTCTTCACTAATATTAATAACTTCAACAACTTCAATCAACATTATTGCCAGCATTAGAATTTATGGATTCATCCTGATGCATAATTTTCCCTCTTTGATGCTTAAGTCCTGCACCCTCTATTTACTTTTTAGATTTTTTTTTTTGGGTAGGGAAATCATTTGCTTGTTTTTGCATCTGCAGAAATCTGATATATCACTGGCTATGATGCAAGAGCTCACTCATGTTTTTAGGTGAATTGAAGTGAGAAAGATTGCAGAGAAATCTAAATAAGACTCAGAGATTCTATAGGAAAACTAATTTTATACTTCCAGTGCCCTCTATACTCTGGATTATATATTGCCAAATTACAAACTATGGAACAATATGGACACTGAAGTCAGAATGCTTGACTTTTTCATTATTTGGTACTGGGGGTTAAACTCCGGAGCATTATATCCCTGAGCTATACTCTCAGTCCTATTTTATTTTTAAAACAGGGTCTCACTAAATTCTTGCAGCTTGTACAAACTTGCTGAGGCTGAATGTCAACCTGCAATCCTCCTATCTCATACTCCTATGAGAATATAATTAGATATTTTTTATGGAAAAGCTTGATTTTGGCTCCACTTTGCAAAATTATCATTGTGGAACCTTGAGTGCACATGTATTTTTTGTAACGATAGAATTTCTTGAAAACTCTGAATACCAACCCTCCCCCAGAACCCCCTAGAGACAATGACAAGAAGTTTGTGAGGTTACTCTCCCCACCACAGAAGACAGCACAGAAGGCCCAAACTGAAAATAAAATACCCAGCAGTTTTCTACCACTGACATTCTAGGCGTTTAAAAACTAGGACTTGGAGAACAATTGGGAAGTAAAAGGCTAAGGACAGAACAGTCAATATTTTGGCCCTTGCCCTCCAAGGTCAAACAGGACCCAGGCAATTAATGGGACTCGTAAGGTCTCTAGAATTGTGGTAATTCACCTCACCTCACCCCCACTTAGGGGGATGCAAATACCCCAGAAACTAAGAGCTATGAGTAAAAGGAGAAAAATATTCTCAACACAGCCCGGGAAGCCATGTAGTCAGCAAGACCATGACCCATCCCAATAGATGGCACAAGTGGTAGAGGAAAAACCTCACAAAGTCCCTAAGAATAATGCTAAGGGCCCTTAATTGTCCTTAACAGCAAAATAATTTTATAAAAAATTATGTTTGCCCAACATATTGCTACCTATTTAGTCTTGAATACCTAGCAGAAAGTATTACCAAAAACAAGTTCACTATTCTGAGTTATAAGCAGAGATCCATACTCATGAAGTTATTTAAAAGATCTGCACCATAATTTAAAACAGTATCTCTGCTCTTAGGCCCAAAGTAGAGCTATGCCACTGACGCCCAAAACCACTCTTCAATGGAGTCCTTATAAGACACTATGAAACTAAACCTATCCCTCTTGAGGTTTTTCAGGTCTTGGACCAGAAGACAACTAAAGGAAAAAACAAAAAACAACATGCTTCATTTACTGAAGGCTCTACTAAATATGTAATATCACAGGACAGATAATTGTGGATAACCCTTATAATTAGCAAATTATTAGTACTAATGGACAGAGTGATAGTAGTTGATATGCTAAATTGTATGCTGTGTTTGATTTTTTTTTTTTTTGTAGAGTAAATTATATTACAAGTAACAGAGATTTGTCAACTATACACAAGATTCCATCATAGGAATTGCTAAACAACTAGATGCCACCAGTAGGATGATCTGGAGAAATTATCTCTAGAAATGAATTAGCTGAGGATTCTGGACTTATAATACCTTTGAGAGCAATAGTTATCATATGCTAACAAAATTTGAAGAAAAAATTACTGTATTAAGAATGGGGGCAAGCTGGGCATCGTGGCGTGGCATATGCTTGTAATCCCAGCATTTGGGAGGCTGAGACAGGAGGATAGCAGTTCGTGGACAGCCTCAGCTACTTAGTGAGGCCCTTTACAACTCAGTGAGACCCTGCCTCAAAGTAAAGAATAAAAATAGGGCTGGGGGTATATCTTGGGGGTAGAATGCCCCTGGGTTCCATCCCCAGTACCACAAAAAATAATAAATAAAAACAGGGGAAAATTATAAGAATTAAATATTTTTTATCAAAGAAATAGCTTGACTTAGCATCCATTCTATAGGACCACCATTGTGTAACTTTGTATGTGCTTGTATTTTTTTTCAAAATATAGTATTTCCTGATCTTGTGAGTGCCACCTCTGCTGAAACCCCTTTCAGACAATGTCATAAAGTTTGAAAGGCTATGCTCTCACCAGGAGTAGCGTAGTACAGAAGCCCTACACTGAAAATAGAATACCTAGCAGTTTCGCACCACATTCTTGCCCACCTAATTTTACTGGTGGCAGGATCCCTTTTTTGCAATAAGTAAAATTGCTGAGCCACCTTCAGATATATGTATTTTCAATGATGTGCCAGGGGTACTCTACCACTAAGCTATATCCCAAACCCTTTTAATTTTTTCTTTGAGACAATGGCTTGATAAGTTACTCAGGCTAGTCCCCAGCTGTAATGCTCCTGCCTCAGGCTCCTAAGTGGCTAGGATTAAAGATATACTCCACTGCACCTGGCTCAAAATGGATTCCTTACACCCAAGAAACTCAACACCACAGCTCAGCCTCACTCACCTTAAATGGGCTCATACACTGACATCAGCCTATAGCTATGAAACCACCTGACCCAAAGCCTTTTTGATACTAAAAGGTTTAATATCTATGTATAAAACATTAGTTGTCTCCCTCATGATATGGGGCTGCGTAGAGCTGAGGTGTGCAGCCAGGGTACAGCATCAGGGGGATCCTACTATGTATTACTAGTCAGGCAAAGATCAAACTTCCAGATTCCAAGTGTGGCTTCCCATAAATACACACTGCTTTCATACCACTGCAGAGTTGACTGTTAAATCGAATCATCCTAAATTGAGGACCTTCTGCACTAGCTGCACTGGCCATACCACCTCTCCAGACCTGGCAAGATAAGAGTGAATTCCGTGCCACCCATGGCTGGTTGTTGAGGGTATGACATCCCTCCATCCCTGAGAGTGGCCCACACTCACCATCAGCTTGTTCTGCTGCAGTAGGAGCAGGACAGGTCAGCTGCTGTCTGGCACAAATGGGCATTAGAATGAACCTGGGGGTGGGGCACATACATTTCACCAAGGCGGGCTCCATTGGGGGTCGGGGGTTAGTGGAGCTGGGCTGGTTTCTCAGACAGTGTGGTGACCTGGGAGCACAAGAGCCATCAGACCCCTGCTACCATGAGTTCCAGCTCTTCTGCATTCCTCTTCTGAAGATATGTGTAGTGATGACACCTGCACCTCAGGGATGACAAAGGCCCAGTAAAAGGGCCTTTCAGAATATCAGATGGGAGCCCAAGTCCCAGGCAAACATCCCAGGAGAAAGAAATTCTGTTGATACTGTGATGCTTCGGTTTCTTACGACACTGAGACAGGAGGATCACAGGTTTGAGACCAGCCTCAGGAACTTATTGAGGTCCTCTGAAACTTAGTGAGATCCTGTTTCCAAATGAAAAATAAAATAGGGTTGGAGGCGTAGCTCAGAGACAGAATGCCCCTAGGCTCAACTCCCAGCATCCCAAAAATTAATAAATAAAAATGGCTAAGGATATAGGTAGAATTCTCTTGGGTTCAACCCCCAGCATGACAAACACACACACATGCACACACACACAACACTAAATTGAAAAATATGAAACCTCAGGCACAGGTGACCTTCCAAATGTCACAGGGGAGGCCAGAGCAGACCGGGAATGAACGACAGCCATTCCCCTGATGCTGTGGCTCCTCTGCTGCCCCCAAACTCCCATCAGGAATGTGGGTGGCCTACCAAGAAGCTGGGCCACCTGGCTAGATCCTGCTGTCTACTCATGCTCACTGGTTTACCTGGGTGGTAGAATGGCAACAGCGCTGAGTTGGGAATGCAGGAGCTCCAGAGAGATGTCAGAGGCACATTCTGAGTGAGGCACTACTCAGCTCTGTGGAAGAATACAAGGAAGGCCAGTGTGGCGTGTGTGTGTGTGTGTGTGTGTGTGTGTGTGTGTGTGTGTGTGTGTGTGTGTGTGTATGTGTGTATGGTCCACAGCCTGCAGGACTTGTGTCAAGGGACGGACATTAGCTTTACTATGAGGGACCTGGAGAGACTCAGACTGTCCCATCATTCTGGCTTCTATAAAAATTAGCAGCCAGGAGCCCAGTGGGGAGACATCAGAGCCTTGAGAGGAGGCAACAGCCTCCCCCAAGGCTGGGAGTCACTCAGACCTGAGCTGAGATGTGCAGTTGAAGGGTGTATGGGCAGAGAGGCTAGAGAGGGGAGAGAGGCAAGAGCAGTTAATTTTTGTTTTTTTTTATTGTTTATTGGTTGATACTAGGAAATTAAATCAGATGCATTCGACCTCCAGATATATCCCCAAAGCCTTTTAACTAGCATTTAAAAAATACTGTGTGTGTGGCAGGGGAATGATACTGAGGATCGAGACACTGGTACCTGCAACCTATACCCCCAACCCTATTTTATTTATTTTGAAGCAGGGTCTTGCTAGACTGATGAAAGTCACACTACTTGTTGAGGCTGTCCACAAATCTGTGATCTTTCTGCCTCAGCCTTTCAAGTACTAGGATTACAGGCATTCACCACCATGCCCAGTTTTTTGAAACAATGTCTTGCTAGACTGATGAGAGTCTCACTACATGCTGAGGCTATCCATAAAACTGTGATCCTCCTGCCTCAGCCTCCCAAGTACTAGGGTTACAGGAATTCATCACCATGATCAGGTTTTTCTTTACTTTTAAACAGGTTCTCACTAAGTTTCTAAGATAACCTCAAAGGATCCTCCCTCTCTCAGCCTCCCAAGTACTGGGATGGGAGGTATTTGCCTGACTAAGACCACTAATTCTTATGTGAATCCAACCACACTAAATAGCAGGCTCTATTCTGAGAACATGGCTCACTTACATGACCCTCTAGGTTAATCAACAATATCATAAGAAAAAAATCCCAGAATACTCTCTGGTCCAGTATCCCAACAACACACAAGAAGGCTGTGTGTGGATGTGACATGCAGCTCCATTCTCCACCCTAGATGAGTTAGATAAGGGGGGTTCTGAGCAGTGGGCAGATGTGGTTGGGATGAGGGACCACAGGTGGGAAGGGATGATGATCAGCTGCAGGTGACACCCCACGTATGCCACTGCTAAGAGAGAAAGTGCCACATCACTTGGGGTCAAAAGCCAGGGGTGGGTCAGTGTGGGTATGCCTGACTGTGCCCCTGAATGAGGTGTGGGTGTGGAGTCTGGCTAGTCTCTGGAAGGCCTGGGTCCTCTTTCACTGTGAGAGTGTGTGTGTGTGTGTGTGTGTGTGTGTGTGTGTGTGTGTGTGTGTGTGTGTTTGGTCCACAGCCTGCAGGACTTGTGTCAAGGGAAGGACATTAGCTTTACTGTGAGGGACCTGGAGAGACTCCAGCAATCAGTGACCCTGCAACTTGAAGAGAATACCTCTAGGGCTGAGGCTGGGCTTTATCAACTGCTCTAGGATTATCTCCAATCTTCTCTGTGCTCTGGGCTCCTCTCCAGAATCCCCTGTTCTTTGGGTGCTGCCCATCTGGTCCTGCCACTACAGGGGAGGGGATTCTGTGTCCACCACCTCAGTGAGTCTGTGGGCTCAAGGTCAGGACTGGGGCTAAAATGTCCCCCCCACCCTGGTCTGCCCCCAACCCTGGTCACAGGCCTGAGGACAGAAAGGTGACTGTGATGAGGCCTGAGGACTGGCAACAAGGGCCATTGTGTCTGAGCCCCAGCCTCTCCCACGTGGCCACAGCCCTGGGGTCTCATCTTCATCTTGCCAAAATGTAGAGGGTTTTGGATGTCAGGTGCCTGGATCAAGCTGAGCCCAGTGATGCTGACAGTGGTCATTATGTTCTTGACAGTGACACTGGCAACCAGGAAGCTGAAGACTAGCTGAAGTTCCTGATGCCACTGTGGGCCTGGAAGAAATGAGAAACTTTTATTATGGCCTGTATTCTTGAGGATTGGCCTTCTAACTGGACTCACATGAATCTCAGGATGGTTTTGATTCAAATTTTCCCAATTGCTAATGATGTTGAGCATTCATTCATACCTATTGGCCATTTGTGTTTCTTCTTCCAGTGTGATTTCAGTGCATTTGCCTGTCTTGCAGGATTTTTGGTTGTTTTTAATGAAGTCTTTAAGGTTTTTATGTATTCTAGATATTGGTAATCTAATATAACATATAGGTGATATCTGAAAATATAGGCTGAATAAAGAATAAGAACTAAGGGACTTTCCAAAAGTTCCAATCACCAAGCCAGTGGACAGGAGGCCAGGACTCTGCAGGGGGGGGGTATTAGCAATTTTTTTATTGTACTGGGGATAAAACCCAGGTACATTCCACCTCTGAACTACACTTCCAGTCCTATTTTATTCTTTATTTTAAAATAGTGTCTCAATAATTTGCAGAGGGTCTTACTAAGTAGCTGAGCCTGGGCAGGAACCTGTGATTCTCCTGTCTCAGCCTCCCATGTACTGGGATTACAAGCATCTACCACCATGCTCTGCTAGAAAATTCTTAAGTAGAGTTCTGGCTCCATCTAATGTCCAATGCGAAGCCAAATTTGAGCAGAGCGTGCCTGGAGCCAGGTATTGAAAATTTTAAGGATGGATGGGAAAATTCAACTCAAGCCACAGGCAAAGCTAGCTCCTGAAACAAGCCTTTACTCCAAAGACATTGAAGGGCTTTGGCAGGTAAATGATATGATCACACTATCAGACTTATATTTTAGAAGAACTCAACAGTGCAAAGAGCCATGAATAGTTCCATAGGATCAGATGCCCAAGTGGTCAGTGCTCCAAGCTTATATTTACAGCCTCCTTCTGGAGCAGCCTCCTTCTGGAGGGAAACAGATTCCTGGCAGATTTGTTCTCCTCTGCTATAGCCACTGACCATAACTGTGCTTCTTTCCTGGTTGTTTTTATTTGATAATACAAAGGAGTAGTCCAATGCTTTGGCACAGGCCTGTAATCCTAGTGCCTGGGAGGCTGAGGCAGGGAAAGTAAGTGTTTGAGACCTGCCTGGGCAACCTAACAAGACAGTATTGTTTTGTTTTGTTTTGTTTTGTTTTGTTTTGTTTGCAGGTCTGATGATAGAACCCAGGGGCATTTGACTTCCGAGCTATACCCACTGCCCTATTTTTTATTCTTTAATTTGAAACAGGGTCCCACTAAGTTGTGGAGGGCCTCACTAAATAGCTGAGGCTGTCCACAAACTGTGAGCTTCCAGTCTCAGTCTCCCAAGTGCTGGGATTATAAGCATGTGCCACCACACCTGGATGCAAGACAGTTTAAAAATAAAAACTGAAAGGGCATTCTGGAATGGTGCCACATGCTTGTAATACCAGAATTTTGGAGGCTAAGACAAGAATATTGTGGTTCAAAGAGAGCCTAAGCTATGTAGTGAAGGCCTTTACAACTCAGTGAGACCCTGTTTCAAAATACATACATACATACATACATACATACATACATACATACATACATACATACATACAAATTGGGCTCAAGGTGTCACTCTGAGGTAGAATGCTCCTGGGTTCCATTTCCAGTATGGAAAAAAAATACTCAAAGGGGCTAGGTGTGTATAACAGAATCAGAATGTTCCTTGGTTCAATCTTCAGTAACACACATACACACACACACACACACACACACACACACACACACACACACACTATTTTTCCATATAAAATACTAACTGGAAGAGGGGCATCATGGCACAATCCTGTAATCTCAGTACTTGGGAAGCTAAGAAAAGAGGAGTGTAGGTTCAAGGCCAGCCTTAGCACTTTAGAGTGACCCTGCTTCAAATTAACAAATAATGACAGGTCTGAGGGTGTGGCTTGGAGATAAAACAACACTGGGTTCCATCCCCTGTACTGCACACACATACACAAAGACTAAGTAGAATGGGACATGGTGGAACATGCCTGTAATCCTAGTACTTGGAAGGCAGAGATGGGAGGATTGCAGGTTTGAGGCCAGGCTCAGTAACTTAGTGAGGCTCTGGCCCAAACCAAAATATAAAAAGGACTGACTATAGCTCAGAGGTGGACTGACCCTGGGTTCAATCCCCAGTAAACACACACACACACACACACACACACACACACACACACACACACACACACACACTAAATGGTAATATTTTCTTAACACAGATGTTCCATCCAATGTCAACTTGCCTTTCGAGAATTAGGAGGCTAGACTTAGCTTCACTACAGCCGAAGAGCCCAGAGTCTCTGGCCTCAGTTTCCCCTTTATAGAGGCAGAAGGCTCCCTCCGCATTCCTGACTCTTCAGCTGCTCGCTGGCATCAGTACAGGTTGATGGGACCGACCAGGTTCCAGGAGGGTCAGCGGATTACAAGCGTCCCTTCTCTGTACATTGTGTAGACAGGGCGCTGAGAACAAGCCAGGGACAGCTATCGCTCCTGGGAGGGCAAGTCCCCAAAGAGACATCCTCGGTAGTTCAGGGTAAGCATCCCCCAGGGGCCCAGGGGCCCAGCGCCCACCCCACCCGAGAGCGGCATCCTCGCCATCCCTGAGGAGGAGGAAGGCAGACACGCACAGGGCTCTTCAACTGCCCTCTCCGCCCCATTAGAGAAACGGTAAACTGAGGCCCCGAGGAAAAGAGTTCGAGGGTACATATCAACCTGGGGGGCCCAGGGGTCCGCTGGCCTGTGAGGCATAAAGGGACCCGGTCCACCAGATGTCGGACAGGATCTCCACCACAGCCACCACGGTCCCCTGCGCCTCTCCCACCTGGGCAGCCTCCAGCTGGCCTGCCCGGCCCGACCACATCCCCGCCCACAGCAGACCGCCTACCTGCTGGTTCCACTCGGTAGTCGGCCCACCTACTCGGCCCTGCCCCCAACCACACTTTCTACTACTTGGTTCCACTCCCAGGCTTGGCGCTGCCCTTCCAACTCTGCCCATTCTATCGGGGAAACCGGCCTGTATGTGCATTCTCCCACGATTCCAGCTGCGCTCCACCTGGCTTTTCCTACGGTTCCCCTCCATCACTTGGCTCCAGCACGCTCACTGGTTGCCCCTGGCCCGCCCTAAACTCCACCCTCCAGTTCCTCCTATCCGCTTGCCCATTCTGCCACGCTGACTCCTCCTTCCAGCCCCTCCTATCCGTTTACCACACCCGCCCCCGCCCCCAACTCTGCTCTCCAGCTTCTCCTATCTTCTCTCCCCACCCTCCCCACTTACTTCACCTTCCAGCTCCTACTATCCTCTCACTCCACCCTCCCCGCTGACTCCACCCTCCAGCTCCTCCTCTCCGCTCTCCCCACCCTCCCCGTTGACTCCATCCTCCAGATTCTCCTATCCATTGTCACTGAATCGCCCCTTAACTTGCAATCCTCTTAGCCTCCTGAAAAGCTGGTATTATGGGTCAGAAACTGGGATTATAAGCATTTACCATCATACCTCCCTAGGAATCCTCTTGAATTAAATTCTGCTAGCACTTTGTTAACCAACTTATAAAAGTATAAAATTAATAGTATCTCACACCCTCACACCCATTAGAAAGCAATGCATGTTTCTAACATTCTCATTTCTATTACTTTGGAATTATACATGCTGGCTTTTCCTAAAGTAAAAACTCAAAGCTGGGCATGGTAGCACATGCTTGTAATCCCAGCATTTAGGAGGATGAGACAGGAGGATTGTGATTCATGGCCAGCCTCAGCTACTTAATGAGGTCCTTTGCTATTTGATGAGACCCCATTTCAAAATAAAGAATAAAAAAATAGGGCTGGGGGTTGTAGCTCGAAGGTAGAATGCCTCTGGGTTCCATCGCCAGACTGAAGAAACAAACAAAAAACTCAAAAGAAGCTGGGCGTGATGATACACACTTGTAATACTAGTACTTGGAAGGCTGAGGCAAGAGAATCACAAGTTCTTGGCCAGCCTCAGCACTTAGTGAGGTCTTGTGAAACTTAGCAAGATGTTGTTTCAAAATAAAAATAAAACAGGTCTGAGGGTGTAGCTCAGAGGTAAAATGTTCCTGAGTTCAATCCCTACTTTTACAAACAAAAACCCCAAACAACAAATTTGTACATAAAACATAATTTCACTGTCTTAATGCTCAATTATGGCTGAGAGGGGATGGTGCATGACTGCAATCAATCCCAGTGCTTGAGAGGCTGAGACAGGAGCCCCTTGGGTTCAAGACCAATGTGCAGTAACTTAGCAAGACCCGTTTGAAAATAAAAACTTTAAAAGAACTGGGGATATATGGCTTGGTGGTCAAATGTCCCTGTATTCCATCCCTAGTACCACAAAAGCAAAATTAAAATGCTCATTTATGTCAGGCATGGTGGTGGCAACCTGAGACAGAGGATGGCAGGTCCTGGCTAGCCTCGGCTACTTAGTGAGGCCCTCTGCAACTTAGTGAGACCTTGTTTCAAAATAAAGAATAAAAATAGAGCTAAGGGTGCAGCAGGGAGGGAGAATGTCCCTGGGTTCCATCCCTAGTATCACAAAAATAAATAAATAAAATGCTCATTTTTCCCCATTGTTCATACTTTTTCAGTAATCTTTTTCAATAATAGTATTAATATAATCCAGCCACCAAGTAATTATGGAAAAAAAAAGCATAAGCCAGGCATGGTGGCACATGCTTGTAATCCCCGCACTTGGGAGGCT
Organism: Muscardinus avellanarius; assembly: GCF_963383645.1. Classification (NCBI taxonomy): domain Eukaryota; kingdom Metazoa; phylum Chordata; class Mammalia; order Rodentia; family Gliridae; genus Muscardinus; species Muscardinus avellanarius. The sequence goes on from NC_137809.1 coordinate 3,846,064, forward strand.
GAGACAGGAGGATCACACAGTTTTGAAGCCAGCTTCAGCTACTTAGTGAGGCTCTTGGCTACTTAGTGAGACTCTGTTTCAAAATAAAATATAAAATAGGTCTGAGAGTATAGCTCAGAGGTAGAAACCCTCTGGGTTCCACCCCCAGTACTATATCTATATCTATATCTATATCTATATCCTGAGCATTTCCCAAGAAAAAGACACACTTTATTTCATTATCTTTAATGAAGACATTTAATCAACATGTATTCAAATTAAAGAGCAAAATGCTTTATTAAAAATTATAATTAAAACACTATATTCGTGTGTGGTGGTACATGCTTGTAATCCCAGTACATTGGAGGAGGCTAAGACAGAAGGATCACAAGTGCAATAACAGCCTCAGACAGTAGTCGTTCATCAACCTAGTGAGACCCTGTTTCAAAATAAGAATAAAATAAGACTAGAGATATAGCCCAGAGATAGAATACACCTGGGTTCTATCCCAAAATGAAAGAGAGAGAGAGAGAGAGAGAGAGAGAGAGAGAGAGAGAGAGAGAGAGAGAGTACTCATAGAGTAAGTCTATAACCAAGACTCCATTTTATGAATAGAAATTATTTTTCATAATCATACCTTACTAAGAATTTAACACAGTACATAAGCACAGTGTGACATCAATGTTTAAGTAAAAAAAGAGATGAGCTCTCATTTAAACTTGTTTACCCTTCCATTAATCTGGCCTTCCTAAAAGCTATCATTTCTAGAGAAAATGCCCCCCAGTATATTAATTGGTTCTGCCAAGAATCTTACAAAACATATAACTTAATACATACCTCCTTTTCCAAAAGCTCATTATGTATCAAGCAAGCTGTTCTTGAACCTGTGATTCTCCTGTCTCAGCCTCAAGTATTGGGATTACAAGGGTACACCATAACTTTTTATAGTTTATGGTTACACTTTTTTTTTGGTGGTGGTACTGGGGTGGAACCTAAGGGCCTTCTACCTCCAGGCTATACTCCCAGACCTATTTTATACTTTATTTGGAAACATGGTCTCTTAAGCCAGCTGAAGCTGGCTTCAGACCTGCCCAATCCTCCTGTCTCAGCCTCCCAAGCGTGAGGATTACAAGTGTGCACCACCATGCCTGGCATGGTTACATATTTATTTATTTGTTTGTTTGTTTGTTTGTTTGTTTGTTTATTTATTTTGGTGGTACTGGGGGTGGAACCCAGAGGCTAGACCTCCATGCTCTACTCCCAGACCTTGTTTTATATATTTTATTTGGAAACAGTGTCTCAGTAAGTTGCTGAAAGCCTAAGTATCTGAGGCTGGCTTCAAACCCATGTCATCCTCCTGTCTCAGCCTCCCAAGCACAGAGATTATAAGCATGTGCCACCATGCCCAGCCATGGTTACACTTTTTATAAGTAGTTCTGTGTACATTAAAGAGTAAGTCAGGATGTGAGGGTGATCTGGCTGGAAATCACTAGGGTTGATTCTGCTGATCTAGCTAACTAGGCAGATGTGCCCTTCCTCCCTCACCGCTCCATGTGTGTCCCTCCCAAATCTACATGCTCAGTTGAAGAGGACTGGCCTTTTCTGAATAGAGGAGGACTGGTCTTTGTGTTAAGTTTTATAGGCACAATAATAAAGGCGAGCGAGACTGGTACGCCAAAAATAATTTTAATACGGTCTTCTCTCTGGGATAGAGCTGGACCGCTCCTGAAGACCTCCAAGCTCCTCCAAAACTGGAAAAATTACCCTTCCTTTTAAAGCTTACATCTTGTGGCTGGGGCTATGCATGGAAACTCTGATCCTCTCATTGTATCACCTGTCTCACTATATTGCCCAGCAGAGTCTCCTCCTTCTCTAAGATCCTGCCCCTGCAGGGAGGGACCCAACCTGTCACTTTGGTCAAGGGTATATGAGTAGCTGCACTTCCCTGCTAGAACCTCCAAACAAGCTCTCAAGGTCCATTTGTAGTAGAACATAGGGTAGTCAAGCTTCCAAGACTCCAGAAACATCCAAATGAGGTGCTACACATGGCAGTCTGCCTTTCTTAAAAAAAAAAAAAAGAGTAAGTCATTCCTTTTTGAATTGGAAAATTTATATGTATAGAATTAATAATGTTTAAAATTCATTAGTATATTATGTTTAAATTGGAAATTTGAGATTATTATACCAGTAATCCCAAATAACAAATTTAATATTTGACTTGAGAGTTATAAAAATTTAATAGGTTATAGAATGGATGAGGACATGGAGAATCAAAACTTATCATTTCTTTTTACACCAGAATGTTTAGAGCTTTCTCTATGCATCATCTTGTGTATAGTAAATGGAGCATATAGTAGCTATTAGGATATCTGGAGTTCTCCATTTCACAATGAGAAATGAGCTATTACATTTTTTATATAGCATGTACAAAGCAGGAAAATGGCAGGTCTGCTATTTGTGTTCAGGTTTGATTCCAAAATCTCCTTAACATTTTGCTATAGCCCAGTGTGGTGGTGCACGCCTGTAATCCCAGTGCTTGGAAGTCTGAGACAGGAGGATCACATGTCCGAGGACAACCTCAACAACTTAATGAGGCCTTCAGCAAGTTAGACCCTATTTTAAAATAGGAAAGCTGGGCATGGTAGAAGGCCCTTAGGTTCACCCCAGTACCACCACCAAAATAAAAAGTGTAACCATAAACTATAAAATGTTATGGTGTACCCTTGTAATCCCAATACTTGAGGCTGAGACAGGAGAATCACAAGTTCAAGAACAGTCTCAACAACTCAGTTTTTGTTTGTTTTTTGTAGTAGTAGGAATGTGCCGAGATCACTTGCTTCTCCTCGGCATCTGTGCGATGGTCACCCATCCAGTTAATTGGCTGAGCTGCAACGTGAGTGAAACCCCGAGAGAAAGTGTTGTCTCTGGCCAAAGTACTCCCCCACTCTTAGATATTCTTTCATAACTATTATTCTTTTGGTAATGATTCTTTTAACTTTCCACACGAATTGTTCCAGTGATGTAAGATCAGGACTGTGAGAGAAACTGAGTCTGTGCAAAATAAACTTTCTGGTAATTTGTCTAAGCCTCTAAACATCCTCAGCTTTGCTCAAATGGTAATAAAATCTAGTCAGAATTCAGATGCTGTGGAAAACATTCCAGTAACAGCAATTACAAAATGCAGATTTCCCCTCTATCTCTGACCTTCATTCTAATAATTAACTTACAATAAAAGCCCTAAAATGAAGGCAACCTGGTGCCTCTGTTTACCCCTCTCCTTGTGATCCTGCCTAGATACAGAGAAGATAGACTTTGGGTGTGACATCAAAGCAACCTAGTTTATGAGCAGCTAATACTGCCCTGTATTGGACAGAAAGCTAGGAAGATTCTTGACCTTTACACCCAGTATGAGCACTGCCTGAGACAGGGAGGCACCATGTGGCTAAGAAATGGATATGTCAGAACAAAGGACAGATATAATAAATATGTAAGTGTGTAAGAAAGAAAAAATGGTGAGAGTAAGAAAGGATTTTTATATTAAGAAGACCTTATCCTAAGATTGTCCCAAATGGGAAAGAGAGAATCAGGGTAATCAAAAAAGAAAAAGATATTGCAAAGGGTCTGTGATAGGAATATGGATTATTTATAAGATGAATAGTCTTCTAATAAGCCTATTGTTTGAGGGAAAGTGCTCTGCAGCTAGGGAAGTACATTTTACAACTAAATCTAAAATCTTTATGTTATTTTTGGTGTTCATCTGCTTATCTGTGTTATGAGCTTGCTTAATCTTTCAGACTTTAGAAGGTAATGCAGATGAAACCTGGGAGACTTCCATCGCATCCCCCTGGATCGCCATATCTCCCCATGCCTGCCATATGGACTAAGCCCTAGAGATGGGAAGTTCCAAAAAAGTTAAAGAAGAGTTCATGAGAGGCCTATTCTCCAAGCCCTTGGTGTGCCTGTGTCTTCTGGAATTTGCCCTTTGGAACTGCCTGTCTGCAAGGGCAGCTGGATCTGCCTCAAGATCCGGAGAAGATCCCGAGCTAATCTCTTGATGCAGGACTAGTATTTTTTTTTTTTACCTTGTTTACATGTCATTCACTATTGTTTTGCAGTGATTGCACTCCCCCCCCTTTTTTACTATTAATCTCACTGGTGAAGAATATAAATTTTCGGGGTTCTTGTAATAAAGTGTCAATTGCTCAAGAAGCTTTTGTCCATGTCAGATTCTTTCCTGAAGCACCGTGAATAGGAATTTAAATGAATTTATTTCATAGAAGGGAAAGAATTGCTGCAGATAAGTGGCTGAAGAATGGCACCCGAATCCATGCCCATCTTTCTGAAATAAATTGATCTCTGAAGGTTTTGTAGAATTCAGCTGGGAACCCATCTGAGCCTGGGCTTTTCTTTGGTGGAAGATTTTTTATTGCCATTTCTATTTCTTTGGTTGTTATTGGTTGGTTTAGGCTTGCTATGTCCTCTTGGTTGAGTGTAGGAAGGTTAACTGTGCTTAGAAATCTGTCAATTTCATCCAGGTTTTCAGATCTATTGGAGTATAAATTTTTAAAGTAGTTTCTGATAATATTTTGAATTTCTTCACTATCAGTGGTGATATCTCCTTTTTCATTTCTAATTTTGATAATTTAAGTTGATTCTCTTTTTCTTTTGGTTAGGTTGGCCAGGGGTTTATCAATTCTATTAATCTTTTCAAAGAACCAACTTTTTGTTTTATTGATTCTTTGAATTGTTTTTTTTGTTCTCTATTTCATTTATTTCTGCCCTAATTTTGATGATTTCTTGCCTTCTGCTGGCTTTGGGAATAGACTGTTGCAGTCTTTCTAGGTCCTTTAGTTGTGTCATTAGGTTCTTTACTTGGAGGTTCTCTGTCCTTCTTATGTGGGCACTCAATGCAATAAACTTTCCTCTTAGAACTGCCTTCATGGTGTCCCATAGGTTTTGGTAAGTTGTGTCTCTGTTTTCGTTTGTTTCCATAAATTTCTTTATTTCTTCCCTAATTTCTGCCCTTACCCATTCGTCATTCAATAGTGTATCATTCATTCTCCATGAATTTGAGTACTTTCTTTCGAGTTTCCTGTTGTTGATTTCTACTTTGATTCCATTGTGGTCTGAAAAGATGCATGGAATTATATTACATTTTTTGAATTTGCTGGTATTTTCTTTGTGTCCCAGGATGTGATCTATTTTGGAGAAGGTTCCATGGGCTGCTGAGAAGAAAGTGTATTCTGTAGTTCCTGGTTGAAATACTCTGAAAACGTCTATTATGTCCATTTCGTTTATGGTTTCCTTTAGTTCTAAAGCATCTTTACTCATCTTTTGCCTTGAAGATCGATCCAGTGGTGTGAGAGGCGTATTAAAATCTCCCAGAATTATTGTATTTGGGTCTACTTGGGATCTTATGTCCAGTAGGGTTTGTTTTACAAATGTGGTTGCACCCACATTTGGGGCATAAATATTTACTATCATTATATCTTCTTGGTGTATTGTTCCTTTTAATAAAAGGAAGTGCCCTGATTTGTCTCTTTTGATGTGTTTTAGTTTAAAGTCTGTTTTGTTGGATATCAGGGTTGCTACCCCTGCTCTTTTTTGGTCATTGGTGGCATGGTATATCTTTTTCCATCCTTTAACCTTCAGCCTGTGAATGTCTTTGGCTGTGAGGTGAATTTCTTGCAGACAGCATATATTTGGATTATGTTTCCTAATCCACATTGCCAGTCTTTGTCTTTTGATTGGTGAGTTAAGTCCTTTGACATTAAGAGATATTATTGAAATATGATTTTTGTTTTCTGTCATTTTGTGTTCTGTCTATTCTTGGGTGGTGTGATCTTTCTTCTTTACTTAAATGGCCCACTTATTAACTTCCTCTCTTCTCTGATTCTGAAGTCTGCTTCTTTTTTCTTCCTTATGATTTATTTCTTTAAGAATTTTCTCAAGTGTTGGCTTTGAATTCATGAATTTTTTGAGATTCTGTTTATCCTGGAAGACTTTGACTTCCCCATTGATCTTGAATAATAGTTTTGCTGGATAGATGAGCCTTGGCTGGAAGTTATTTTCTTCCAGGGTCTGAATCACGTCGTATCTCTCCTAGCATTCCTAACATGGGTTGTATAGTCTGGGGTGATTCTTATTGTTTTGCCTCTATATGTCACCAGTCCTTTTTTTCTCACTGCTTTTAAGATTCCTTCCTTGGCCTCTATGCTGGTCAATTTGGTTATTATGTGGCATGGAGTGGTTTTTCTTTGGTCCTGTCTCAGTGGAGTTCTGTATGCCTCCTGGACTTGAAGATTCAAGTCTCTTTCCATATTTGGAAAATTCTCTGAGATTATTTCCTTGAAGATATTACAGATGCCCTTGGTCTGTACCTCTATCCCTTCATCGATGCCTATTATCCGTAAATTTGGGCGCTTCATATTATCCCATAATTGCTGGATGTTTAGGTTTTGTTGCTGTAAAGAAAAGCCTAGGCCCAGATGGGTTCCCAGCTGACTTCTACAAAACCTTCAGTGAACAACTAATACCAATACTTCATAACATGTTCCAGGAAATTGAAAGAGAAGGAACTCTTCCAAATTCCTTCTATGAGGCCAGTATCACATTAATCCCCAAACCAAATAAAGATACCTCAAGAAAGGAAACCTACAGACCAATATTCTTAATGAACATAGATGCAAAAATTCTAAACAAAATACTAGCTATATGCATTCAAAACTATATCAAGAGAATAATACATCATGACCAAGTCGGATTCATCCCAGAAAAACAAGGCTGGTTCAACATACGCAAATCAATACATGTTATTCACCACATAAATAGAACCAAGAACAAAAACCACATCATCATAGCAATAGATGCTGAAAAAGCATTCGACAAAATCCAACACCCATTTATGTTAAAAACACTGCAAAAAATTGGGATAAAAGGAAAGTACTTCAACATCATCAAGGCAATATACTGCAAACCCAAAGCCAAACATTATATTGAATGGGGAAAAACTGCAAGAATTTCCGCTTCAGTCAGGAACAAGACAAGGATGCCCACTATCACCACTCCTTTTCAATATAGTCCTTGAGACTCTTGCTGCAGCAATCAGACAAGAGAAGGAAATCAAAGAATCCACATAGGAAGAGAGGAAGTAAAACTATCCTTATTTGCAGATGACATGATCCTTTATCTGGAAGACCCAAAGAACTCAACCAAAAGACTTCTGGAGCTGATCTACAAATTCAGCAAAGTCGCAGGTTACAAAATCAACCTAAAGAAATCAGTGGCCTTCCTTTACGCCAACAACGAATCCACAATGAAAGAAACAAAAACAACAATTCCATTCACTATAACCTCAAAACCTATAAAATACCTAGGAATAAACCTAACCCAAGATGTAAAAGACATCTACAACAAAAACTATAAAACATTAAAGAAAGAAATAGAAGAAGATCTTGGAAGATGGAAAGATCTCCCCTGCTCATGGATAGGCAGAATAAATATCATCAAAATGGCCATTCTGCCAAAACTGATCTATAGGTTCAATGCAATTCCCATTAAAATACCAGTGACATTCTTCAAAGACCTAGAAAAATCAATCATGAACTTCATATGGAGAAGGAAAAGACCTAGAATAGCCAAAGCAATTCTCAATAACAAGAAACACGCAGGAGGCATTACAATCCCAGACTTCAAACTATACTATAGAGCAATAGTAGTAAAAACAGCATGGTACTGGCACAAAAACAGATATACTGACCAGTGAATTAGAATAGAAGATACAGAAACCAACCCACACATCTTTAGTCAATTAATCTTTGACAAAGGGGCCAAACACATACGCTGGAGAAAAGACAGCCTTTTCAACAAGTGGTGCTGGGAGAACTGGCTAACCATTTGTAAAAAGATGAATCTAAACCCCTATATCTCACCCAACACAGGAATCAACTCAAGATGGATTAAAGACTTAGAAATTAGACCCGAGACGGTGAAGTTAGTAGAGGAGAACATAGGTTCAACACTACAACATATTGGCACAGGCAGTAACTTTCTCAACAAAACCTCCAAAGCTCAGGAAATTAAAGCAAGAATAAACAAATGGGACAACATCAAACTAAAAAGTTTCTTCTCATCAAAGGAAACTATCAATAACCTAAAGAGGAAGCCTACAGAATGGGAAAGGATCTTTACCAGCCACCATTCTGATAGGGGGCTAATATCCAGAGTATACAAAGAGCTCAAAAGGCTCTATACTAGCAAAACAAACAACCCAATCAAGAAATGGGCAAATGAACTAAATAGACACTTCACAAAAGAAGAGATACAAAGGGCTAATAGATACATGAAAAGATGTTCTTCATCACTGGCCATCAGGGAGATGCAAATCAAAACTACACTAAGATTCCATCTAACCCCAGTCAGAGTAGCAAGCATAAAGAAATCAAACAACAACAAATGCTGGCGAGGATGTGGGGAAAGAGGAACTCTTTTACACTGTTGGTGGGAGTGCAAACTAGTTCAGCCACTATGGAGATCTGTGTGGAGATTCCTGAGAAAGTTGGGAATAGATCCACCATATGATCCAGCTATACAACTCCTAGGTATCTTACCAAAGGTGTTGAATTCAGAGAAATACAGCAACGTATGCATACCTATGTTCATAGCAGCACAATTTGTAATAGCCAAAATATGGAACCAACCCAGATCACCATCAACAGATGAATGGATAGCAAAACTGTGGGAAATACACACAATGGAATTCTATTCAGCCATAAAGAAGAACAAAATTACATCATTTGCAAGAAGATGGAAAGCCCTGGAGACCATCATGTTAAGTGAGATCAGCCAAGCACAGAAGGAGAAGATACACATGTTTCCTCTAATATGCCCAAACTAGAAAACACAAAGGATACCAGTAGGACCCCAGATATTAGAGGGGAAATACTAGCTAAGTTTTAATGGAAAGATAGGAGAGGAGAAAGACCGATCTGAATTAATGAGGGTCTACACCTGAACATGTGTAAAATTATGAATAAGACATGGTTAACCTGGACAACCATTGGTGGGGGGGGAGGTGGAGGGGGGGAGAGGGCACCAAATATAGTATAAATGTATACTACTTATGTTCAATAAAAAATTGTTAAAAAATAAAATAAAATAAAAAAAAATTGATCTCGAGCGGACTTTAGCGGCTATCCCGATTGAGTCAGTCTGTCGTAGGAATGGAACCCAGGGGATTCTACATCCAAACTACATCCCGGGCCCTATTTTTATTCTTTACTTTAAAACAGGATCTCAAAGTAAAGAATAAAAACTCAGGGTCAATGAGTTCAAAGGGCCTCATTAAGTAGTAGCTGAGGCTGTCTGTGAACCATGATCATCCCATCTCAGCCTCACAAATGCTGGGATTACAAACTGTACCACCACACCCAGTTTTTTTTTTTTTTATTCGCTTGTATTTTGCAGAACTGGGGGTTGAACTCAGGGGAATTCTACCTCCAGGCTACACCTCCAGCCTTATTTTTTTTTTTTTTATTCTTTATTTGGAAACGGCAACTCACTATGTTGCAGAGAGGTTCACTAAGTATCTGATGCCAGCCACAAACCTGTGATTCTCCTGTCTCAGGCCCCCAAGTACAGGGATTACAAGAATGTGCCACCAGGCCTAGCTTCAGCATTTGCTACTTAGTGCATGCTTATACTTTTACAGAAACTTTCAAGATGGGGCTTAATTCCTACTACCAATAAATAAATGATAAATAAAAATAGCTGCCTTATCTACACCCCGTATATCACTCCACTGGGGTTTTACCTTCATTATCTAAAGTCTGCCTTGTATACCAATTACTCCCGAGCTTCCACATAGGAAAAAAACACAACCCTTCACTTCCCATGACTGGCTAATATCATTAAGCATGATGTTCTCCAAGTTTATCCAATTTCAGGAAAATAGCATGATTTTGTCTTTTAGTGGTAAGTAGAATTTCATTGTTTATCCCATAATGTTATAATCCATTCTTTTGTTGATGGATATCTAGGCTGGCTCCATAATTTGGCTAGTGTGAACTGTGCTGCTCTAAGCATGGATAGGCATGTGCTACTCTTGTTTTCTGATGTCAGTCCCTTTGGGAACATCTCAGGAGTCCTATAGCTGGATCTTATAGTGAATCCATTCTGAGTTTTCTGAGAAATCTCCTCACTAATCTCCATAGCAGCTGCAGTAATTTGCAATCCCACCAATAATGTGGCAGAGTTCCTATTTCTCCACAACCTCAAAAGCATGTATTGTTTGCCTTCTTGGTGATGCCACTCTCACTGGGAATAGGGGTATCTCTGTGCTGTAGTTTTATTTGCTGTCAACATGGTTACACCCTGATTTCCCCAGCTACCATTGCTTCCACTGCCCTCAACTGTTTTTCTCATGCTCCCCTCAACACATCCAAACAAATCCTACACAAATTCCAAGATGCATGGCTCCAGGGCACATTCCAAGCTTATACATTCTCCCAAATTTTCTTCTTTTCAGTCTGCCTTGCTTTCCCTGCCCTTTACACTCCAACTCCTATCCACACTTCCCATAACAGAAAAGTAGCAGCTCTAACTCGCTTAACATTGGGGTTAACCATTTTATTTGCTTTTCTGAGTTTAAACTGCCTTCTCACCTCTTCCTGGAACGAAGCATATTATATACAGGCAGACCTTCCATCTATGCCAGTTGATTCAATCGATTATTCCTAAGATCAAATTTCCTTTAAGGGAAAAAATCATAAATCTTCAACTCAAAATACCCCTTCAAGGGCATCCAGTAAGTAATAGTCTTGCCCTTATTAAATCTTCTTTCCTCTATTATTGCCTAAAGGTTAAGAGTTGTCTCCTAACAATATCTAGATATGGAAGCACCATGATAAGTGTAGGTGCTCTCTTCATACTTTACTCTTGGGGCCCACTCGGCAGGACCGAGGTGGCACCCAGGCTTGTTGCCAGCATGGACTCAAGATGGCGCCTGGGCTTGCAGCCAAGTCACGAGGCTCACGAGGCTGGCGGTGCCCTGAGCCTGCGCAGTGAGCCCTATCAGGCGCCTTACGGATGATTAGTGATGCAGCGCCTCGTGCTACCACCTGCCCGCCCAGGAGAAGGTTAAAAAGCGTGCATGCCCTAGCGGGGAGAAGAGAAGAGGATTGGTGGACAGGAAGAGCAGTTTCTTGGCGGACTGCTCTGGGCTCCGAGCTGGGACGGACATGTTCACAAAGCCACCACTGTGACCGGTGTGTGCTGCAGCAGAGACGTAGAGTGCCACGGAGGAGGGTTGGTGGAGTGATGAGGGAGGAGATAGAAGACTGATGTTGTTTTTACCTGAGAGGGCGTTGAGAGAGCATTGAAACTGGGGTAATAAAACTGCTTGAGGAAGATCGTGTAAGAGTCGTCACTGCGCACGACAAATGGTGGCCCGTACGGGGACCTTCGCTTTGATCAGAACCTCGGCAGTCCCAGGCAGCTGGCTGGTAAGTACTCCTTTGAGGAGGAGGCTCCGTTTACGGAGGGTTAACTGTACAAGAAACTGGGGTAATAAAACTGCTTGAGGAAGATCGTGTCTTTGATCAGAACCTCGGCAGTCCCGGGCAGCCGGCTGGTAAGTACTCCTTTGACTCCGAAAAGGGAGGAGGAGGCTCCGTTTACGGAGGGTTATTTTCCCCGATCAAAGGGGGCTCCATTAAGGAGGATATTTTTTAGTGTAAGCAAGTTAGAGAATCGGGCTGGTCCTGATTCGACAAGATAGGAGTAAATAAGGCTCGCGGATAAGCGAGGCTCGCGGATAAGTGAGGGACAGCGCTGTGAAGGTTCGCAGGTATTGCGACGAAAAGGTCTAAGGTTGCTAAAGTGAAAGCAGCCATTTTAGAAAATTTGAAAGCGAAAGAGATTTCTAAGAAGGAAGAAGCTCTGTTAGAATTCATAGAAAAAATGAAACGCCCTAAACCTTCCGCTCCTCCCCCTCCCTCTCCTAATCCGCCACCATAGATGGAAGACACCTGAGGTTAGCTGGAAAAAAACTTAGAAAATGAAGAAAGAAACTAAGATAGAAAATGAAGGCGCCTAATGTGTAAATAGTAATAAAGGATAGGTCAGAAGATTAGTTCCTAACGTAAGAGTTGTAAAAATATACAATGGGTCAAAAATAAGTTTTTTTGTTTTTTGCATATATGTTAGAAGATATGCTCTGTGTTAAGTTTCCTAAGGAAGAAACTGCTGCTCGGTACCGTAGAGATGAGTTGTTTTCTTTAAGATCTTTGGGGAACTATTTCTACTTTCCCTCTTCCTTTACCTTGGTTAATGATAGTTTAGGTTGTTTTATTGATACCTGTTTTCTGACTTTCTGCTATGCTTCTATGCACCCTTGGAGACTTTGGAATTTCTGCTCTTATTGCTGTAATTGTGGCCTCTGTGGTTGTGGCAGTTATTGCAGCCACTATGAATGCTCTATCCTCACATGTGGCTGCTGGCATGGCTCAGTAAGGTCAATTATCTGGACTATATATATATAACGTATGTGCAGTAAATTTCTCCCATACAGGCAATTTGTCTTGTCAATTAAGCAAGATGCTTCTGGGGACTTGGAGCCATGAATTTGAACACACCATGATTGAGCTACGAGCGTCCATCGCTGCAATTACTTCTACCCGCGTGGAAGTCGCTGCAGTACAACAATGAATGGACTTAATACACGGAACATTGGGTTTTTTAAAAGACTGGGGTGGCATGGCGTTCTGGGCATTCTTGCTGGTGGTAGCATGATGTTTCATGGTTGGATATATCAGGCGAACTCGACAACGCACACTGCAACAACAGCGCACATTGGTGCAAGCTCTGGCAGCCCTTGAAGCTGGCTTATCTCCCCATGTACGGCTCAGTATGCTGGATCGGTAGTCAGTGACGGGTAAGATCGTCCCCGGGACCTTTCAACCTAAGACAGGGAAACAATCATGCTATTGTTCTCCCAATGACGGGTAAGAATGGTCCTTGAGGGTCGGCAACCTAAGACAGGCACGATCCCGAGCCTTATTTTAATAAAACAAAAAGGGAGATATGTTGGGGCCCACTCGGCAGGACCGAGGTGGCACCCAGGCTTGTTGCCAGCATGGACTCAAGATGGCGCCTGGGCTTGCAGCCAAGTCACGAGGCTCACGAGGCTGGCGGTGCCCTGAGCCTGCGCAGTGAGCCCTATCAGGCGCCTTACGGATGATTAGTGATGCAGCGCCTCGTGCTACCACCTGCCCGCCCAGGAGAAGGTTAAAAAGCGCGCATGCCCTAGCGGGGAGAAGAGAAGAGGGTTGGTGGACAGGAAGAGCAGTTTCTTGGCGGACTGCTCTGGGCTCCGAGCTGGGACGGACATGTTCACAAAGCCACCACTGTGACCGGTGTGTGCTGCAGCAGAGACGTAGAGTGCCACGGAGGAGGGTTGGTGGAGTGATGAGGGAGGAGATAGAAGACTGATGTTGTTTTTACCTGAGAGGGCGTTGAGAGAGCATTGAAACTGGGGTAATAAAACTGCTTGAGGAAGATCGTGTAAGAGTCGTCACTGCGCACGACACTTTACTGCTGTACTGACAGTAGTTTGCCTAAAAGTCCAGTCATATGGCTCCACATTAGTTGTCTATGTTAGTTTTCTCTTATCACAAGTTTAGTGGCTTAAGATAATACCTGTATATTATCTCTCAGTTTCCGGAGGTCAGATGGCTGGGCATAGATGTTGTTCTCTGCACAAGGTTCCTATGAGGCTGAGATCACAGTGTCATGTGGGCCTCATTCTCACCCAAAGTCTCAACTAGGTAGAGTACTGCTTCAACAAGCCCTCAAGCCCTGACAGCTGCAGCACGGGTTGAAATGTGTTCATTGAAAGCCAGCAGCTGGAGAGGGACAGTCTTGGCTTTTGGGAGTCTCTACCCTCAAGGAATGCCTAGCCCTGTCTTCTATGACATAATTTATACCATAAAATTTATCTTTTCAGAATATGTAATTCAGGCTTTTGTATTTTTTTGTTTTTTTTTCAATACTAGAGAAGAATCCCAATGGCATTCTACCTCTGTGCTACACACCCAGCCTACTTTTTTTATTCTTTATTTTGAAACAGGGTCTCACAAATCTGTAGAGGGCCTAAGTAGCTGAGACTGGACTAGAACCTTTGAAACTCTTGTCTCAGCCACTCAAGTACTGGGATTACAAGAATAACCTCACTTAACCTCACTGGCTAACTCATTTTTTTTTACTATTATATAACTATCATCACTATTTAGTTCCAGAATATTTTCATCACCCTCAAAAGAAACTTTGTATTCATTAGTTGCCAGTTTCCATTCTCCCCTTAATCTGGCACCTAGACTCATGAATTTTCTTTCTACTTCTATAGATTTATGTATTCTGTACTTTCATATAAATAAAATCAAACAATACATGGTGTGTGTGTGTGTGTGTGTGTGTGTGTGTGTGTGTCCACATGTATGTGTGTTGCTGGTAATTGTTTAAGTCCAGAAGCATTCTATCTCCAATCTACACATCCAGCCTTTTTCTTTTTTTATGAAACAAGGTCTGACTAGGTTGCTAGGAGTTTTAGTAAGTTTGTGAGGTTGTCTTCTAACCTCCAATCTCTCTGATTCAGCCTAAGCACTGAGATTACAGGTGTGTGCAAAAAAAAATGCTCTTTGTGTCTGGTTTTGTTTACTTGGTGTGTTTTCAAGGTTCAGCCATGTTGTAGCATGTATCATCACTCCATTCCTTTGGGTTTTCTTTTAATTGTGTTGGCGGTACTGAGGATTGAGCCCAGGGACATTCTGAAACCTTTGGGCTACACCCCTTGCCTTATTTATTATATCTTATTTGTTTATATATATATATATTTCTACCTATTTTATATTTTTATTTGGCACAGGGTCTTTTAAGCCAGCGAGGCTGGCTTAGAAACAGTGCAATCCTACTTTCTCTGACTCCCAAGCGCGGGGATTACAAACATGTGCCACCACACCCGGCTATATATATTTTTTTAATTTGGAAAGATGGTCTCTTAAGCCAGCAAGGCTGGATTTGAATCTGTGAGATCCTCCTGTCTCTGCCTCCCAAGCATGAGAATTATAAGCATAAACCCTGCCCGGTGTTTATTCTTTATTTTGAAAGAGGGTCTCACTGAGTTGTCAAAGGCCTAAGTAACTGAGGCTGTCTGTGCTCATTCTGTCTCAGCCTTCCAAATGCTAGAATTATAATCATGTGTCACCATGCAAGTTCCTTTTTAAAATTTATTTATTTATTTATGTATTTATGTATTTATGTATTTATTTATTTGTTTGTTTATTTATTTATTTATTTATTTATTTATTTATTTATTTATTTTTGTAGTACTGAGGATTGAATCCAGAGGCAGTCTTCCTCCAAGCTACACCCAGCTCTATTTTTAATTCTTTATTTTGAAACAGGGTCTCAATAAGTTGTGTAGGACTTCACCAAGGTTGACCACAAATTCCCAAGTTCCTGTCTCAGCCTCCCAAGTTCTGGCACTACAAGTGTACGTCACCATTCCTAGGCTTCTTTTTTACTTTTGAAACAGGTTCTCAATAAATTTTGGATGGTTTCACTATGTTGCTGTGAAAGACCCCCGCAGAGTGGAGACCCTCAATCAAGCCTTGGGATAAACGACGTCCAAGTACACACGAGAGACTTCCTTGATGCAAACGCAAAAGGTTTATTAAAGAGCCAGTGCACTGGGGCTGACTTGTAACTCACGCAGGAGCAGAGATTGACTTTGAGCGACTGGGACTGAGGGTATTTATAGGGAAAAGACCACTAGTTAGGGGGGGATTCAGACAGATTGCATGCACTTACAGAAAATTACAGAATCATTTGAAAAGTACATTCTGTGGTCAAATGTTAGATAAGACACTAGGTGTAGTCAGCAGGTTCCTTGCACAGGGCGCGCTGACCCGGTCAGTATAGATAAGATGCTAGGTGGGTTCCTGGAACAGGGTGTGGTTATTGCATATTTCTCATTCTCAAGCCTATACTTCTTAAACTGCAGCAAAATATTTTTTAACTATTAGCTGGTTGCTAGGGGCTTATGATTTTTCTTTCATTCCCCACTCCTTTTAGGAAATAGTTCTATTCATAGAACTAAGTTTCTGATTTTATATACTTAAAGTCTTCAGGCTTAACATTTTGGTACTGTTGGTGCAGCATTAAAATCTGAATGGCATTAACTTGTTCTTTAAAAAGACAATCTATTTATTATACAAGGTCCTATGGTAAGCAAAAGCAGTAATAGTAAAAGTGGCCCCATAAGAGCAGATATTAATGTAGTCATCCAGGGAGATCTATTGAACCATCCTTCAAACCATCCCAATAAAGCCTCTCTGGTGTGTTTATGTTCTTCTAGCCATTTTCTAAGCTTAGCCATGGAGTCTTTTATAGCTCCAGAGTGGTCTAAATAATAACAACATTCCTCCTTTAGGGCAGCACAAAGCACTCCCTCTTTTAAAAAGAGCAAATCCAATCCTCTTCTGTTCTGTAACACTACCACTGATAAAGATGTAAGGGATTCTTCTAACTGGCTGAATGGATTTTCTAAGGCCTTTAAGGCTGCCTCCATAGCGATTTGCAGATTGTTTGAACCCTGGTGCCTGGTAATCAATGCTGCAGTTCCTGTTCCAACCCCTGCCGCTACTCCTAATCCCAACATCACTGCCAAGGTGAGGAATTCAGGCTCTCTTTTAAATCTAGTTGGTTTAAAATCATAAGCTTCTATAACAGTCTCATCAGGATGGTAATAAACACGAGGAACCATCTGATCATAATACAGAAATCTCTGGATTAAGAACTGCGGCAGAGACACAGGGAGTGAGGCCGGTACTGCAGGCCCACCAGCCATTATTATTGGGCAGTAGATATTGATGTTTTCAGGATTTGAGAACTGTTATAGAAATATCAAGTGAGTTACAAAGATGTTGATGGGTAGGAGGCACTTTCCCTATGCACGTTCCAATTCCAGATATTATGGTAAGAGTAAATTTACTGTAAGACCCCCAGGGGCAAAGTTCCAGTTTTTTAGTAACTAAAAAAGTCCTTATGGCAGTCCCTTCATAATAAGGAGGACTGGCAGCCAAACAGAGTCAACATGAAGTGGTGGCATCGGGATTAGTAGCATTTAAAGCTTGAAATGCCCCCGGGATTAAGCTAAAAACTCTATCTTCTGAGGTTGGGAGCTGGCTTAGGAGTCGGCAGACATTTTGCTCTTTTTGAGAAGAGGAAAGTTCTATGGTGGTATTAGCAAATATCAGCCCAGAGGGTAAAATCTAAAGGTGGAGCAGGGGTAATCGGAGGTGGGGTAATTGGAGAAGGGGTAGTAGGAGAAGGGTTAGTTTTAGGCAAAGAGGGCAGGTTGGAAGGGGAAGGGAATTGGGGGGAACTGGATTTAGGGCTGAGTTTGGGCCAACTGAGAAGGGTTTAAAAACTGTCTCCATCTTAAGGAGTATCTGAAAAATGGTACCATGCCGTGGTGTTTGAAAACCCCAGGACAGCCCACGCCTCCACTGAGTTTCAGATTGGGCCTTTTCAGTGAAGGTAATTTTAACCAAATTACTGTCATCCCAGACTCTAGTTCTTTGGTATGGGTGAATGAAACTCATGATTATCAATTCTGGGTTCACCTGCCATCTAGATTCTCCATCATTAGTAACAGCACAGTCCCATGATGCACAGTATAGACTTTCTGCTCCTCCACATTTTTGCCTCCAGGCCCCAGTTTTATATCCTGGGCAAACAAAGAATCCATTTTTTTCTCATTGTTTAATGAGCTCGCAGCTTGTGGGAATGAGCTAAGTCATCAAAACCCCCAAGTACTTTTTCCAGGTTAAAATATAAGTCAGGAAACCAAGTTACAGGGGGAGCAATGGAGGAAGTCGTATTCCATTCCTCAAATATCACTGCGCTTCTCAGTACCCATGTAAATTTTACTGGTCGTTGCACATTGGGGTCAGCTGTGGTGCTGGTCATCTGCATCAGGGTTCCACAGATGAGAAGAAGATATGGTGTGCTGTCATCTTGGGACCTTCAGGTAAAGTGCAGCTTTGGCAGGTTGGTGGCATGTTGTTTAATGTCCTACTTTTTTGTCTCCCCCTGCTTGCTGACCTGAGCCCTTTGCACATGAGAATAGTGCACCCAAGATCTGATGCCGTTAACGCCTCTCATAGTTAGGTTCCAGAATTAGGCCAAATGGTGTCGACCTAGGACAGCGATCGACCTCCACTTTTACAGCTGTAGGCGTAGTCAGGAGTACCAGGTAGGATCCCTTCCAGCACAGTTCAAAATTGCCAATTCGATGGTGGTGAACCAGGACTCGATCTCCCTCTTGATAAGGATGGGGAATTGCTGTCATTCCTGGCTCATAGGCTTTTTTGATCTGCTACCACACCTCACTTCTAACAGCTTCAAGGGTCTTCAAGCAGACTAGCAAGGGTTGAGAAAGAGAAGCATCAGGATCAAAGATTTCCCTTGTTCCTATCAAAGGGGGGGGGGGACTCACTATAGCCTGATTTCTGAATCTCCTTACTCATGAAGCTGCTCTTCTTGGCAACTAATTTTATATTAAGGTTAGAGGCTGCTCATCAGGATCGAGCCAGCTAATATATACAAGTAAACTAACTTATTTTTTATAGACTCAAGACATATTTCTTTGGCCTTGTAGTGTTGTCAACCCCAGATACAAAATATGTCTCTACTGAAGAGAACTCTAGGAGAGACGGAGCGAGCAGAGAACTAAGCATGGTATCTAATATTTAATATTTTGCCTGTGAGAGGGCTGATCAGAGGGGCTTTGCTGAGCCTTGGGTATCCTCAGTCTTTGAGGGTAGCCACAAAGAGCATAGATGACCTGACTTCCCTTCAGAAGTGAGGGCAACATGCTTTCTAGAGGTGGCCCTCCAGATGCTGACAAAGTTTTTAGCCAGTCTTTAACCCAACATTCAGGTACCCTTGCCATACTGCCAGGTATAAGGCCTTTAGCTCATTCCCTCTCTTTACAAGAAGGCTTTGGTATCTTTGAGGGTGCAAAGACTTATTATTCAATGCAGAGCTGTTAGACGGCCTTGTCCCTGTGTCTGCATCTGTCTACTCTGATGCTTAACTATGTCTACCCTATTTCTGTTGTTGAGACAGTCCAGGGATCAAATTTAAAAACTTATTCATGGGAGCTTTTATCCCAAAGATACAATAGGATATGCATTTTATTTTAGTTAAATCAAACATAATAACCAAATTTTAAATTTCATTTATATATTTATCAGGGTTTTCTACACATTGACCCATTTTTATACTGGGCTACACTGGTAACTATAAGTCTATGTGAGCTAACAGTATTGATAAAAATCAGATAGCTCTATCTTTTAGATGACAACATTAACAATGAAAATAAATGTGTTATCTGATCGACCTTCAGCTGTATTTTACAATAAGACATTTATTTAGTTAGGACAAACAGATGTAAACCAGGTTTTAAGGCTAAATCTCTGGATTAAAAGACAAAATCTTATTGGTTAGTTTACATATAAATATAAAACTCACATACCTTTAACCTTTAACTTTTGATTTCTGAAATCTTCTTAGCACATTTAGATGACTCTAGATATACAACACATTTAATTTTTAGATATAAGTACATAATGGTTACTGGTATAGATACAATTTGTTTTTTCATTTTTCTTCACTAACTTATGTTTTAATAACCAGCCAGTGGGTTAAATCATTATCTTAATAAAACAAATCATTAGAATGACATTATGATTTAAATATCTATTACCAGGAAGACAATATGATGGTAGTTGTCTCAGCCTGAAGAAAACAAAGTATGTTAATCTTTCAGTAACAACCTTAAACCTTTATCAATTTAAGTCACATCAATCAGCTTACCTTTTTACTATTGTTTTACTCATTTTGCAAACATTCAACAAAGTTTTCCTTTAAGAATAAAAAGCTGCTGTGGATTGGACCAGTAGCAAGAATAAGCATTCACATGAAGGCCAAATAATAAAATAATTTTCTTTGTCTCTGAGCCATCAGGCTAGAGTTATAATATTGTTTTAAACATTGACCTTGGTCAGTCAAAGCTGACCTTTAGTCTAATTAACACAAAGTGTTAAAACACAAACACCTGTACTTAGAAAAACTATCATATAAATTGTTATAAAAAGCAAGCTGTATTAATCCAGTATTAATTACCAATTATACAAAGGAATTTTAGTCCAAAGTCTTTATACCTTGTAGGACTATATATCTCTGTGTCTTAAAATTTTTATTTAAGTTAAACATAAACAATTTTTTTAGCAGACAGATAGAAAATGCCCCAAAACTCTTCAAGGACACATGTAGACAGTACATGCTCCAAATTCCAAAGTTGGCATGTACCCTCTGTTATTTGCATTGGTATTCACAGCACATAGGCTCTGACTACATTTTCAATACTGCCACATTAATACATTTTTATGCCTCTTTCCAATACTGGTACATTTTCCTTTCTGTTGAGTAACTTCCTGACACCTCTACCCCTTAGCAAAGGAATAAGGATGTATACTCAGTCATAAACAGCTTTGAGCTGAACAAGGATGAAGTCGGGGGCCCGGCTTTAGGGTACAGGCATGCAGGTGGGTGGTGAGGGAGTCAGATAGGTGAGTATGTCTCTATGGCAGTCCAAAGGGCTTTGATAGATGTCTGTCAGGTTCTGTCTGTAACACCATCTGATGTAGGAGATAACACCCACAAAATAGTTAGCAGATAGGGCCACAAAGCAACATGACAAGGAAAGAAAAGCAAATTGATTCCCATAACTGCTCTCTGATAAATAACCTTGAAGCCAGTTTTAAATAATTATTTTTCTGATGCCTGATGGAGAGCTTTTAAGCATTCTTCATTTCAGACTTTGAAGCATTGCATTTTACATTTTCTTAATTTAATAATTGAATTATAAAACATTAGATGAATATTACTAGCACCTTAAAACCTTAATTCTGTAATGAGACTAGTTGAAATAAAAATTTTATAAGCTCCGCATGTGGAAGATCAAATTCTAAACTCCCCTCCCCAGTGAGCCAGTAGGCAGAACCAATTGAAGGCTAATCTGGCGGCACTAAGGCCCTGAGGATCCCAGGCTGCTGAAGCTGCTCCTGGGATGTTCAGCAGCCAGGCTCAAGTGCCTAGGAAATTATCCTAACTCTGCAATTATTAATAAAATCTGGATGGTCTCAGAAGTTTAAGAACAGCTGAAGATAAGCTATTTCAAACCTCACTAATTTTGTTAACCAAATACAACATTTTTATAATTAATCTAAAACAAGAAGCAAAAATGATTGGCAGGTTTTTATGCCATAATAATTTGGGAAAAGAAAAACTATTTGCCAACCAGGATGGGAAGGGGGAATTAACTAAGAATAAAAACCCATATTGTTACGAAAGTTCCATTTAGTATTGAGTCTATAAACCTTATACATATATAAAACCATGCAAGCAAACAACTAAAAAACAAAATAAACAACATATAATTTTAAAGCTTTTTATATCTTAAAATACCTTTTTATTTGCTAAAATCATTTAAAATACATTTAAAAAAACAATAATAAGCTATTCACAATAAAACATATAAATATCCCTATTACTGGTACCAGTATTTTAATATAAAATATAATAAAAACAAGAGAATTGCAATTCCAATAACATACATTTTCTATTTTCACTCATTTTATACTCCCACTCACACAGACTGGTCCTTTTTATATTTACATATAGCTAGGATCCTTAATATTTGGTTTTAGATTTTATATCAGATTTAAATCTGTGCTGTTTAGCCACTGTGATTTTAAGCATTTCCTCTTGGGGGAAGGGGAGGATCCCTTTGCAAAGAGCTTCAGCCTGATAAGAGAGACAAGACAACTTAATTACCTTTATAATTTTACAGCACAGGCCTGCTAGATGTAGTTTCCTCCCCCCTATCTCATTGGACGAGTGAGGAGTGGGATGCTGACAGAACTTCACTCTGGGGCTGGAAGAAATTTACAGTGGCCGCCCCGAGGGCAGTTTGCTCAGCCTCCCTCCAGCTCACCATCCAAGGTCTAATTAAAAAGCAAATTAAACAGACAAAATAAATGCACAATACTGAAAAATCTTTTTCTATTCAATCTGATGCAGAACAGAGGCCAGAAGCCTTTTCCGACCCACACCTCATTTTTTTTTTCTTTAACAGCCTATCACAACCATCATACAGCTAATAACAAATACCACCTTCTATTATCATGGGGCAACTACTCCAACACTATCACTTTAAGCAAAACACTAAAAGCACCATAGAAGACAAAACAATATCATAAAATTTTTACCATAACAAAAAACATGCCATCTCAAACAAATAAAACACAGAACAGCATTTTTACCTTTCCCCATGGACAGCTGGGGTTCCTTGCCCCATTGCCAAAATTAAACACAAAGAAGAGAAAAAACACCAAAGAAATCCACACGCACCCCAACTTTTTAACACTAAAGCTTTGTAACTGAAACCCTTTACTATTTTCAGCTAAGTTGGATGGGGGAGTTATGAGTCTAGCGAGATGGCAGTGGGGTACAAGCCCCCACTCAGGCTCCTTACCGTTGGATGCTTCCCAAATCCTTATGGGTTACAGGTGGTAGGAGGGCCACCTAAGCAGCTGGTAGCGAAGTTCCCCTTTTCTTGCCGGCCATTTCCCCCGATCCTTAAGTGTCACAGGTGGACAGAAACCCACCCAAGCAGCTGGCAAGAAGTCCTTATACCTTAACTGGAGTCCAGGGTGGAGTCTCTAGTGTTTAGGGTTAGGGTATGTGCTGTATTAAGGACGGGACTTCACCAGGATGTTATTCTGATGCCATATGCCTCCACGATGTCTCAGGCAAACCTGCCCTCTATCAGAGGTAGGCTAGTCTGGAGTGCTGGGTGACCACCCCTTATTTGTGCTCCCCTGTCGGACTATTATTTAATTTTAACAGATGTTGTTGCTCAACCCCACCCAAGATCGGCTGTTTCCCTAAGTTAATAAAAATAGACTGTAATCTAATCTACTAAATTAAAGCTGATTATACAACAGATATCTAACAAATTATTGATCACCCCTATTGAAAAGAATTATTTACAACCCAGCTGGTACATGCATCCTGATAAGAAACACAAAAAAAATGACACTTAAACGAACCAGACAAAGAGACACAATTGGCCCTGAACTAAACTCAAAATAAAGCCTCACCTCTCACCAAGAGACTTCCAAAACCAATCAAAGAAACACAATTAGCACACAAAATGGAGCCCCACCTCTCACTGAGAGACTCCCAACACTGGCCAAAGCAAAATGGAGTTCCCCCTCTCACCGAGAAACTCCTAAAACCAGCTAAAGAGACACAATTGGCCACTTCTGGCAAGTGGCTCCAGATGGCACCCCTCATGTGAGACTCAAACCCACAATTGCTTGGCACCCAGATGGCCAAGAGTGGGACTCTAACCCACAATCCTTGGACCCAGATGGGACGTTTCCGAGCATCATCGGAGGTCCCCAGACTTCCTGGGACATCTCCCAGGGTGGCTATTGGTTATCACAGACACATCTGTCGTAACCCTCCTTCCATATGGGACTCAAACTCACAATCACTTGGACAAGGAGTTCTGCACCAGTGGGCACCACTGGCACAGATGACTGCAAATACCAGAAGGCAGCTACCACTATACCAGAAACCAAAAGTGCAAAACCCCAAATTTCAAAAATCAACACGGCCGGCAACAGGTGACAAACAAGACAAATAGAGACAAACAGGTAAAAGTCTTACCTCCAAGGGGTGTCTCATGAAACTTGGGTGGTCGCTCTTTCCCAGCCAATGCACCAAATGAAAGACCCCCACAGCGGGGAGACCCTCAATCAAGCCTTGGGATAAATGATGTCCAAGTACACACAAGAGACTTCCTTGATGCAAACACAAAAGGTTTATTAAAGAGCCAGTGCACTGGGGCTGACTTGTAAATCACGCAGGAGCAGATATTGACTTTGAGCGACTGGGACTGAGGGTATGTATAGGGAAAAGACCACTAGTTAGGGGGGGGATTTGGCCAGATTGCATGCACTTACAGAAAATTACAGAATCATTTGAAAAGTACATTCTGTGGTCAAATGTTAGATAAGATACTAGGTGTAGTCAGCAGGTTCCCGGCACAGGGCGCACTGACCCGGTCAGTATAGATAAGATGCTAGGTGGGTTCCTGGAACAAGGTGTGCTTATTGCATATTTCTCAAGCCTATACTTCTTAAACTGCAGCAAAAATATTTTTTTAACAATTAGCTGGTTGCTAGGGGCTTATAATTTTTTTTTTTTTTAATGGAGACTTTCAGCTGAAGCTGGCTGTAAACCTGTGATTTTCCTGTCTCAGCCTCCCAGGTACTGGGATAATAGGCATGTGCTACCATGCCCAACTGAATTTTATTTTTTTAATTAAAACATTATTTATATAGTTAGGAGTTTTCTTTTCTTTTTTTTTTTTTTTTTACTTTGTAAGGTAAAATACTGAATTCACTAATTTTATTTATTTATTTAGGTACTGGGCATCAAGCCCAGGGGCATTCTACCTTTCAGCTACCCCTCTAACTGTATTTTACTTACTTACTTTATTAATTTATATTTGCAGGTTTGGGGATGGAACCCAGAGGCATTCAACCTCTGAGCTACACCTCCTGCCCTTTTTTTTAATTATTATTCTTTATTTTGAAACAGGGTCTCACTGAATTGCAAAGTTCCTCAGTTTTCCTAAGTCCATGAACCAAGATCCTCCTGTCACAGCCTCCCAAATGCTGGGATTAGTGCGCCATCATGCCTGGCTAATATAGGATCTCTTTTTTTTTTTTTTTTTTTTTGCTAAGCCTGTCCATGAAAATAAGTACTCATATTATAGGTGTGGGCTAACATGCCTGTCTACATTTTTTTCCATATTGAGGGTGGAACCCAGTGGATTTCTACTTCCAAGTTATTCCCCCAGCACTGGTTCTTATCCTTTAAAATTTATGTATATGTATCCTTTAAAATATATGTATATGTATGTATGTAAATATACATATATATACATATACATACACACATATACATATATACAGGTATGTATATATGTACATATACATACATATATACCTATATACATACATACATACATACATACATACATACACACACACACACACACACACACACACACACACACACATATATATATATATATATATATATATTATACCTCCAGGTTACACTCCCAGACCTATTTTTCAGTTTTTATTTGGAAACAGGGTCTCCTAAGCCAGAGAGGCAGGCTTGGAACCTGTGTGATCCTCCTGTCTCCGCCTCCCAAGCATGGGGATGGGGATTACAAGACTGTGCCACGGCCAGTTTATCCTTTATTTTGAAACAAGGTCCCAGTTAGTTGCAGAGAGCCTCCGTAACTGAGGTTGTCCTCGAACCTATGATCCTCCTCTCTCAGCCTCCCAAGTACTGGGATTACAAGCCTGTGCCACCAGCCTGGTTTATCCTTTATTTTGAAACAAGGTCTCACTAAGTTGCAGAAGGCCTCAGTAGGTGAGGATGTCTGAACGGAGCGCGGCCCCAGGCCCCGCCCCTGCCAGCAGCCTGTGTGCAGAGTGGCGGGAAGACTTTCTTCCAGCCGAGTGAGGAGCAGTTGCAGCGGCAGTGACCGGAGCAAGTTTTGGCGCAGGATGTGGCTCTGGAGCTCTCAGGTTGGCCACGTGGCTGCGCCCAGCGAAAGGGGGCAGTGGGATGAGGGCAGCTGGGCTTCGGGCTGGGGCTCCTTTTCCCCCCCGAGCAGGCAGCGTGCGCTGGAGCTTCCTGGACTCCTCACACCCTTTCCATGGCGGAAGCCAGGAGACAAGGCCTCCCCGCCATGGGCGAGAGCTGGGAGGGTGGTGGCGACTGCGAAAAGCTGGCACTTCCGACTTGGAGGCTCTCCATAGAAAACCAAGCCCAGCCTTGATAAAAGCAGGAGCTCGCAGGCGCTCCAGCGAGGTTTGCGACCCAGTGCTCGCTGGCCTTTGAGGTCGCCACATTTAGCCGGCTCCAGCGCGGAGGCTCTGCCCCAGACATCGGAAATCTGCACCGTGGGGGGGGGGGGCACGCTCCCATAGGCATAGCTGCCTCAGGACCGGACCACTCTGTGTGGTGGCGTTTGGCGCCCAGGTAAAGGGGGCTGCTGCAGCCCCCCACCCCCCCTCCCCGCACTTGGACAGTGGGCTGGAGCTTCCCGGGATCCTCATGCTGGTGCCATGTGGGCTTCCCAGAGACTGAGGCCTCCACGCGAAGGGCGCGAGCTGGGCAGGCGGCGGCGGCGACGTGAAGCTGGCGCTACCGACCTGGAGCCTCTCCATAGAAAACCTTTTTCTTGTTTTTGCAGTATTTAGATTACTAGGTCTTTTCTTTTTTAAATCAAATTTAGTGAACCTCTCTGTGTGGTAGGTAGGTTCTTGGTGCAGTAACATCCAATGGGGAAAAATGAGAAGTGCACTTATGCCCAAGAATCTCCAAGTTGGGCTTTGAACTTTGTGTTAGGAAAATTAAAAAAAAAAAAAGGTTTAGTTTTGAAACTGAATTGTGAACAGTTAAATTATGTTTACAAGTAGCTGAGGCTGTCCTCAAACGTTCCATCTTCCTGTCTCAGTCTCCCAGTGGTAGGATTACAGACATAGACCACCATGTCCAGCTGATAAAAGTGTTTTTTTTTTTTTTTTTTTTTTTTTTTTGCAGTACTGGGGATGGAACCCAGGGTTATTCTACCCACGAGCTACAACCCAAACCCCTATTTTTTTAGTCTTTTTATTTTTTGAAACACCGTCTCACAGAATTGCGAAGAATCTCGCTAAGTAGCTGAGGCTGTCCAGGAACCGCAGTCCTCAGTTCTCAGCCTCCAGAATGCTGGCATTACAAGCATGAGCCACCATGCCTGGCCTTGATAAAAGCTTTTTGAAATCTGTTTATGTTTACATTTCAAGTGCCTAAGAATATGGACAAATCTTTCGATTAGAATATTGGCCTAAAATCCTTAATTGTTTTGAAATATGGGGCACCACTATGGTTTTTGTTAGATAAACCACAATCTGGAGGTTGCTCTAGAGAATACATCATTTGAACACACCACAAATGGAAGGAAATAATTGAGGAAATAGGAAATACAAATCCAAGGTATTTTCTCCATGAAATCTCATACCTTTGGGGGAAGCTTATATTTTTCCATTCACTTAAAGATAAAAGGTTGTTACCTTTCACTTTTAAAGGAGGTTGGGAGCAAGGAAAATATATCGTGGGGCACTTTCATGTTTATTGAAAATGAGTAATTTTTAACTTGCGTATATCTGAGTGGCATTTGTTCCAACAGTACAATAGTGGTTTAAGTAGAACTTAAAATAAGTAGCTATAGTAAGAACATGCACTTTATCCATAAAACCTGAGAGAAGTTAGTGTTTTAGTTTAAACATATTTATTTTTTAACATATTTTTTAAAAACGACTTTATTTGAGTGCAGATACTGCTAGGATCACACTAACATCATCATCTGGAAAGCTTGGAAGGTATCATGTTACGATTTGACTAGGTTATATATCTTCTGAGTCTCTTATGGTGAGTTTTAGATTATTTTCAGTAGATATGTCTGCTTGAAATCTCCTTGACCAAAAGCTCTGTTGTGTTCATATTTTGATATTGTAGACCTTTGTGACTATGCTTTTTCAGTGATATTTGTAGTTCAGCCTTTGTTTTTAATACCTTAAAGGTAAATACTATGTTTCTCTAACTTGTTGCCTTTCGAAATTCTTTTGCTAATCTTTAACCTAACACCCCCAATACTGCCATTCTTTGTTATTAACATTGCAAATAGTATTGAGTAAAATATTGAGTAGAACAATGTGGGCATTGTTCTAAGCAATTTACATATATTAATGAAACCTCCACAATTCTATTTGGTAAGTAATATTTCCAAATTATAGATGAGGAAACTGAACTATTGAGAAGTAATTTGTCATACAGCCAATACATAGTGAAGGTAGAACTTGAATCTAGGTGTAGAGTACACTTTCCCAATACACAGCTCTAATGAGATAATGATTTGTTAGTTTTTGGTCTGACTGGTTTATATGGGGAGAAAACATTTTTTCTAATTAAATTTAGAAATTCAGTGAGATGAAGAAATTATGTTTGCCATGAAAACATAATTATTATTGACAGGTTAAATGGCCTGTGTGTGTGTGTGTGTGTGTGTGTGTGTGTGTGTGTGTGTGTGTGTGTGTGTGTTAGTTACTGAGGATTGAACCCAGGGGCTTTCTACCTTTGAGCTATACCCTCATTCCTATTTCTTTTTTTCCTTAATTTTAAAACAGGGTCTCACTCTGTGGGAAAGTTATTCGAGGTTAGCAGTGAACCTTTGATCCTCCTGTCTCAGCCTCCCAAGTACTAGCAGTACAGGTATGCACCACCTGCTGTGACCTGTCTTTTCATTGAAAAATTATTTGTTTTTGATGTGTATTGTTTTATCTGTTGGGCTGTAGAATTGCACTATTTCAGTATTGACATATTTTATTCTAAATCTAGTAAATTGCTGGGTATAGTGGCATACCCTTGTAACCCCTGTACTTGGATGGCTGAGATAGGAGGATCTCAAGTTCAAGGACAGCCTGAACAAATAAAGTCAACCTAGCAAGATCCTGTTTTAATCAAGATAAAAATTTAAAAGGTCTGAGGATGCATCTCAGAGGTAGAATGCTCCTGGGTTCAGTCCCCAGTACCATAAAAACAAAACAACCCCTGCTATTCACTTGTCTTTGGCCTCCCAAGTACTGGGATTAAAGGTGTGCACCACTACACCTGGCCAACAAAAGTGAATTTTATAAGCATTCTAATTGGATAGTCATAGTATATTTGTTAGTACAAGTAGGTATCAGTATGGATTCAGAATTGCACACCACTTCTTTTTTTTTTCTTTTTTTGGTGGCACTGTGGTTCCTGGAAACCCTTCTACCTCCAGGCTACACTTCCAGGCCTATTTTTATATTTTTATTTGGAAACAGGTTCTCTTAAGCTAGGGAGGCTGGCTTTGAACCTGTGTGATCCTCCCGTCTCTGCCTCCAAGTGCAGGGAGATTCATAGCTTACCCTTGTCAGTTATTTCCTCTTCATGAATAGTTTTTTGTGGTAGGCAATTATTTTCTCTCCTTGAATTCGTTATTTTATTTTTATGGCATTGGGGATTGAACCCAGGAGCATTCTCCAAGCTACACTAGGTAGCTGAGAGTCCTATTCATTGCTGAGGCTGTCCTCAAAAAGGAAATCCTCTTGCCGGGCATGGTGGTGCACGCTTGTAATCCCCGCGCTTGGGAGGCAGAGACAGGAGGATCGCGCAGGTTCGAAGCCAGCTGCGCTGGCGTAAGAGACCCTGTTTCAAAAATATAAAATAGGTCTGGGAGTGTAGCACGGAGGTAGAAGGGTTTCCAGGAACCCCAGTACCACCAAAAAAAAAAAAAAAAAAAAAAGGAAATCCTCTTGTCTCAGCCTCCCAAGTACTGTGATTACAAATGTGCACTCTCATGCCTGGCAATTTAAAATTGACACTGCTTTTACTTCATACTATTTGTATCTTTTGATAGTAGTAGTCCAACTCTTTAGAAGCTTAGCATGTTTTATGTATGTATAATAATTTTTGGATATGCACATATGTGTAATATAAAAAGATCTGCATTTACACTAAAATTGGCAAATCTAGTTGAGGAAAATATTCCTTTAGTAAAGGAATAAAGCTGCTGCTTAATAACTTACGTTTTATATCTATGTTAGCTGCTTAATTATACTTCAGTTTTTGAAGATGTTTCTATATTAATTCTACTAATTTAAATAATTGGGGTTTTTTGGGGGGCAGGCAATCAAACCCAGAGGCATTCTAACTCTGAGGAACATCCCTAGCCCATTTTGTATTCTTTATTTTGAAACAGGATCTCACTAAGTTGGTGGAGTGCCTCACACATTGCTAGGCTGGTTATGAAACTGCAGTCCTCCTGTCTCAGCCTCCCAAGTACTGGGATTAAAAAGGCACACCACCTTGCTCAGTTTACATATTTTTTTTCAGTACTAGGGATTGAACCCAGTGGCATTCTACCTCTCAGCTACACCCCCAGTCTTATTTTATATTTTGAAATAAAGTCTCACTAAGTTGCAGAGGGCCTCATTAA
Source organism: Muscardinus avellanarius (assembly GCF_963383645.1). Classification (NCBI taxonomy): domain Eukaryota; kingdom Metazoa; phylum Chordata; class Mammalia; order Rodentia; family Gliridae; genus Muscardinus; species Muscardinus avellanarius. The sequence goes on from NC_137809.1 coordinate 3,876,335, forward strand.
GTATCTGAGGCTGGCCACTCTCTATGATCCTCCTGTCTCAGCCTTCCAAGTACTGGGATTATAAGTGTGCACCCCATGTTCATCTCCTTAAAGAAATTTTGACAATGGTATACAATCTGTCTCATCCTAACAAAAACTGGGATTACAAGTGTGCACCACCACTCCTGGCTTCCCAATTAAATTGCTAATCAAGCTGAGACCCTGCTTTATAACAAAAAGAGAGTAGAAAGCAGGGTGTAGTGGTTATATCTTGGGAAGCTGAGACAGAAGGATTGTGGTTTTGTGGCCAGCCTCAGCTACATAGACCCTCTGTGACTTGGTGAAACCATGTTTCAAAATAAAGGGAAAAAATGGGGCTGGGGAGTGTAGCTTAAAAATGGAATGTCCCTGGGTTTCATTCCCAGTATCATTAAAGAAAAATAAAAGGAATAGGGGTATAGCTCGGAGGTAAAGTGTCCTGGGTTTAATCTCTGTTATCACAAAGTAATTTGATAGTTTGTCAGTTGGAAAATCTTGTATGGTCACAAACAGCCATCTTTTTGACATACTTTTAATGGACATTAAGCAAAATTTTATGTCTATAAGTACAAAATTACTGATACCTTTTTCTGTGTGTGTGGTATTGGGGATTTAACGCAGGGACATTCTACCCCTGAGGTACCCAGCCCTATTTTATGTTTTATTTTCAAACAGAGTCTCAGTAAGTTGTGGAGGGCTTCACTAAGTTTCTGAGGCTCTCCTCAAATCTCGTAATCTTGTCTCAGCATCCCAAGTACTGGAATTACAGGTGTGCCGGGCTTGCTCAAATCTTTATAAACAAAAAGAGTATTGGTTATGACTTGGTTATGATTGTTGGTTTTGACCTGTTATTTCTGTGGGAAAATTAGAAAAATATTTAAAGAGGTTTAAAGTAAAGACATAAGAATGTAGAAAATATAGTTGTGGATATCATATTTGCTGTTCTTTATATCTAACTTCCTGTGCCTAAATGTCCTACACAACTTCTGGCCTATAAACTGAGGAAGCAACTGTGTTTTTCCAGTTCTTGACCTGATTGGGAATTCCAGCACTAATACCTACACATATATCTTTTGTTTTACTTAGGTATGGAAACAGACAACTTGTGTTTAATTTCAGCTACCATATTCATTAACTTTACCCTTGGGCCAAACCCAGTGTTATCTTAGTTTTATTTGAGAAATGGATAAAATAACCTTCATAAGGTATTTTTGATAATTAAAGATACAATGCATGTAAAACTACTATATTTAAAAAGTGGTGACCTATTAATGGTTAGACTTAAATGTCAAAATCTAGAGGATAGTGTATATTGCTACTGAGGATTGAACGCAGAGGCAGTCTACCTTCAAGCTATGTCCCAGCGCTATTTTTATTCTAATCTTTATTTTGAAACAGTCTCATTAGGTTGCTGGGAGTTTCACTACTTGTTGAGGCTGTCCTTGTACCTGTGATCCTCCAGTCTCAGCCCCCTAGTGGTAAAAACTTATAAAACTTCTCCATGCTCCTTTCCTTGCCCAGTTTTTTAAAAAGTTTTTATTGGTACATTATATTCATACATCATATTGGTATAAAAAACCTTGTGTGTACATAAAAGTACACATCATCGATTTAATCCCTAGCCAATTCCTACTCCATCCCCTCCCCATCCCTCCTTCCCTTGCCTGGCTTAGTGGTTGACTATGGTATGTTTAAGTACATTATGTGCTTTAGAGAATATTCTTCTTCCCCTCTCCCATCCCCTCCTTTAGGTTGTCTTGTTTGCTCCTCTATAGGATTTTCTTTTTCATCTAGAGTTTCTCCTATGACCCGTTTCTCCTTAGCTTTCACATATTAGGGAAATCAACTGATTTCTTATTTTTTTGTGACTGACTAATGTCAGCATAATGTTCTCCAGTTCTATCCATTTCACTGAAAATGATGTAATTGCATTTTTTTAATGGCTGAGTAAAATTCCATTGTGTATATATCTCACAGTTTTGTAATCCATTCATCTCTTGATGGATATCTTGACTGGTTCCATAGTTTGCTTATGGTGAATTGTGCAGCTATGAACATAGATACACATGCATTAGTTTTGTAGTTTGGTTTCTTTTCTTTTGGGTAGATACCCAGAAGTGGTATTGCTGGATCTAATGGTAGATTTGTCCCCATTCTTCTGAGGATTCTCCATACTGTTTTCCAAAGTGGTTGCACTAATTTTCAATCCCACCAACAATGTCTTAGAGTTCCCACTTCTCCACATCCTCACCAGCATAGGTCCAACACTGCAACACATAGGCAAAGATAAACACTTTCTCAACAAGTCCCCAAAGGCACAACAAATCAAAACTACCCTGAGATTTCACCTAACTTCAACTAGAATAGCAATCATTCAAAACACAAACACAAAAAACAGATGCTGGTGAGAATGTGGAGAAGTGGGATCTCTAAAACTTGGTTTGGTTCTTTTTTTACAATTTAGTTGGAGACCATTGTCACAAAAATAAGTATGTTGGTTTATCCTACTACATTTCATAAAACAGATTTGAACTGAGACAATGTGTTTTCTTTTATCTTCTTTTCTGTTTTTTTTTGGTGTGTGTGTGTGTGTGTGTGTGTGTGTGTGTGTGTGTGTGTGTGTGTGTGTGTGACATTGTGGATCAAACCCAGGGGCATTCTACCTTTTAGCTCTACCCCCAGCCATTTTTATATTTTATTTTGAGACAGTCATGTAAGTTGAGGAGACTTGTAAGTTGAGGAGCCTTGAACCTTCTATCCTCTTGTCTTAGCCTTCCAAATCTTGGGCTTATAGGCACATGCCACTGTGCCCAGCTGTGAATGAATCTTAATTTAAAATGGTGGTTATTTTGGTAGTTGTTGATTTGTATTTGATACAGAAATTGGACAAGGTTTACTCATTTTTACTGACTTTTGTCAACTATTCCACCTACTTAGGGCCAACACTCATCAGCTCTGCCTTTTGGCACATGGGAAAGATTAGTAATGAGCAAGGCAGACAGTTCTTGCTCTGATGTGGTTTATAGTCAATAAATTATGAATATATCTAGAGTTTTTGATTGTAGGACACTTGGTTCATAGTAGTCTCTTTCTGAGTTATTATTTTTAGCATCTAGTGAGTTTTTTAAATTGTGCTCCTGTAGCTATTTTGTCTTTATTCCTTTGTGTGCATGCATGCTTGCAACTATTTTTGTTTGTTTGTTTGTTTTGGTACTGGTAATTGAACCCAGGGGCAGTTTACCTTAGAGCCACATCCCCAGATATTTTTATTTATCTTTTATTTATTGGTAGTAGGGACTAAGGCCTACTTTGAAAGTTTATGTAAATACTACATGCATGCACCACCATGCCAGGCTTTATTCTTTATTCTGAAACAAGATCTCAGTAAGTAGCAAATGATGAAGCTAGGCCTGGTATCACATGCTTATAATCCCTGTACTTGGAAGGCTGAGACAGGAGGATCACAGGTTTGAGGCCAGCCTCAGCTACTTATTGAGCCTCTCTGCAATTTAGTGAGATGCTGTTTCCAAATAAAGTTAAAAAATAAGACTCTGGGTGTAGTCTGGAGGTAGAATCCCCCTGGATTCAACCCCTAATTCCACAAAAAGAAAGAAAGAAAAAACCAGGTGTGGTGGCACAGCTTGTAATCCCAGCATTTGTAAGGCTGAGACAGAAGGATCATGGTTTGCAGACAGCCTCAGCTACTACTTAGTGAGGCCCTTTGCAACTCATTGACCCCGAGATTTTATTTTTTACTTTGAGACCCTGTTTCAAAATAAAGAATAATAAATATGGCTGGGGTGTAGCTCAGAGGTAGAATGCCCCTGGGTTCCATTCCTAGTACCACCAAACAAACAAACAGGCAAACAAACAAACAAACACCACCACTTACCTACTGAGGCTCTTCTGAACCTGCGATCCTCCTTTATCAACCTCAAGTATTGGGATTACAAGGGTACACCACCACTTTTTATGGTATATAGTTACACTTTTCATAAGTAGTTCTGTGTAAAGAGTCATTTGTTTTTGAGTTGGGAAAATTTAAGTCATTCCTTTTTGGATTGGGAACATTTATATGTATAGAATTAATAATGTTTGAAATTCATTAGTAAATTATGTATAAATTAGAAATTTGAAGTTATTAGACCAGTAATCCCAAAGAACAAATTTAATATTTGACTTAACTTTTTTAAAAAAATTAATAGGTTATAGAATGGTTGAGGTCATGGGGAATAAAAACTTATCATTTCTTTTTACACCAGATTGTTTAGAGCTTTCTCTATGCATCATCTTGTGTATAGTAAATGGAACATATAGTAGCTATTAGGATATCTGGAGTTCTCCATTTCACAATGAGAAATGAGCTATTACATTTTTTATATAGCATGTACAAAGCAGGAAAATGGCAGGTCTGCTATTTGTGTTCAGGTTTGACTCCAAAATCTCCTTAACATTTTGCTATAGCCCAGTGTGGTGGTGCACGCCTGTAATCCCAGTGCATGGAAGGCTGAGACAGGAGGATTACATGTTTGAGGACAACCTCAGCAACTTACTGAGGCCTTCGGCAAGTTAGACCATGTTTAAAAATATATAATAGGGCTATGAGTATTTCTTGGAGTCAGTACCACAAGGGAAAAAAAAAATCTTACTAAAAGCAAAGAAGCTCGGTATGGGGGCTATGCCTGTAATCCCAGTACTGGAGAGACTGAGACAGGATTGCAGATTTGAGGCTCGCCTGAGCAACCTAGTGAGACCCTGTTTTTGTTTTTGTTTTTTGTTTTGTTTTGTTTTGTTTTGGTGGTACTGGGGTTTCTGGAAGCCCTTCTACCTCTGGGCTACACTCCCAGACCCATTTTTACATTTTTATTTGGAAACAGGGTCTCCTAAGCCAGCGTGGGTGGCTGGCTTCGAACCTGTGTGATCCTCCTGTCTCTGCCTCCCAAGCGCGGGGATCACAAGCGTACATGACCATGCCCGGCAGAGACCCTGTTTTAAAATAAAATAATGCTGGAGGTATAGCGTAGAGGTAGAATGCCCAGGAGTTTAATCCTCAGTACTACCAACATAAGTAAACAAAATAAGAGCAAACAGCAAAATTTTGTTTATAGATAATTAAGTGTATTTAATGTGCTGAATCCTACATATAGTAATTTGCTAAAGTAAAATAACAATAGTTGAGACAAGTTGGGTATATAATAAAGATTTTTTTGAGAGTTTAAGAAATCAAGATGACTTTATGTAGCATCATTAAGGTTTGGAAATTGTGATCTCCCTGCTTGTTTGGCTATGTGTTCATTGCTAGAGGAACTGGTCAGTGTAAGCTACTAGTTTTAATTTCTTTTTGATGAGTTGATGAGTTAATATGGATCTTTTGCATATTAAAATAACCTTATGCCTTTTTTGCTTTATTTAACATTAAACAAACCCATAATAATAGAAGCTACATTTAAGGTGAAATAATCTTAGAAATTAATGTTTTTTTATTGTAGTGTTTTTCCAGTCACTAAGTCCAAGATCTTGTGAATTTGAAAATGTTTTATTCTTGGTGGTACTGGGGTTTCTGGAAGCCCTTCTACCTCTGGGCTACACTCCCAGACATATTTTATAATTTTATTTGGAAACAGGGTCTCAAGCCAGAGAGGCTGGCTCTGATCCAGCAGGACTGGCTCCGAACCAGTGCGATCCTCCTGTCTCTGCCTCCCAAGCATGGGTATTACAAGCCTGCACCGCCACTCCTGGCTTTTGAAGATGATTTAAATATTCTTCATTCATCTTACCTTGAACCAACTTCAGTAACAAATTTTAACTACAAAGCATGCTTACTTGATACATAATGAGCTTTTGGGAAAAGGAGGTATATGTTAAGTTGTACTCTTTGTAAGATTCTTTGCAAAACCAATTAATAGCCTGGGGGGCATTTTCTATAGAAATGATAGCTTTTAGGAAGGCCAGATTAATGGAAGGGTGAACAAGTTTTAAATGACAGCTCATCTCTTATTTTCTCTTAAACATTGATGTTATGCTGTGCTTATGTCCTGTGTTGAATTCTTATTAGTATATGCTTATGGAAAATAATTTCAGTTCTTAAAATGGAGTCTTGGGCATAAGGATCCCTTACTTTATGATTTCTCTGTGCCAGGGTCATTCTCTCTGAGCTATACCCCTAATCCTATTGTATTCTTATTTTGAAACAGGGTCTCAGTAGGTTGATGAGAGGCTCACTACTTGCTGATGGTGTTCTTGAACCTGTGATCCTCTATCTCAGCCTCCCAAGTGCTGGGATTACAAGTATACACCACCATGCACAGCTATAGTGTTTAATTATAAATTTGTAATATAGCATTTTGCTCTTTAATTTTAATGCATGCTAATTAAATATCTTGTTTTAAGTAAATGAAATTGTGTGTGTGTGTGTGTGTGTGTGTGTGTGTGTGTGTGTGTGTGTTTCTATGAATATGCTCAGGATTTTATTTCATAATTGCTTGATGGCTGGAGTATATTAATACTATTAGTGAAAATGTATGAACAATGGGGAAATATGAGCATTTATTATTTAATTATTTATTTAATTAATTAATTATTTATTTATTTATTTATTTAATTTATTTTTGCAATACTGATGATGGAAACCAGGGATATTCCACCTCCAGGCTACAACTCCAGCCCTATTTTTTATCTTTTATTTTTGAAGCAGGGTCTCAGTAAGTTGCAGAGAGCCTCACTAACTAGCTGAGGCTAGCCAGGAACCTGCAATCCTCCTGTCTCAGCTTCCCAAATGCTGGGATTACAACTATGCCACCACCATGCCTGGCATAAATGAGCATTTTAATTTTTTGTGGTACTAGGGATTGAATCCAGGGACATTGGACCACTGAGCCATATATCACCAGTCCTTTTATTTAGTGTTTGTTTGTTTGTTTGTTTATTTATTTATTTATTTATTTATTTATTTATTTATTTATTGAGGGTCTGGGATGGAACCCCAGTGGCATTCAGCCTCCAAGCTATACCCCCGGCCCTATTTTTTATTCTTTATTTTGAAACCAGGTCTTACTGAGTTGCATAGAGCCTCACTAAGTAGCTGAGACTCTTTGCAAACCACAATCCTCGGGTATCAACCTCCCTAATGCTGGGATTGCAAGTGTGTGCCACCACGCCTGGCTCCCAGCTATTTTAGTTTTTATTTTCAAACAGGTCTTGCTAAGTTACTGCACATTGGTCTTGAACTTGTGGTCCTCCTGTCTCAGCCTCTCAAGTACTGGGATTGATTAAGGCATTACAGCCATAACTGAGCATTAAGACAGTGAAATTAAGTTTTATGTACAAATTTGTTGTTTTGATTTGTTTTTGTGATAGTAGGGATTGAACTCAGGAGCATTCTTCCTCTGAGCTACACCCCAGCCCTGTTTTATTTTTATTTTAAAACAAGGTCTTGCTAAGTTGCAGAAGACCTCAGTAAGTGCTGAAGCTGGCTGTCCACAAACTTGTGATCCTCTTGTCTCAGCCTCCCAAGTAATAGAATTACAGGTGTGCATCATTGCACCCAGCTTTTTTTTTTTTTTTTTTTGAGTTTTTTTTTTTTTCTTTTCTTCAGTTCTGGGAATGGAACTCTGGGGCATTCTACATTTGAGCTACACCACTAGCCCTATTTTTATTCTTTAATTTGAAACAGGGTCTCACCGAATAGCAAAGGGCCTCATTAAGTACCTGAGGGTGGCCACAAACTATCATCCTCTCAAATGCTGGGATTACACACATGCACCACTATGCCCAACTTTGAGTTTTACTTTAGGAAAAGACTGCATGTAAAACTCCAAAGTAGTACAAATGAGATGTTTAGAAACATTTAACATGTATTGCTTTCTGTTTTTTTGTGTTTTTTTTTTTTTTGTTGTTGTTGTTGTTCTTTTGGTGGTACTGGGGGTGGAACCCAGAGTCTTTCTACTTCCGGGCTATACTTCCAGACCCATTTTATATTTTATTTGGAAACAGGGTTTCACTAAGTTGCTGAGAGCCTCACTAAGTAGCTGAGGCTGGCTTCGAACCCATGTGATCCTCCTGTCTCAGCCTCCCAAGCGCGGGGATTACAAGCGTGTGCCATCATGCCCGGCTTCATTGTAGTTTTAATTGGCATTTTCCTGATGGCATATATTAATGATAAATCTGGATTTGGACAATAAGTTTTTTTGTTGTGAAGATGGAGTTGGTTGCTTACACCTGTAAACCTGTAATCCCAGTACTTGGGAGACTGAGATAGGAGAAGCATGGATGAGCAGTCAGCCTCAGCAATTCAGTGAGGATCTCAGCAACCTGTCTCAAAAATAAAAAAAGGCTGGAGCGTGGTCCAGAGGTAGAATGCCTTTGAATTCAATTCCTGGTATCCCAAATAAATTAAAAAAATAAAAATAATAAACATTTTTGTTGTTGTATAATACTCTAGGCTATTTTACTATTTTAAAGGACTTTCTCATCTATATTAATCCATTTTAAAGCCGTCTTTCTGTTGGCCATGGTAGTGCATACATTTAATCCAAAAATTTGTGAAGCTGAGATTGGAGGATTGCTGTTTTGGGACAGCCTCAGGAACTTAGTGAGGCCCTCCACAACTTAGTAAGCCTTGTTTTAAAAATAAAAAGAGCCTGGAGTGGTGGCACAGGCTTGTAATTCCTGTGCTTGGGAGGTGGAGACAGGAGGATTGTGCAGGATCAAAGCCAGCCTTGCTGGCTTAAGAAACCCTGTTTCCAAATAAAATATAAAAATAGGTCTGGGAGTGTAACCCAGAGGTAGAAGGGGTTCCATCCCCAGTACCACCAAAATAAATAAATAAATAAATAAATAAATAAATAAATAAATAAATAAATAAGTAAGTAAATAAATAGAATAAAAATAAAAAGATGAAAAAATAGGACAGGGGGTGGAGTCAGAGGTCAAATGCTCTTGTCTTCCATCCACTGACCTGGAAAAAAAAAATCTTTCCTCAGCATGATAATTTTCTACATTAGAATTAACCTAATTGAGAGATTTAAAATGGCAAGAAAAATCAATCAGGAACATTATATGGAGAAAGAAAAGACCTAGAATAGCCAAAGCAATCCTCAACAATAAGAAAAATGCAATAGGCATTACAATCCCAGACTTCAAACTATACTATAGAGCAATAGTAGTAAAAACAGTATGATACTAGCACAATAACAGATACTGACCAGTGGATTAGAATAGAAGGTACAGAAACAAACCTACACATCTTTAGTCAATTAATCTTTGACAAAGGGACCAAACACATATGCTGGAGAAAAGACAGCCTTTTCAGCAAGTGGTACTGGGAGAACTGGCTAACCATTTGTAAAAAGATGAATCTAAACCCCTATTTCTCACCTAACACAGGAATCCACTCAAGATGGATCAAAGACTTAGAAATTAGACCTGAGACTGTTAAGTTAGTAGAGGAGAGCATAGGTTCAACACTACAACATATGGGCACAGGCAGTAACTTTCTCAACAAAACCTCCAAAGCTCAGGAAATTAAAGCGAAAATAAACAAGTGGGATAACATCAAACTAAAAAAGTTTCTTCTCATCAAAGGAAACTATCCATAACCTAAAGAGGAAGCCTACAGAATGGGAAAGGATCTTTATCAGCCACCATTCTGATAGGGGGCTAATATCCAGAATATAAAAAAAGCTCAAAAGACACTACACTAGCAAAACAAACAATCCAATCAAGAAATGGGCAAATGAACTAAATAGACACTTCACAAAAGAAGAGATACAAAGGGCCAATAGATACATGAAAAGATGTTCTTCATTACTAGCCATCAGGGAGATGCAAATCAAAACTACACTGAGATTCCATCTAACCCGAGTCAGAGTGGCAAGCATAAAGAAATCAAAAAACAATAAATGCTGGTGAGGATGTGGGGAAAGAGGAACTCTTTTACACTGTTGGTGGGAATGCAAACTAGTTCAACCACTATGGAGATCTTTGTGGAGATTCCTAAGAAAGGTGGGAATAGATCCATCATGTGATCCAGCTATACCACTCCTCGGCATCTTTCCAAAGGGGTTGAATTCAGAGAAATACAGCAAACACATGCATACTTATGTTCATAGCAGCACAATTTGTAATAGCCAAAATATGGAATCAACCCAGATCTCCATCAACAGATGAATGGATAGCAAAACTTTGGGAAATACACAAAATGGAATTCTATTCAGTTATAAAGAAGAAAAAAATTATATCATTTGCAAGAATATGGAAAGCCCTGGAGAACATTATGTAAAGTGAGATCAGCCAAGCACAGAAGGAGAAGGTACATATGTTTCCTCTAATATGCCCAAACTAGGAACACAGAGGATACCAGTGGGACTCCAGATAATGGAGGGGAAATATCAGCAAAGTTTGAATGGAAAGACAGGAGAGGAGGAAGGCTGATCTTGATTAATGAGGGTCTACATCTGAACATGTGTAAAATTATGAATATGACATGGTTAACCTGGATAACCATTGGTGGGAGAGGGAAGGGAAAACAGGGGTGGGAGGAGAGGGCACCAAATATAGTTTAAATGTATACTATTTATGTTCAATATAAAATTGTTAAAAGAAAAACATAAAATGAAATAAAAATTTAAAAAAAAGAATTAACTTATGGTTCTACATGTTCATAGATAATATGTTAGAACATTCAAAAAAACTTTTCCAAAGTAAGCATGAAATTTTTCAGGACCCTGAGTTTTTTTCAAGGTTATCTCTTGTATAGAAAATGATTATTTTCCAAAATTATCAGTTTTAGTAAAGGTCGAGTATGTGCAGTGAAGAAATCAGTATTTGTATTCAGTATCCTGATTTCTCAGTTCCTCGCTTCCCTCCCTTTCATTGATCTTGATTATGCTTGCTATGTTAGTAGCTACTCTGTGACCCATCAAGTAATTGTCAGTATCTCTGTATGGCAAGTTTCACCAGGTACCATGGCACATGCCTGCAGTCCTAGCCCTTAGAAGGCTGAGACAGGAGAATGGCATATTTGAGGCCACCCTCAGCAACTTACTGAGACTTAATGTTTCAAAATCAAAAGGGCTATAGCTCAGAAGTTCTGCCTCAATGATGAGTTTTTGTCTTTATGATGATTTTTGTATTATCAGCTCTGAGCCAGGGAGGACATCCCCTGCACTTGTGATATCAGAGACTTGCTCAGTTGCCTATCATTCAGACCTACTAGAGGTATTTATTGGTAAAACACATTCCTTTGTTTAATTATCTACCCAGTAGTAGGTTGCTGTATCATATTCTGAAATCATTTTTCTACTCCCAAGTAGTGATCACTCTTTACTGCAATTGTGATACCTGATGGCACACAACATTTTAAAATAGAGAAATGATTTAATCCTACCATCTCAACAGGACTGAGTCATTTCTAACAGTCACAGATTCTTTTACAATTTTTATCATATAAATTACACATATATAACCATATGTACACATTAGAATATACAGAAATTCTCTACACCATATCACTAAAACAGGAGGCAAGCACAGATAATATTAAGTAGATTCTTCTAAAATTTTTCTTAGACAAATTATACACATACTCTTGACAGGAATGACTACTCCCATTTGCATGGACTCTTCCCAAAGATTATTCCTTTAGAATAAAATGAGCATCTTAATTAGGAGACCTGACCATCCACATTCTGATAGCTCTAAAACCTTGACTGTACTTGAATTATTATTTTTAACTATTTCCTGAGGTTAAACATTAGAAAAACTAAGTTTCTTTTGTAAACCATTATGTTACTTTTGTAAAGTGCAAAGGCCAAGCACAAATAACAGATTCATGTGGATGTAGGTATGTGTATGTATAATTGATATAAGAACAATTTTAGAAGAATCTTCCATCAATAGTGACTATCTCAATATTTTTTATTCTATTAAGAAGTATGACTACAATGCACCAATAAAAATTTATTAAAATATAGTGACTGTCTCATTCTTAGGTAATATTATTAATAGTATTCATTTTCTAATATATTAATGAGATGGACATGTTAATTTATGCAAAGGGGATTGCTTATTATTATCATTATTATTTTCATGTGTTTATTTGTGGTATTAGTGGTTGAACCCAGGGGCATTCTATCTCTGAACTATACCCAACCCTTTAATTTTTTTTTTTATGAAACAGGGTGTCACTAGGTTGCTGGGAGTCTTTCTACATGATGAGGCTGTTCTAGAATCTGCAATCCTCCTGTCTCAGCCTCCCAAGTGCCAGGGTTACAGGAGTGTGCCACCATACTAGCTTCTTAGTATTATTTAAAGGGATACATAAATATTGAGAAGACATGTCTCTGAGAACCTCTAGGAGAAGCGGAAGTGATTGGTAGGTGATTGGTTTATCCCAGATTGCAAGTAAAGCTCTTCGGGCCATTTCTTTAATAGAAGATAGTGTTGGAAGAATCCATGAATAAAGAATTGCATGAATAAAGTTGAGAGTCTAGGATGCTCAATTCCTATAATTTTTCTTCCTCCGAACTTCAAAGATTTTATGTGGAGACAGGTATAATGGGTAGAGTTTGATATTCTAATTAATATTTTTAAGCTTCTGTTTTTATATTATTTTTATCATTATTATTTTGTACTGGGGATTGAACTCAGGAGCACACTTCCAGCCCTACATTTATAATAATAATTACATTTATAATAATAATTATTATTTATTTTGAAATAGAGTCTCAGTAACTTGGCTGGACTCAAACCTGTCTCAGACTCCCAAGTACTGAGATGACAGGTGTGTACACCACACCCATTGCATCCTGTATTCTGTTTTATTTTGCAGCAGGCAAAGTCCTTTAGAAAACCAAATTATTCTTCTAGATTTTCATCCTGGTTTCCATCAGAGAACTTCTTTGTTTCACTTGCTTCTGTACAAGTACCAAGATTATTTATTGATTTTCCTTATCCAAATCCAGCATTATAATCTTATACCCTTCACCCATATGTTTATGAAATGGTTCCATTTTTATTAATAATTCTTTTAACTCATTAGCCTTTTCCTTCAAAACAGAGATCTTATTAGATATCAAAGTAGATGTTACCCTTTTCCTTGATATAGAATAACATGCTATCTTTAATAATTATATGTTGGTAAATGGTATACAAAACTGCAAGTGGGAAAGAAAATGCTATTTCTCTTGTAATACATGATTTAGTAGATTGCAGAAACTAATTTTTAATTGATATGCTCTGGCTTTTCTCTGTTATAACATGTTAAAAGCAGTGATAGCATGAGCAGGGAAACAGTTTGGGAGGCACCTGGATCAAGCAGCTGTTACAAGATGTACACTTAGGTGAGATACTGCCATGAAAACTGAGAACTTGAAGATGTTGCTAAGCCATCTTGGATGTTAAGGTAGTCACTTCCAAATGAGATGTGGGGCTTCGTGGAGAGGATGATGTTAAAGACGTTCAGGTGGATAGCTGAGGTTTAGCTTTTCTTTTATGAAGATTTGAAGAACTACTTTGAGGAATGGACTTAGATCTTGCTTTCACAAAAGTCAGGAGCCTTGATGGGAGGTGTCTGGGATTGCAGAGGGAAGCTTTGAGTTAACCATGTGAATTCAAGAGGAAACTACATACACATGTGCTCTGAGGCCTGGGAAGAATTTGAAGTTACCATGAGTCAAATTTTCAGTCACCAAGAAATGAAGTCTCTGATATGAATCCAACATAATTTTATTTACCAAGAAGCAAAGGGATATCCATAGATGTGCTCACACTTTTAAATGGCAACTAGTATCCTTTTATATAACTTTACTGTAATTATTCTAAATAATTGGCTCTTGCTATATTTTTTTTCTTATTTAGTAGGCAATGATTTAATTACTCGTATATATTTTTTACTCATATGACCAGATATATTTTTAGTGTGGATGCATGAAGGTTGAAATTTGGGGAACAAAACATTTTGTAATTTTTTTATGGTGGTACTGGGGTTCCTGGAAGCCCTTCTTCCTCCGGGCTACACTCGCAGACCTATTTTATTATATGTTTTTATTTGGAAACAGGGTCTCTTAAGCCAGGAAGGCTGGCTTCTAACCTGCATGATCCTCTAGTCTCTGCCTCCCAAGCTCAGGGATTACAAGCATGCGCCACCACACCTGGCTTAGATTATATAATTTAAATGTGATTACAGCTTTAAAACCTTTGAAAAAAAGTTATACCATATTCTGGCAACACCAACTGTTTAAACATGTTAATATCTCACAGTAATATAAATATGTATATCATATATACAAATATATAATTTCATTAAAATAAATTATTAAAATTGCAAGTATATATGTTTACTATTTATTTATATCAATCTGATGAGGGATAGATTACTGTTTTTCTTTGGACTTCTAGGAATGTTTACTAAAACTGAACTTTTTAAATACATTTAGTGGCAATTTGGAAAGCTTTTACAAAGTTCTTCACTATCATCTTTGACTCGTTTTCTATTAAAGAGTTCAGATTAGTTTATAGAAATTATTCATTTACTTTTTTTTTTTTTTTTTTTTTTTTTTTTTTTGCAGGTCTGGGGATGGAACCCAGGGGCATTTGACCTCTGAGCTACACGCCCTGCCTTAATTTTTATTCTTTATTTTGAAACCGGGTCTCACTGAGTTACAGAGGGCCTCACTAAGTAGCTGAGGCTGTCAGCGAACTGTGATCCTCCAGGTCTCAGCCTCTGGAATGCTGGGATTACAAGCGTGCGCCACCACGCCCAGCTTCATTTACTTTTTTAAGACTAAGCTTTTATTGGTGCATTGTTGTCTCTGATCATAATGAAATTCAGAGTGTTTGGGGCATACATGCACATGGCACTTGGTGAATCCCTCCTCTTCTATACATGAGGTTGAGTTTGGCATTGATAATCTCACATATGTTTATAGTGTGCACTAATATTTTTTGGTTATAAATGAATAGTTTCTGTTATAAATGATTTGAAATTAATATTATTCTATTATACATCATGTGGACTCTATCCCCATGTATTTGAAAATTTCCAGTGACATCTTTATAATACAGAATTTTTAGCTTAAAATATATATTTTTCTCTCTAGATATAGGGATTGACTGAACCCATGGGAATTCTGCCTTCAAGCTTTATGCCAAATACTTTTTATTATTAATTTTAAACAGTGTTTTACTAAGTTGTTGAAGTTCTTGTTGAGTTGCAGAACCTGGCTATGAACATGCTATCCTCCTGTCTCAGCCTCCCTAGTACTAGGATTACTATCAGGTGCCACTGTGCCCAGTCAAAATTATTTAATTCAACTTTTCTCTCATTTTCTTTATAATTTTTATTTTGTGAGACATATAGAAATATTTTCCTTGGCCTTGGAATAAAGAACTGTTTTTGCTTAGTACACTTGTAATTAATTGTGTTTAATACTCCAAGCTTTTAATTCATTAGTATTTTACTTTTGGAATGAGTCCAAACTCCGCATTCCTCCTCCCAGTACATAAATTTTGCTCAGTTCTACTTACTAATTTATACAGTGTTGGCAGAGTCAGTTTTCTACTTGAAATCCAAGTGGTTTTTCTCTGGGGAGGCAGTGGGTTATGATGGTTAGGAAGAAATCTCTAATTGGGCTGTGTGATTTCTCTCCCAACCACTCCCCCTCCTAGCAATATGCAATACTAGTTGACCAGAGTGAACTGTTCATTGCGCAGTGCTGCACTGCAGTGTAATATTTTTCCTCTGGAGAAAGTCCATCTGTTTACAAAGGACAAACTTTGAAAATGGAAACTGTACCCAGATTGTAGGGTTTCCTCTTATTTTATTCTTCTGTGAATAGGTCAGATACAGAAGAGTCAGAGGCAGCATTTAGAACAGATGCAGCCCTGTCTAAACTAGGGAAAGCAAGCAAGGAGTCACCTTTCAATCCACCCCATCCATTTCATTTTAATCTGATTAATTTGGCTGTATGTCTGCCCCCCTCTGCCTCTCTGATAACTGCTTTATTACAAATCAGTCCCCTGCAGGTTGTACTAGAAAAGCAATATGTTTGATGGAGATATTGTTAACAACAAAGCTACTTCTGTCCCTAGGGTTGTTAGATTCGAATTGATAAAATTGATGGAGATACTGTTAACAACAAAGCTACTTCTGCCCCTAGAGGTATTAGATTCGGATTGATAAAATTTAATATTTTGAAGGGAGTGGTAAAAAAAAATGTGATGTCAACACATTCATTTCTAGTGTGGCTGCAGTGTCAGACAGAGAGACCCAGGTTTTGAAGCTAGTAAGACCTCACCAGTAGACCTTATTTTTCCCCAAAATGAGAATTAACTGTCCATGTACACTATGTAGATATAGGATATGGGGAATCTACAGTGACTGGCATAATCATATCTTAAGAAAAAATAACATTTTTGTTTGCCAGGTCAGTCAAAATGAGATAAAAATTAAGAAATTGGCCTGCTCCTGCATTTTTACATAGTTGCAATTGTAAAAGGTCATAGATACTTATAAGGCATAAAATATTCTTACACAGTACATGAATAAAATATATTTTTATTTGTGTACTGTATATGGAAACATTTAAAGATAGCAGTTTAGGAATTATGCATTTTTCCTATATTTGTCCCTTGTGCTTATGAGTAAATAGATTATTATTAAGTTATCTCTGGTTGGTTGATTACTTTGTCATTGGATGCTTATTCTGCCTTAAAAATAATCAAAATACAAACATGAGAAAATTGGATATTGAACTTGATTGTTATTATACAGAAGTTGATAGCTACAATTTCTGCCTGTCTTATGAAAAATCAGGTTTCGGGTGCCAAGTGGATCACCTCATTGCTACAGTCACAGATGTGTGACACTAAACATCTCAAAATGTGAAGGGAGACACAAAGACCTTCATGGTCAACTCAAGAACTGATAAGTTCACCAAATGTCTTGGCGAGGATAATCCAAAGCAATATGTAGGCTGAGATTTTATCAGTATAAGGACTGTAAGTAAACAGAAGGAGACTAATTTGCAAAAAAAAGAGAGAATGGACCATCAACTTGGAAAAAAAGAGATAACAGAGTATCTCTTCACAGACAGACACTTATGGACAGGAGAAAGGAAGTTGGAAGGTCATCAGCATCTGGCCACCCTCTTCCCAATTGTGCCTCCTAGGTTTACTAAGCCAGATACTTCTTGTGACCAGTTCTAAATGCCTCCTGCTCTTTTATTTAGACTCAGCACATTTCTCTTCCTAAGATTTAAAGAGCCAGGATCATTGAGCACATGAGTATTACTGTCATAGAAGATGTCAAGAAGTAAAATAGAAACTCATCCAGTTGGATTTTAGGCACCATGACATCTTGGTAAAAAGACATTTCATACCAGATTGGATTTTTTTTCTTTTCTTTTGTTTTATTTTTATGTGGAACATATTAAAAATGGCATATATTTAGACTGTTCTTGGTGCCCTTCCCACCCTCATCCCACAGTTCCCCTTCCTGCCAACAAAGAGTGTCTAGGTTAACCATACTCTATACTTTTACACATACTAAATGTAGCTCCTTCATATATCAACCTCAGCCTTCTTTCTCTCCTATCGTTCCATTTTAGCTTTGCTGAGATTTCCCCTCCATTATCTGGAGTCCCTCTGGTATTCCTAATAGTCCATAGATGGGCAAAATAGAGAAAACATATGTCCCTTCTCTTTCTGTGCTTGGCTGATCTACTTAACATAATGTAGTCCATATCTTTCCATCTTCTTTAGAATGACATAATTTTGTTCTTTACAGTGGAATAGAATTCCATTGTGTGGATTTCCCATAATTTTGCAATCCATTCATCTGTTGATGGAAACCTAGGTTGGTTCTGTGTTTTGGCTATTATGAATTGTGGTGCTATGAACATGGGTATGCATATGTTACTGTAGTTCTCTGATTTCAGCCCCTTTGGACCAATACACAGAAGTGGGATAGTTGGATCTTATGTTGAGTGGATTACCAGTTTTCTAAGGAATCTCTATACTGATGGTCCATAGCAGATGGAATAGTTTGTACTCTCACAAAGAGTGTAAAAGAGTTCCTATTTCCCCACATCCTTTCTAGCATTTATTGTTATTTGATTTCTTTATGTTTGCCACTCTGTTTCGAGTTAGATGGAATCTGAGCATAGTTTTGATTTGCATCTCCCTGATGGCTAATCATGTTGAACATCTTTTCATGTATCTATTAGCCATTTGTATCTCTTGTTTTGTGAGGTGCCTATTCAGTTCAGCAGCCCATTTCTTGATTGTGTTATTTATTTTGCTAGTGTAGAGTCTTTTGAGCTCTTTGTATATTCTGGATATTAGCCCTCTATTATAGTGGTGGCTGGTAAAGATCTCCCATTCTGTAGGCTTCCTCTTTAGGTTAATGACAGTTTCCTTTGATGAGAAGAAACTTTTTAGTTTGATGCCATCCCACTTGTTAATTGTTGCTTTAATTCCCTGCACTTTGGAGGTCTCATTGAGAAAGTTAATGCCTGTACTTATATGTTGAAGTGTTGATCCTGTGCCCTCCTCTAATAACTTCCCAGAATGTAGTCTAATTTCTAAGTCTTTGATCCATCTTGAGTTGATTTCTGTACACGGGTGAGTGGTAAAGATTTAGTTCTATTTTTCTAAAATTTGATAGCCAGTTCCTCCAGTACCATTTGTTGAAAAGGCTGTCTTGTCTCCATTGTATGCTTTTGGCGCCTTTGTCAAAGATCATTTGACTATAGGTGTGTGGGTTTCTTTCTGTATCTTCTCTTCTGTTCCACTCGTCAGTATGACTGTTGTTGTGCCAATACCATGCTTTATTATTATTATTTTTCTATAATATAATTTGACATTTGGGATTGTGATGCCTCCTGTTTGGTTCTTATTGCTGAGGATTGCTTTGACTCTTCTGGATCTTTTCTTTCTCCATATAAAATCCATGATTGATTCTTTTAGATTTATGAAGAATGTTGTTGGTATTTTAATAGGAATTCCACTGAATCTATAGATCACTTCTGGGAGAGAGACCATTTTGATTATATTTATTCTGCCTATCCATGAGCAAGAGAGATCTTTCCATCTCGCAAGGTCTTCTTTAATTTCTTCCTTTAATGTTTCATAGTTTTCTTTGTAGAGGTCTTTTACATGTTTGGTTAGGTTTATTCCTAGGTATATTATTGGATTTGAAATTATAGTGAAAGGAATTGTTTTCTTTATTTCTTTCTTTGTGGATTCATTGTTGGCATAACGATAAGCACCTGATTTTTTTAGGTGGATTTTGTATCCTGTCACTATGCTGAATTGGTTAATCAGCTCCAGTAGTGTTTTGGTTGAGTTCTTTGGATCTTCTAGATAAAGGGTCATGTCATCTGCAAATAAAGATAATTTTAATTCTTCTCTTCCTATTTGAATTTCTTTGATTTTCTTCTCTTGTCTTATTGCTGTGGTAAGAGTCTCAAGGACTATATTGAAAAGGAGTGTTGATAGTGGGCATCCTTGTCTTGTTCCTGATTTTAGAGGAAATTCTTGCAGTTTTTCCCTAGTTAATATGATTTTGGCTTTGGGTTTATTGTATATTGCCTTAATGATGCTGAAATACATTCCTTCTATTTTAATTTTATGTACCCAGCATAAATGGGTGTGATTTTGTCAAATGCATTTTCAGCATCTATTGATACTATGTGGTTTTTGTTCTCAGTTCTATTTATGTGGTGAATAATGTGTATTGATTTGCATATGTTGAATCTGTTCTGCTTTTCTGGGATGAAACCAACTTGGTCATGGTGTACAATTCTCTTGATATGGTTTTGAATGTGTACACCTAGTATTTTGTTTTGAATCTATTATATTACATTTTTTGAATTTGCTGGTGCTTGCTTTGTGGCCCACGATGTGATCTCTTTTGAAGAAGGTTCCATGGGCTACTGAGAACAATGTGTATTTCTTAAGAGTAAGAAAGAGAAAAAAAGCACAAAAATAATGTAAAAAGGACTAACAACAATGTGAAACAACTAAGCAAAACAGCCAAACAAACAAAAAACTCAAAGGAAAAAGAAATGGTATCCTACTAATTTATGAATATGTTTCTGGGCCCATATAATATCTGAATGTCTGATCTCTGTGGTAACTTTTAGGGTATGTTCCGATATCTCTTATTTGCTCTGTACCCTGTTGTCAGCTTTTGCACACACACTCTGTTTATGTGCCCTTCTCTCACCTCTCACAGCTTTGTGTTTATGTATGAGGGCATCAGGTATCACTGTTAATGAGTTCCATGTAAGTCCTGGGTTCTGTCTATTTCCAGCCTATAGTCAGTGCCACTGCAGTGTCCAGCCCAGGCTCAGGTCTGTGCTTTCCTACTCAAAGGGCATGCAAAGTTGTCTTGGAGAAACCCCCTGTGTCCCTGTGCAGGTACTGCACCTTAAACAACTTTCCTATGACTTTGGAGGATCTCTTTGGATTAGCCTGCAGGGTCCCACAATGAGGCCCATGGCTTCTCTGGACACACACCACACGTTTACCTGGCTGCCCTGGTCTGGGTCTCCGGAGTGCTCACTGTGCCTCTGGGTCCCGCAGCTTTTCTAGGTGCACATGGTTACCTGAGTCCCACAATTTCTTTGGGTGCACACAGTTCCAAGGTCCTGCTCAAGAACTCTGTAGGGCTCACTGCACCTCTGGGTTCTGTGGCTTCTCTGGGCTCACATGGTTACCTGGCTGCCCTGGACAAGGTCTCTGGAGAGCTCCCTGTGCCACTGGGTCCTGCGGCTTTTCTGGATGCTCACAGACTAGATGGGATTTGATTCTTACCTACCTCATGTAATTACCAGTTTAGTGTCCTTTTTGTACCAGCATTGAGAATGGCCTAGGAAGATTGAAAAAGCTTTGATTATTAATATATTTCAAATATTGGGTGAGGGATAGCTCTGTGAAAGGACTTGGTTTCTGCCAAGAAGCAGGCAACTATTCTAATGTAAATTAACCTAGCTAAAGGTAATTAGCAAGTTGATTGGAGAGGGGACATTTTCATTGTAAAGACAGGCTTACATAATTGGATAATCTAGCTAGGTTGGCAGGAGGGGGTCGCCCTTCAGGAAAGGAGACACCTGGGCATAAACTACGAGTACTTGGGAAAACTAAGAGGAGGAACTTTACAGGGACTTTTACTTACTAGGTCAGAATTATGTGAAACAAGATGGAGGAGGTCATGTGCATATAAAGTCTGTTCTGTGTTTTGTACTTCAGTGATTACATTCAAAGCACACCCTCATGTTGTAACATGAGGCTGTAACTGTCTTCTATATTTCTATCTTTTTAATAAAGTCATTTAAATATTCTGCAGGAGTCTGGGCTATTGCATATCTATCCTTAGCTCAGGACAAGAACCTGCAGTTTTTGTGTTTAAGTGGAATTATTCCCAGGGGTCTAAAGAAGGTCCCTGTGGACAGTTCGCCCAGATCATAACAGTCACAATTCAAACCATAATTATTTGGGCATTTTTAAAAATATCTGTGTTTTAGGTTTCATATAGAAATGTATTTGTTAATAGTCTCTACTTCTTATGCAATATACTTATGTAGTAGCCCATGTGTCCATAGTGGAAAAGTTTCAGGTCCAACCTTAGGTACCAAATTCCACCAGTGTTAAAATCATTTATATAAAATGGTATATAATTTGCATATATCCTCCATACATTTTGCTATATACTGTAAATCATCTCTAGGTTAATTATAGCACTTAATACAATGCACATACTCTTGAAACTGTTGCTTTACTGAATTGTTTAGATAATAATGACAAGAAAGGATAGATCTATATATTTTCAATGCAGACACATATAGTTGGTTGAATATTTTTGATCCTTACTTTGTTGAATCAGATGTTGCTTAACTCAAATATGGGGAGCTAAGTGTATATGAATTGAATGAGAAATATATATATATATATATATGTATATATATATATATATATATATATATATATATATATATATATATATATATATATGGTGTATGTGTGTCTTTGTGTGTGTGTGTGTGTGTGTGTGTGTGTGTGTATGTGTATATCTATATATGCATATATGTATATATGTATATTTGTGAGTCTGGGGATGGAACCCATGGGCACCCCCTGCTCTATTTTTTATTCTTTATTTTGAAATGGGTTTCACTGAGTTGCAGAGGGCCTCACTAAGTAGCTGAGGCTGTCCTCAACCCATGATCCTCCGGTTCTCAGCCTCCCGAATGCTGGGATTACAAGCATGCACCACCATGCCTGGCATAACATGTAAATATAAATTCAATGTGGTATGATATTATAAAAACACAATATAAAAGTTATATCTACATGTAAGTGAAATGAACTATGAATCTTCCCAGCAGTTATGTCTCATTGAAGGCCATTTGACACATATATTTAACAAATTACAAATATTGTCTCCTAATTATTTTCTTTAATTCTTACATATTTATTGCTGTTGTATATATTAATGGAGCTCATAAACATAAACTGGCCAGTAATTCATTTTTAATAAGAAGGCAGAAATTATTTTACTTTTGGTTTTTGGACTCTGGAGAAGCAATACTCCTTTGGCAACTTCACACTAATGTTAGGAGGGGATGTACCCATGACTTTGAAGCATATGTTGGATGACACTGAATCAGAATATCTTTTTGTACTGTTAAGAACCAAACAGTAACTGATACCGTCTGCTTTATAAGTCTTGATGGATTGGCCAGCCAATCAGGCTACTGCAAGGGACCCAAAACCTCTACTGCCTCCTCTGCCCTTATGGATGAGTTTATCAGATTCCAGATGATTTGGAAAATTTGGTCATCATTCCCAACTGGAACCTCAAGTACTAGGAAAGCACTGTTCAAATAAATGATTTTGTATAATTCAGTATTGTGCATACTGTATTATAGATAGTACAGATGTATCTACATTCTATTTTTAATATAATTTTGTTGGTGCATTGGAGTATCACATCACACAGTAGTTCAGAATTATAAGACATGCAAAGCACTTGGTACGGTATACTTTCCTTGGCTAAATTCTCAAATTCTTTTTTTTTTTTTTTGTCATACTGAGAATTGAAAGCAGGAGTCTTTTACCTCTGAGCTATACCCCCAGATGAGTTTTATTTTTATTTTGAGACAGTTTCAGTATATTGCTGAGGCTGTCCTCAAACCTATCAACCTTCATTCTCAGCCTACTAAGTACTGGGATTACAGTCATGTGCCTAACCACAGCTGATGGGAGTATATTCTAGTATAATTTTTTCTTACAAATTTAGTACATCGAGGTAGAAACAGATTAAGTAATGGTTTCTGGGTCACAAAGCTGGTAAGAAGCTAGGTGTGGTGGCACATACTTGTAATCCCAGCATTTGGGAGGCTGAGACAGGAGGATCATGCAGGTTCTAAGCCAGCCTCAGCTATTTAGATCCTTTGCAACTTAGTGAGACTCTGTATTAAAATAAAGAATTAAAAAATATGGTTAGAGATATATGGAGATGTAGCTCAGAGGTAGAATGCCCCTGGGTTCCATCATTAGTACCAAAAAATAAATAAACTAATTAATTAAAAACAAATTTTAAAAAACAAAGATCAAAAGCTGGTAATAATTGGACCTAAGGTTAAATTTCAGGCAGTCAGGCCTCCAAACCTCTCCTCTAGCTATCATGGCCTTTGCATAGAAAAACTTTGGAAATTGACAATTTTTTTTTTTTTTACACATGAGAGTGACTATCTAGCATTTACTTTGGATTGCTGAGATTCCATTTGAGAGAGAAAGGGTAGGTTTTAGTGGCCTGTCTGGGCAAGGTCACCTCCCCTTCCCAGAGCTTCCCAATTTAAAACCAGTTACCCTCGCATTTAGGATATTGCTGGAATCTCATCTTAAGACAGAGAGATATTCTGTGCTCAGAAGGTCATCCTTCTGTCCCTGCACTGTATGTGTGTGGGGGCCTTGAGGGTGGCCTCATTTCCCACTAGTTTGCTGCCCACTGGGAGGGTATCAAATGGGAAAGGGCTTTGCCACCCTTTTCCCTTGCTCCATATTCCCCTGTCTGATTGAGCTGTATGGCCCTTCTCTGTCCGGATGAAGTTTCCTGCATTCTCTAAAGCTAGTAGCCCAACTGGGGGCATCCAGCTGGGATGCCTGTGTTGCTGGAACTACGAGAGTGGCCTCGCAGTCCACCAGGACAGGGTAGGCTTGGAGTTTTGCCACTGTTACTCTTTTGCCATTGCCCTACCTCTGAGCCTTCTTCCCTTTGAATCCTTTCTCTTTCTCTGGTGGTTTCCCAGATGAAAATATTGCTGTATTAATTTGCCTCTCTGAAAATGTTCTTCAACTTTGGTGTGCCTAAGGATTCCTAGCTGACAAGTCCAAAGTAGCTCTCTTACTCTTTAGCTTCCTTTCCTGAGGGCTTTCTCATGTGTCTACCAGCTACCTGCAACCAGACAATTCCTCTAGGGTGCGGCCGTTCACTGAACAGGCATGGCTGGCTGTTATCTGAGATTGGCTAGCTGGCTTTTTTTTTTTTTTCTTGAGCTTTCAGAGGTGCTTAGCCATTCAGATTTCTAACAGTTGCTGGAAGTTTGGGGAGTGCCAGGGACTATGACCTCCCATAGCAACCAACAGGGTGCACATGGCCACAGTTGCTAATGACCACACTTCCTAGACAATGCTGCATGCTAGCTTATCTCCCTAGAACCTGTTTCTAACCACCAAAAATAAACTTACTTCCGTTTTAAAAATGGATGCTGGCTGGTGTTTCCTGACGGGAGCTGTTTGAAAGTGGGCCGTGGGCATTTTTTTTTTTTTAGATTTAAATTTGTATAGGGCTCTTTAACAGTGTCCCATCTGTGATGTGGACAGAATGGATGGGCACTCATTATGCCTATCAAGCCTATGATATTTAAAGGGATTTCTTCCTGGAGGGGATTTGACTGCAGGCTAATTCCTTGGCTGGGGGGAGTCCCCACGAACCAGAATTGCCTTCCAGATGCCAGACAATCACAGTCATTCTGGGGGAACTCCTTATCGCTTCAGGAAGGTCCATATGCCCATACATTTTGGGGTGCAGTGGTACCAAGACCACCAGTGAGATGCCCTGGAGGTCACTTCCAGAGATGCAGTGATGCAAAGGCTGCTCTATAGTTGTTTTAAAGTTCAACAGCTCACCAGCTGGAGCTAAAGCTGCTGCTGCCCATGGACCCACTAGCCAAAAACGTCCTGTGAAAAGTACAGAGCCATGTGCCCCACATTGCTCCAAGACGTTGTGTGCCAAAAATGTTATGGATTCAGAGAATATGGTTGTAGGGAAACTGTTCCTGGGGACCCCTGTTAGGGTCCCAGACACAATTTCCCTCCAACCACAACAAAACCTTTATCTAAGTCAATCTAAGTTTCAATAGCTGTTTGCTTCCTGACCAAAGCCAAGCTTTTCTCTTTCCAGGTCTGCCACCATTTTGACACAATTATTTTTGAAATATATTAATAATCAGAGCTTTCTCAAATCTTCCTAGGCCATTCCTAATACTGGTACATTTAGGACAGGGCATTGAATGAAATTATCCATTCTCACATCACTAAGGCTTGCAACAAGAGTTTATTATTAATGGGACAAACACATAGAGATAGGTTTTAATTCTGCTTTCCTGTGTTGTGGGACTTTGGGTCTAACAACCTGATCCCCAAGAAAGGAAATCTGGAGGCTGAATTCAGATAGTCAGGCTTTTTTTTTTTTTTAAATAAGGGTTCACCTGTAATTCCCCACCCAAAATGAAAATAGATAGTTCACCAGTAGTTTAAGAGAAGTTTTTTTTTTTTAACATAGAAATTGTTTTATAATTTTCAAAAATATTTATTAGTGGTATAAATCACCTAGTCAAATCAAGGAAATGGAATGGGTTTCATTTATAAGTCACTTGTTTCATTAAAGGTGATTATTTTGTATAAAGGCAAAAATAGAGTGCTTTAAACTTCTACTTTACATTAAGAAAAAATTATCATTGCTCTTATTAGTAGAGAAAGAAATTCAAATGATTAATATTCTGACTTTTTAAATGAAACATCCTATTAATATTGTGTTAAATTTTAGAAATAGGAACAGCTTTGGAGATGGGAGTTTTTGCAAGTATCTTTGGGAAATATAGCCTGTCATGCTATAGTTCATTTAAATAATGATTGACTTGCTGAAGAAAAGTGTTGGCTTTTGAAATACGAGAAGAACTAGTCATTTTTCAAAACATGCAATACCATAAAGAATACTGTGTATTCTTCAGGAGATATCATAATTCTTCTCCTCTAATGGTGGAAAAATAAGTGATTGTTAAATATAAACAAACTAGCCTATTGATGAATTTGGTGACAAAAAAAAAAATTGAAACTTAGAAGGCCACAGTCTTGAGAACTGAACTTGGAAGGAAACACTGTGCTTTCACACACATATTTTATGCTTTTATAAGCATAAATAACAATTAGGGTGCAAAAAAAGGATGGTAGCAACTTATGTAAGCTCTGTAATTTGGGGAACATCTCAGTCTCTCTCTCTCTCTCTCTCTCTCTCTCTCTCTCTCTCTCTCTCTCTCTCTTTGTGGAGTGGGGTGTCTATAGCTCTAATACAGTAACAATACATCGTTTGTGATAATCTTTCATAGAAAAAAGATACATAGGCTATCAATGGTGACACATGTCTGTAATCCTAGTATTATGGAGGCTGAGATAGGAGGATTTCAAGTTCATGACTAGACTCAGAAACGTAGGCCCTCTAAACTTTAATGAGATCCTGCTTCAATATAAAAAATAAGTTGGGCATGGTGGTGCAAACTTGTAATCCCCACACTTGGGAGGCTAAGAGAGGACAATTGCAAAGGTTTGAAGCCAGCATTAGCTACTTAGTGAGGCTCTCAGCAACTTATTTAGAACCTGTTTCCAAATAAAGTATAAAATAGGGCTGGGAGAATAGCCTGAACGTAGAAAACCTCTAGGTTCCACCCCCAGTACTGATACAGGGTTTTCTTCTGAGCCCCCCCAAGATTAAAAGGGGGGGTTACTTGAGAAGAAACCTGGAGTTTCATCATAGATGAAGAAACTCAGCATTTCCTTACAGGGTTCTTGTCTATGGTGGGCGAAGAATGACACCTGCAGACCTCAGGAAGGGGAGTAGAAGGTTTATTGGAAGCAGCAGGGAATAAGGAAGACAGCTGAACACCCAAAGGGGCTGTGGGGTCTCTGATGTCCAGCCGCTGATTTCAGGACATTACTTGGGAGTAGCCCAAGCCTAATGCTTTCAATTGCAGGTGGCCATGCGATCTGCCAGAAGGGAATAGGAAGAGAGGCAGAACACCACTCAAGCTGTCGGGTCTCTGATGTCCAGTAGCTGGCATTAGGTCACTACCTGAGTGTTGCCCAAGCCAAGTGCCATGAGTTGCAAACTACTTTCTCTCAGAGTCCATGTGATCTGCCAGAAAAGAGGTGCAGGTCACTCCTAGGAGCCCTGATCAGCCTTGATATCCAGCAGAAGCCTTCAGGTCACTATCCGAGAGCTTCCTGGGCCACGTGCCCTCAATTGCACTCTGCCTTCTCTCAGGGCTAACACGACCTGTGAGAGAGAGAAAAGCTCCTGAAAAGGGAGCGGCTGGAGGCGTTGTGTGGAGCAGCACTGCGGGTATATCTTCTCTCACAGCACCAGGCTCCAGAGAGGAGGGAGACTCAGAATGGAGCTCAAATCCAGAGAGGAGGTAAGCCGGCTTCACGGCCTGGGATGCAGCAGCTGCACCTTACTGCCAGCGGCAGCAGCGAGTTCACCGGACAGCTCCAGACAAACGTACTCAACCAGGTGCCAGAGAGGAGGGGTGGACAGTGAGCTGAGGTGAGCAGCTGGTGAACAGCCGGACAGTGGTCAGCAGTTTTTTCAGCACAAGGAACATCTAAAACTCCCAAGGGCCAGGCTCACCACACCTGGCAGGGACTCAGAGCGGAGCTCAAAACTGAGAGTGTGGCAGTGGAGTTATATTGCCAGCGGTGGCAGCAGTGAATTCACTGAGTCCCCTAAGCTTCATCAGCACACTCAACAACCGTGAATCAAATTGTGACTTCTAGGGGAGAAATCCCTGTACTGCACTCCCAGGGACTTGTGCAGATAGTCTCCCTGGGTCGGAGATTTTAGCAGTCCAAACAGTGGGGGAGTGGTGGTGGCAGAGATATCACACCATAGTCAAAACTCCCCACTGAAGAACACCCAACCTGGCACCCCCCAAGGTCTAAGCAGCCTCGATTGACTCTGCGATACAACCCAGAAAAGAGACTTTGCAATACAACTCAGAAAAGGAGTAGTGGTGAGTGAAATACTACAAAATCGAGATCCAGAGCACCTTAAGTGAACTCATAGTGACCCAGGGAAGAACCCAGAGAAGGCACAAATTTCCAAAATCATTGGAAAGAGAAATAAAAATGGAGCAGCGAATGCCCACAACATCAGAACCTGATAACACAGAAATCCAGAGATCTCCAGAAGATAAAATCAGGAAAATAACTTTAGAAATAATAGAGGACTTTTGAATTCAGAGAGAGTCAAAAAGAGATAAAGGATGCAATAATTGAAATGCAGGCCTCAATTCAAAGTATAAACAACAAAATAGACCACATGGAGAATAGAATCTCGCTTCTTGAAGATGATCACTCCAAAAATGAACACATAGTTTCTAATTTAGAAAAATATTCAATAGCAGGAATCTGATATTGAAGAAATATGGGCCCATTTTAAGAGTGCTAACCAAAGAATAATTGGAATAGAGGAGGGAAAAGAAAGTGAAACCAAAGGGATCAATAATCTCTTCAAGGAAGTAATACCAGAACTTTTTACAAACATAAAGCAAGAGGTTGATACAGAGGTCCAGGAAACTTATAGAACTCCCTTTAGACAGGATCGGAGAAGAGGATCCCCATGCCACATAATAGTAAAAAATGACTAATGTGGAAGCCAAGGAGAGATTCTTAAAGCCAACAAAAACAAAAGGCCATGTGACATTCAGAGGCAAACCAATTAGAGTCACATGAAAGCCGAAAGGACATGGAGTAACATTTTCCAATCTCTGTAAGAAAGAATTTCCAGCCAAAAATTTTCTACCCAGCACAACTATCTATCAAATTAGATGGGGAAATAAGAAGATCCCATGACAAACAGAAACTGAAAGAATTTATGTCTTCAAAAACAGTGCTAGAGAAAATACTCAAGGAGATTAACTGCAAAGAGGAAATGGGTAATACATGCCAGAACCAAAGAAACAAGAATTCCCATCCAGCAGACAACTAAGCAAAGAAGAATAAACAGTATCTCAAACAGAAATAAAATCTTAATATGTTGGGAATTAAAAATTATCTCTCTATAATCACACTGAATGTAAATGGCCTTAACAACCAAATAAAGAGACCAAGTGGCAAAATAAATTAAAAGCCAGAATCCATCAATCTTCTCTTTACAAGATACACACCTTACAAGTAAAGATAGGGACAAACTCAAGGTAAAGGGCTGGAGCAAGGTAATCCATGCTAATGGAACTCAAAGGCAAGCAGGTGTAGCAACTAAGATAACAGACAAGTTACTCCATGTCCTTCTGGCTTTCATGTGACTCTAATTGGTTTGCCTCTGAATGTCACATGGCCTTTTGTTTTTGTTGGCTTTAAGAATTTCTCCTTGGCTTCCACATTAGTCATTTTTTACTATTATGTGGCATGGGGATCCTCTTCTCTGATCCTGTCTAAAGGGAGTTCTATAAGTTTCCTGGACCCAAACTTATTAGAAGAGACAAGGTCACATTTTACTGGTAAAAGGAATAGTCCAGCACGAGGAAATAACAATAATCAACATCTATGCCCCAAACATAGGGGCGACTACTTTCATAAATCAAACTCTTTGTGACAAGAAGTCACACATAAATCCCAACACAATAATACTAGGAGACTTCAACACACCTCTCACAGTACTAGACTGATCTTCCAGAGAAAGGGTCAGTAAAGATGTCTCAGAACTAAAGAACTCAATCAAATGGACCTGTTGGACACATATAGAATATTTCACCCAACTACAGTGGAGTTTACATTTTTCTCAGCTGCTCATGGAACCTTCTCCAAAATAGATCACATCCTGGGACACAAAATGAGCAATAGCAAATTTAAAAAATGTTACATAATTCTCTGTGTCATTTCAGACCATAATGGAATGAAACTAGAAATCAACTATAAGACCCAGAGAAACAACATAAACATGTGGAGACTGAACGCCACATTTCTAAATGAAGAATGGGTCAGAGAAGATGTAAGAGGTGAAATAAAGAAGTTTCTAGAAACAAATGAAAACAAAGATACAACATATCAAAATCTCTGGAACACTTTGAAGGCAGTATTAAGAGGAAAATTTATAGCATTGAGTTCTCACATAAGAAAAACAGAAAATCTTTAAATAAATCACCTAACAACACACCTCAAAGCCCTTGAAAAGCAGGAACAATTGAACCCCAAAGCCAGCAAAAGACAGAAAATTATTAAAATCAGAGCAGAAATTAATGAAATAGAGAACAGAAAATAATACAGAAAATCAACAAAACCAAAAGCTGGTTTCTTGAAAAAATTAACAATATAGATAAACCACTAGCCAAACTAAAAATAAAGAGAGAATCAACCCAAATTGTGAAGATGAGGGATGAAAAAGGAGAAATTACTACTGACAGTGTAGAAATCCAGAGGATTATCAGAAACTACTTTGAAAAACTATACTCCAACAAAATGGAAAATCTGGAGGAAATCGACAACTTCCCAGATAAATACAACCTTCCTAAACTGAGTCAAGAAGATATAGAACACTTAAGCCAACCAATAACAATCAAAGAGATTGAAACAGCAATAAAGAGCTTACCATAAAAGAAAAGCCCAGGACCAGATGGTTTCCCAAGTGAATTCTGTAAAACCTTTATAGAAGAGCTAACCCCAATACTACTCAAACTATTTCACGAAATAGAAAAAACCAGGACTCTCCCAAATACATTCTATGAAGCCAACATCGCACTAATACCCAAATTGAATAAAGACAGTTCAAGGAAGGAAAACTACAGGCCTATATCTCTGTTAAACTTGGATGCAAAACTTTTAAACAAAATACTAGCAACATGCATTCAAAACCACGTGAAGAAAATCATATATACCATGGCCAGGTAGGGTTCATCCCAGGGATGCAAGGCTGGTTCAATATATGAAAATCAATCCATGTAATTAATCATATAAACAGAATCAAAAACAAAAATCACATCATTTGAATAGACGCTGAAAAAGCATTTGATACAATTCAACATCCATTTATGATAAAAACACTGCAGAGAATTGGAATAGAAGGAACATATCTCAACATTATTAAGGCAATCTACAATAAGCCCACTGCCAACATCATATTAAATGGGGAAAATCTTCAAGAATTCCCCCTAAAAACAGGAATGAAACAAGGATGTCCATTATCACCACTTCTCTTCAATATAGTAGTAGAGCCTCTAGCCAGAGCAATAAGGCAAGAAAAGGAAATCAAAGGAGTACAAACAGGAAAAGAAGAATTCAAGCTTTCACTATTTGCAGATGACATGATACTATATTTAGAAAACCCAACAAACTCAACCAAAAGGCTTATAGAACTGAGCAATGAATTCTGCGAAGTATCGGAATACAAAATCAATCTTAAAAAATCAGAAACTTTCCTGTACACCAACCATAAATCCACTGAAAAAGAAATTCAGAAAACACTTTCACTCAGGATCTCTCTCTCTCTCTCTCTCTCTCTCTCTCTCTCTCTCTCTCTCTCTCTCTCTCTCACACACACACACACACACACACACACACACACACACACACACACACACACACACACACACCTACCTTGGAATAAACTTGACCAAGGAAGTAAAGGATCTCTACAAAGAAAATTATAAAACACCAAAAAAAAAAAAAATCGAAGAAGATCTTAGAAGATGGAAGGACCATCCATGTTCATGGATTGGCAGAATAAATAGCATAAAATGGCCATCCTCCCAAAAGTGATCTGCAGATTTAATGCAATGTGCATTAAACTACCAAGATCATTCCTCACAGACATAGAAAAATCAGTGCTTAAATTTATCTGGAATAACAAAAAGCCCAGAATAGCCAAGGTAGTTCTCAGCAACAAAAAACATGCAGGAGGAATCACAATACCTGACTTTAAACTATACTACAAAGTCATTGTAATAGAAACAGCATGGTACAGACAAAAGAACAAATATATAAACCAATGGAGCAGAGAAGAAGACCCAGAAACAAGTCCACACACTTTCAACCAATTGATTTTTGACAAAGGGGCCAAAAACATACACTAGAAAAAAGCCTGTTCAACAAATGGTGTTGGCAAAACTGGTTAACCATATGCATAAAATTGGAAATTAATCCCACTTTTTCACCCTGTACAAGTCAACTCACAATGGATCAAAGACTTGGAAATTAAACCAGAGACCTTGAAGCTCTTTGAAGATGGCATAGGTCTTCACATAGGCACAGATAAATATTTTCTCAACAAGACACCAAATGCACAACAAATTAAAAGGGAATCAATATGTGGAATTGCATGAAACTGAAGAACTGTTCAGCAAAGGAAACTATAAAGAACCTCAATTGAGAGCCAACAGATGAGAGATTTTTGCTACCTATACCACTAATAGAGGACTAATATCTAGAATATACAGAGAACTCAAGAAACTCAACACTAAGAAAACAAAGCATCCAATAACAAAATGGGCAAATGAACTAAATAGACACTTCACAAAAGAAGAAATTCAAATGGCCAATAAATGCATGAAAAAATGCTCAACATCACTGGCAGTCAGAGAGATGCAAATAAAAACTACCCTGAGATTTCACATAACTCCAACTAGAATGGCAATCATTCAAAACACAAACAACAACAGATGCTGGCAAGGATGTGGAGAAGTGGGAATTCTAAGACATTGTTGGTGGGATTGCAAATTAGTGCAACCACTTTGGAAAACAGTATGGATAATCCTCAGAAGAATGAATCTACCATTTGATCCAGCAATACCACTTCTGGGTATCTACCCAAAAGATAGGAAGCCAAACCACCAAACTATTGCATGTGTATCTATGTTCATCGCTGCTCAATTCACCATAGCCAAACTATGCAACCAGCCAAGATATCCATCAACAGATGAATGGATTACAAAACTGTGGGATATGTACACAATGGAATTTTACTCATCCATCAAAAAAAAAAAACACTCAATCATATCATTTTCAGGGAAATGGATGGAACTGGAGGACATTATGGTGAGATTAGTCAGTCACAAAAAATAAGAAATCAGATGCTTTCCCCAATATGTGAGAGTTAGGGTGAAATGGGTCATAGGAGGAACTCTTGAAAAAGGGAATCCTATAGAGGAGCAAACAAGACAACCTAAAGGAGAAGAAAGGAGGGGGAAAGAGGAAAATCTCTAAAACACACAATGTACTTAACCACAAAGTCAATCACTAAGCCAAGCAAAGGAAGGAGGGACAGGGAGGGAATGGGTTGGGAATTGGGTAGGAGTTAAATCAGCGATGTGTACATGTTTGTACACACAAGTTTTTTACCCCAATATGATGTTTGAACATAATGCACCAATAAAAAATTTTAAAAGGAAAAACAAAGAAAAAACATACTGAATGAGTGTGCAGCCCAAGGTGCAAGTTGAAAAGACTTCAGGTTACAGGCCAGAGACTCTCCAAAATAGTAGCGGAGTTCTTACACCCTTGAGGCAATTGAGCTCAAGTGTACTGGTTTTGGTTTTAGCTTCTGGGTCTTCTCATTGAAAGGCAAATAGTTCTTGGTTTAGAGGAGTCAGATGGATACCGAAAAAAAGCATTTTCAAGTCCAAGCATGTGAATTACAGTGGCCCAGAAGAAATTTAGAAGAGTTTACAGGTTAGGTATGGTGAGATGTAGGGTGTCTGTGCCCTGGTGGATGACCCTAAAGTCTGCAGTTATTGGTAGTCTGGATCGCTGGCATTTTGATTGTGCTGGTAGATCCCCTTTTTGCTTCTCATATCCCTTTTTGCTCCTCAAACAGTCCCGTCCCTGTACACGTTTTTAAGCCATCTCTTAGAATCAGCACACTACCTGCTTGAGGCCACCAGTGACTCCTTGGCTTCTTCGTCTTCTTGTTCTCAGCCTGTAGGTGATAAATCTTGTTCTTCTAGCTGCACTTGGCCTCTGTGGCTTCCTATCGCTTTTGGCCACATGCAGGATCTCCACTTCCCTGTGGAGGCTGCACTTGACATGCAGAGCTGTGGTCAGCTTTTCCTGCTGTTTCACACACATCTTGAACACCTCATGCAGAAATTTCTCTTAGGCTTCTTTGCCCCAGCTCTGCCACTAAATCAATAGGGCCTCAGGTGATCACAGTACCAAGGGTGGTTGAGGCATTGCATGCTTGCCCAAGGAGCTCATATCTGGCAATGCTGGACAAGGTAAAGAACAGCGAAGACAGCAAAAACAAGGAGGAGGTAAACTCTCTGCTTTCCACGTTGAACTTGGTCTCTAAGTCCATGTCCTACTCCAGGGAACTTATGGGGGCCTTGTCTCTTGGGCTCCTGGGGTGTTTGCAGTCAGCTTCTGCTTCTGCAGCTGGACACAGGTGGTAAGAGCCTCGGGGAATCATGAGATATGATGGTGAATGTTAGACTGTTCACAACCTTCAGCTGGCCAAGTTGGATGAGGTCCATATTTGGAGACCATGGCTGTCTTGAAGCTCTTGAAGGATTAACAGTTGTCTCAGAACAGGTTTGGGAGATGTGGGGAGATCTCTTTTTCACTTGCTGAAACCACAGGGGACCAGTGTCAGAAAGCAGAGAGGCACTGGAGGGGGAGCATGCAGCCCAGGCTCTTATTGGAAGAACAAGCAAGTTCTGCAGCTAACTG
This sequence comes from Muscardinus avellanarius, assembly GCF_963383645.1. NCBI lineage: Eukaryota > Metazoa > Chordata > Mammalia > Rodentia > Gliridae > Muscardinus > Muscardinus avellanarius. Next base: position 3,911,351 of record NC_137809.1, read on the forward strand.
GATGGCTGGTCCTTCTCAGAAGTGGTAGGGCACTGAAAGGGGCATTATCTGCTTTGGAGGTCAGGAGCCCAGAGGAAATCTGGGGAACCCATTGCTTGTACTTGTTGCTATAGTTGAACTTCTCCTTCACATTGCCCAGGTGTCTTCCCAGGCTGGCGGGCCCCTCATTGCCTGTGTAGTACTGGCTCAGCAGTAGTTAGGCCTGCCAGTTGGCCTAGTTGAAGACCTAGTCACACATCAGGTTCTGCAGGGCTTTCTGTAAGTGCACCACCATCTTGTGCGGCGGCTACATAAGGCTGCAGTTGAGGCACTAGATTACAGGTGTTGGGGGCTACTGTAGAGCTCAGGTACCAGCAGCTCCTTGCACTTGACAAAACTATCCTGGTACACACCACACTGCACTAACTGAACTACAGGCCCACCTCCTTCTTTTAGGGCAGCAGTTAGGTGCCACCATAGAGCAGCTCCTTCCACAGGCACCAGACATCAGTCCTGTTGATGAGCATACAGGAAGGTGCTGATAAGGGCAAGATGCCCATGAATTTGAGTCTCCAGCTGGTTGGCTGTGCAGCGGAGCTATGAGTGTGGAGACAAGACTGGTTTCCATCACCAGAAAGAGCAGGGAGGCTCCTTGTTGCAGCTCCTCAGGGATGACTGTGATCTAGGACCCATGTTGGTGGACAAGAGAAAGGTTGGAAGGCAGGATGGGGAACAACTGCAGGTGACCTGACAAGTACTTGGCTGGGTGCTGGGTGGGGCAGATGTGGGCTCCCACTGGGCCCTGGTGGAGATGAAAAATCCTCAGCATTGACACTGAGGAGTGGTGACCATGGCCACATCCTCATCATGTGAAGGTGGGTGCCAGGTCATGTGCACAGCAGGGTTGGTGATGGAAGAAAGAAGAACCTCTGTTTGTTGATTGCACCACAGACACACTTGCTACCCTTGCTCTGCTACCCCAGGAGGGTGGGGGCTTGAAGAATGTGGTCTTTATGACCTGGGTGTTTCCTGGAGGTCATGCCATGTGAGAACTGTCCTGATGCTGCTGCTTGGTGGGAGCAGTCAGATGGCTGGCTGGTCCTGGAGGTGGCAGAGCCTCAGAGCTGGTTCATGTCTGGGTACACAAAACCCTTGGGGTGTGCTGAAGGGTGACTACTCTGCTGCTGTACTATGCAAAGCTACAGTGGCTCTCCACATAAACCATGCTAGCACATGGGTTTCTTGGTAGGACAAGGTGTGGCTGTGTCCAGCTGGCACTTTCCCCCAGAAGCCCCTTGTGTCATGAGCTCTGGTTGTCACTGCCCACATCTGGGAACTGAAGTCATTGCCATGGACTTGGACGTGGTGTCCATGGGTTCAGGCTGTGTGCAGGCCTTGCAGGACAGAGCGTGGCAGGACCTGGCTAGTAGTGTGGAGGCAAGATTGGTGTCCATCCCTGGGAAAACCACAAAAGAGAGGCATTGCACAGGGAGGCTCCCTGTTGCATCCTGGCAGGGTTAACTGTGAGTCAAGGGCAGTGTTATAGTACAAGAAGGTTGGATGTTGTGTCGGGTGGGGAAAGGGAAAAAGAGCCAAACAGACAAATAGAGAAGACCTATACATACTAGAAAATCAGTGTTTTAAATGCCCTACATACTTGCAGAATTTAAGATGGGATACTTTTTTTTCTTAGAAAAATGGTAAATTAAAAAGGAGGAATGTCACCCCAAATGAGCCAGGATGTAACTAACTCAGTTATCCACATGTAAAATAGCACATATTCTCTCAGAGGAAATGCATTAATACTTTAAAAGCATCAAAGAATCACATCTTTGAATCTGCAATTCTGCTTTGTGTGTTTAGCTTTATCCAAGAGATCGAAGAGACTATGAACATCCACAAGGGGATAACATTTGGTTAGTAAAGCCATGTGGAATTATATCTCCTAACCTAGAATATACTTACAGTATATAACTAAGTGATGTGTGCACATAATGTCACCATCACTTTGAACCAACTATGATGTTAGACTGTAATTTACCAATAAAAAATATAAAATTAAATAAAAAATTCAAAAGAGAAACTATGTGTGCTTATGCCAATACAAGCACAAGAAAAAGAAAAATGGGCAGATAACACCAAAATAGTATTGATGATAATCCTTTGATGATAGAAGACAAATTGCTCTGGATTTTGTTATGTAGTTTTTTTTTTCTAGTTTCTAAAAATGAACATGCACTATTGGTATAATAAAGGATAGAAAAATATGGGATTAGTGATAATCCTTCCCTCCACCTCTTTCCTCTCCTGCTCCCCATTTCCCTCCTCCTCCAATGTGGTACTAGGGATTGAACCCAAGGCCATTTTTTCTCTGACCTATACCCCCAGCCATTTTTTATTTTTGACTTTGAAACAGGGTGCCATACTACATTCCTGTGGGCCTTGCCTGTGTAGCTAAGGCTGGGCTCAATCTTGAAATCCTCCTGTCCCAGCCTTCCAAGTACTAAGATTAGAGGCTTGTGCCAACACACCTGGCTGGAGTTTTATATTCCATAAGAAATAGTAATGCCTGGCTTCTTATTTTTCATTTTGGTATTTTGCTGTGTTCTGTAGGATTGTGGCTCTATATTTCTAATGAGATCAATAGCTGAAGGCCCTTTAGTATACTGGATAAGAACCTGGCTTCTAGAATCAGTCTAACATCATTTCAGTTTCATATGTCACTAGCTATGGGACCTGGAACAAGCAATACTACTTTTCTTATGGACTCTCTCAGCAAAATTAAAAATTTGCAACTTTAGCCCAAAAGGTAGAAACAATAAAAAAAAACTAAAAACAAAGGGTGAAGCGACACATTTTTACTCTTGTTTTTCTAACTATTACCTTTTAAGGAATTATAATAAACAATCTTGGAATTTTGTTTTAGTCAAGATCATTAGGTATGCCACAGACATCTATAAGCATAGTGGATTGCACTAGTACTGATGGTCAATAAAATGTGAACAGGTAAAGAAACCTTTGCAGCTCATAGAAATATATGCCTAAGGACATTTAAACAAAAGTCCTGCTAATATCTTTGAAACAAACATCTGTTTACAAAAATTGGCACTCCTGTCAAGAATGTCCTTTTTTATTTACATCCATAAAATAGTGCCATATAGAAAGCCAAGCAAGGCATCTGGTTCTGCTTCCCCAGTTCCTTTTGCAAGTCTCTTTTGCAGACATTTCCATACAGAAGAGACCAGGCAAGCTGTTCTGTAGGATGTCTCATGTTTTAAATTTTCTGGTTGCATCTTTGTGGTGATATCTGGCTATTTTTCTGTCCTCTAGACCTCCTAATGATATGATTCTAGTATGTTCTCTTGACTAGAGAGCATCCTGGGTTTTGTTTATTATGTCAGAAAACATATACCATCTGGCTGATTCTTGGATCATAAAGAAAGTAGGCGATTCCTACACT